>NC_086447.1:86827210-87135960 GCF_028390025.1 Pseudophryne corroboree | reverse complement strand
GGGAATCGAACCCATGACCTTAGTGCTGTGAGGCAGTAATGCTAACCATTACACCATCCGTACTGGCCATGACGTACTGTAGGTGCACATAGTGATTGTAGGCCAATGTAGTCCCAATGCTGTCTCTGTAGTACTGAAACTGAATGGGTATATGGGAGTCCTAGATGATGTGAGACAGCCACACTTAACCCAGTGGTGAGAGACAGGCTATTTTTCAGAGTACGAAAGAGAACGAGTGAATATGAAGGGGGTGTGGGGTAAGTTTGAGAGAACAGGTGGGGGAGAATGAAAAGGAGGGAAAGAGTGGGGGCTGGGGGAACAGTGAGCATGAATAGAGTGGGGGGAGAGTCAAATCAGGATGAAAGAGAATGGAGGGAGAGACTGAGTGCTGGGGAAAAAAGATAGAACAAGGTAATGTGGGAAGAGAGAAAACGAGAATGGGGGGAGAGAGAACTGGTTGGGGGTTGAAAGTGAGTAGTGGGGGGGTGGGCGAACAGTGAGAGAGTGAGCAGGGGGAGAAAAGTGAGAGAACGGAGGGAAAAAGAGAGAACGGGGAAATGCAGGAAGAGACAGAAGTAGGGAGTGGGGAAAGAGAGAAAGAATAGTGGGAGAGAGAGAGACAACTAGGGGTGGGAGAAGAGAGAGAAAGTACAGTGAAAGAGATAGCTAGCTAGAGACAGGGTTGCGGGAGAAGAGACACAATGGGGGGGGGGGGGGGGAGAGACAACGGGGTTGGTGGGGAAGAGAAAGAGCACAGTGGAAGAGAAAGAGAACAGGGATGGTGGGGAAAGAGACCCCTGCAATGCTTCTGACCTGGCGAATGACGGGTCTAAATTATTAGTTGTAATATAAAAGTCTATGCGAATCCAATTTGTACATGTACAGCACCTGAGTCCTAGTGATTTTTCTTCCCTTTTCTATGTAATTATCATGATGAGAGTAAACAGTAAAACTTGTTACAACTATTGTAGGAAAGTATTTTTTTTCTTTTATTTGGAAAAAATCAAACTGTAAATAATTCGTTAAGGGGCTGGTGCAGGGTGAGCGCTACTCCGATTTGCTTGTCTTGCATGATTTCGCACTACGCATGCTCAAGGTGTTATTCAGATGTGTTGCACTGCAGGTGGGGCAAATGTAACATGTGCCGAGGAGATTCGTTCGGGATTCCGGCAGTCGAAATAACGATGCCAGAATCCCGACACCACTCGGAATGCCAGCACCGTCATCCCAACTGGGATCACAATCCCAACGCAGGAATACCGACGGCCATGATCCCGAATGGCCCGACTGACACTTAACTCACACCTCCCCCACCCCCGCCCGCAGCTTTTGTGTAGGTTACCGGGGGGGGGAGGATTAAGTTTAGGCTGCTGCAGGCGAGGGTTACAGTTGCCATCGAGGTGCCGTGGTCGGTATTCAGACCGCCGGCATATCAATCCCAGCCCTGTGCAGAGAGATTACATTTGGGTGGGGGGTGTCCCAACTGAAATCCAAATTACAGTGTAACAATAAAGCTGTGTGACATTTGTGGGCTACATGCAAAAGCAGACAGTATTTACCCTGCACAGAAACAGTATAAATGTATTTGCTCGCCTTGCATGGCAACATGGTTTGTTCCAGATACAAATGTGTGTGTTTTTTTGCTTCCAAATCAGAATCAGGCCCAGACAGTGAACACTGTATGAGATATGCCTATATGATATTCTAGGCCTGCACGCCTCTGGCACCTACAACTGCCTGTGCCTGGAGAGGCTGCATGGAGAGAGGGGCATTCCAGCATAGGCAAAGTTCAGTAAGGGTGTAACATGCACACCAGAGAATATGCGCATACAGTACATGCCTGTTAGGAAGCGCATCTTTAGTTCCTGCTACCGGGCAGATGCAGACGCACGCGGATGTGTGCAATACATGCGGGTAATGTGGAGATGTATATGGCTCTGCATATGGGTGGATAAGACACTATTTTGCATAGTATTAGTATATGATGTGCGAGTGTAACACCATGGGGTTGGCGGGTATGTCTTAAGTGGTTGCTATGTGACAGACCTTTCCCCTGAAATGTTTCTCCTCGTACCTTTTGTCTGGAGAACCTTACTCAGAGAGATACGATAGATTGATATGAAACAGAAGTGAGTCAGCAATTCAAACAGGATGTCTTTTTATTGAGCCGCAATGAACTCTGGATTGAGGATGTTGATTGGTTAATTGGCACAAAATATTAAAAAATCACAAGAAGAATAGGGCAATAAAAGAAGATAAAGAGATGACAATTGACTACAGTTCACGTCACATTGGATCATTCAAAAATGCAAAAGACAATCAATTGAATCACAGATATTGGCATATTATAATCACAAACTATAATGTGGTAATGAGGAGAGTAATGAAAAACACACTTTTCAACAACAATTGCTAAATTTCTAGCTTTCCCTAATCAAGTCATAATACTCTTCACCGGCAAATTACGTTGAAGCTCTTTTGAATCCAGTGGTGCCACAGCGTTACAATGGGGGAAATGGCACACAGATACACAAGTAATCCCGGGCTGTAAGAATGTCAGTGTATCTCAGTCTTATTCCAAAGAAGATGTAGCTAGTGAAGGGATTGTAGTGTCTCTAAACAAATGTAGCTTACTTGTTAATAAGGGTTTCTTGGGCACATAAACTCAGTCTCTGTCTACAGATAAAGTAACTCACTTTCTCTTACATCCTAGTGGATGATGGGGTTCCATTTAGTACCATGGGGTATAGACTGGTCCCTTGGGAGCCATGGGTACTTTAAGAGTTTAATAGTGTGGGCTGGCCCCTCCTACCAGACTCAGTTTAGAAAATGTGCCCGGTGGAGCCGATCACAGCTAGGGGAGCTCCTAGGAGTTTTTCTAGTTTTGTTGTTTTTTAAAAGAGTTAGGTACAGGGAGGCTGCTGGCAACAGCCTCCCTGCTTCGTGGGTCTTAGGAGGGGAGTAGGATCCAACCCTAGAGGTTAATGGCCCCTATCTCCGCTGATAGGACACTGAGCTCCTGAGGGTGATGATCGCAAGCCCACGAGGAGACCGCTCACTCCCGCAGCACGGCTGCCACCCCCTAACAGATCCAGAAGATGGAGTGGTGAGTATGACGCCAGCGCCCCGGTAAGCGGGTCACTGGCGGGAATGGCGGCACAGGGGTGGGAGCGCAGCTCTGACAGGCTGCTCTCCGGAGGGCTCAGAGGCACACTGTGTATGGTGCTGTGAGGGGCGTCCTGAGCCAGCGCAAGCACCCTACACTGGTCACAGAAGGCTACCAGGGACTTATCCAGCTGTTAGCTGCAAATTACTTCAGGCCAGTATAATAAATAGCTCAGTCTGTTATTTCCCAACAGTGTTTAAGCATGAGGTGGTTGTCTTTGCTATTTTCCAACAAGGATTGACGTTTAAGATGTTGTGCTATGTAGAGATGAGCGGGTTCGGTTCCTCGGAATCCGAACCCGCCCGAACTTCAGGTTTTTTTACACGGGGCCGAGCGACTCGGATCTTCCCGCCTTGCTCGGTTAACCCGAGCGCGCCCGAACGTCATCATCCCGCTGTCGGATTCTCGCCAGGCTCGGATTCTATCGCGAGACTCGGATTCTATATAAGGAGCCGCGCGTCGCCGCCATTTTCACACGTGCATTGAGATTGATAGGGAGAGGACGTGGCTGGCGTCCTCTCCGTTTAGACTAGAGTACTAGAGAGAGACACAAATTTTGGGGAGCATATTATTAGGAGGAGTACTACTTGCTGCTGAGAGTGTGACCAGTGACCACCAGTTTAATTAATCCGTTCTCTGCCTGAAAAAAAACGATACACAGTGTGACACAGTCACATACCATATCTGTGCTCAGCCCAGTGTGCTGCATCATATGTAATACTGTATATCATTATCTGACTGTGCTGAGTGCTCACTGCTCACACAGCTTAATTGTGGGGGAGACTGGGGAGCAGTTATACCAGGAGTACATATTTTAAGTACAGTGCACACTTTTGCTGCCAGAGTGCCACTGCCAGTGTGACTGACCAGTGACCACTGACCACCAGTATTGTGATTGTCTGCTGACCACCAGTATATTGTGATTGTCTGCCTGAAAAAGTTAAACACTCGTCGTGTGGTGTTTTTATAAACGCATTCTGCAGACAGTGTCCAGCAGGTCCGTCATTACATAATATATACCTGTCCGGCTGCAGTACTAGTGTGATATATATATATTTTAATTTTATCTCATTATCATCCAGTCTATATTAGCAGCAGACACAGTACGGTAGTCCACGGCTGTAGCTACCTCTGTGTCGGCAGTCGCTCGTCCATCCATAATTGTATACCACCTACCCGTGGTTTTTTTTTTTCTATCTTCTTGATACTAGTAGCTTACTTTAGGAGTCTGCAGTGCTGAGTCTGACAGACAGTGTCCAGCAGGTCCGTCATTGCATAATATATACCTGTCCGGCTGCAGTACTAGTGTGATATATATATATTTTAATTTTATCTCATTATCATCCAGTCTATATTAGCAGCAGACACAGTACGGTAGTCCACGGCTGTAGCTACCTCTGTGTCGGCAGTCGCTCGTCCATCCATAATTGTATACCACCTACCCGTGGTTTTTTTTTTTCTATCTTCTTGATACTAGTAGCTTACTTTAGGAGTCTGCACAGTGCTGACAGACAGTGTCAGCAGGTCCGTCATTACATAATATATACCTGTCCGGCTGCAGTACTAGTGTGATATATATATATATTTTAATTTTATCTCATTATCATCCAGTCTATATTAGCAGCAGACACAGTACGGTAGTCCACGGCTGTAGCTACCTCTGTGTCGGCAGTCGCTCGTCCATCCATAATTGTATACCACCTACCCGTGGTTTTTTTTTTTCTATCTTCTTGATACTAGTAGCTTACTTTAGGAGTCTGCAGTGCTGAGTCTGACAGACAGTGTCCAGCAGGTCCGTCATTGCATAATATATACCTGTCCGGCTGCAGTACTAGTGTGATATATATATATTTTAATTTTATCTCATTATCATCCAGTCTATATTAGCAGCAGACACAGTACGGTAGTCCACGGCTGTAGCTACCTCTGTGTCGGCAGTCGCTCGTCCATCCATAATTGTATACCACCTACCCGTGGTTTTTTTTTTCTATCTTCTTGATACTAGTAGCTTACTTTAGGAGTCTGCACAGTGCTGACAGACAGTGTCAGCAGGTCCGTCATTACATAATATATACCTGTCCGGCTGCAGTACTAGTGTGATATATATATATATATTTTAATTTTATCTCATTATCATCCAGTCTATATTAGCAGCAGACACAGTACGGTAGTCCACGGCTGTAGCTACCTCTGTGTCGGCAGTCGCTCGTCCATCCATAATTGTATACCACCTACCCGTGGTTTTTTTTTTTTCTATCTTCTTGATACTAGTAGCTTACTTTAGGAGTCTGCAGTGCTGACAGACAGTGTCCAGCAGGTCCGTCATTACATAATATATACCTGTCCGGCTGCAGTACTAGTGTGATATATATATATTTTAATTTTATCTCATTATCATCCAGTCTATATTAACAGCTGACACAGTACGGTAGTCCACGGCTGTAGCTACCTCTGTGTCGGCAGTCGCTCGTCCATCCATAATTGTATACCACCTACCCGTGTTTTTTTTTTTTTCTATCTTCTTGATACTAGTAGCTTACTTTAGGAGTCTGCAGTGCTGAGTCTGACAGACAGTGTCCAGCAGGTCCGTCATTACATAATATATACCTGTCCGGCTGCAGTACTAGTGTGATATATATATATATTTTAATTTTATCTCATTATCATCCAGTCTATAATAGCAGCAGACACAGTACGGTAGTCCACGGCTGTAGCTACCTCTGTGTCGGCAGTCGCTCGTCATCCATAAGTATACTAGTATCCATCCATCTCCATTGTTTACCTGAGGTGCCTTTTAGTTGTGCCTATTAAAATATGGAGAACAAAAATGTTGAGGTTCCAAAAATAGGGAAAGATCAAGATCGACTTCCACCTCGTGCTGAAGCTGCTGCCACTAGTCATGGCCGAGACGATGAAATGCCAGCAACGTTGTCTGCCAAGGCCGATGCCCAATGTCATAGTACAGAGCATGTAAAATCCAAAACACCAAATATCAGTAAAAAAAGGACTCAAAAATCTAAAATAAAATTGTCGTCGGAGAAGCGTAAACTTGCCAATATGCCATTTACCACACGGAGTGGCAAGGAGCGGCTGAGGCCCTGGCCTATGTTCATGGCTAGTGGTTCAGCTTCACATGAGGATGGAAGCACTCAGCCTCTCGCTAGAAAAATGAAAAGACTCAAGCTGGCAAAAGCACAGCAAAGAACTGTGCGTTCTTCGAAATCCCAAATCCACAAGGAGAGTCCAATTGTGTCGGTTGCGATGCCTGACCTTCCCAACACTGGACGTGAAGAGCATGCGCCTTCCACCATTTGCACGCCCCCTGCAAGTGCTGGAAGGAGCACCCGCAGTCCAGTTCCTGATAGTCAGATTGAAGATGTCAGTGTTGTAGTACACCAGGATAAGGAGGATATGGGTGTTGCTGGCGCTGGGGAGGAAATTGACAAGGAGGATTCTGATGGTGAGGTGGTTTGTTTAAGTCAGGCACCCGGGGAGACACCTGTTGTCCGTGGGAGGAATATGGCCATTGACATGCCTGGTGAAAATACCAAAAAAATCAGCTCTTCGGTGTGGAAGTATTTCAACAGAAATGCGGACAACATTTGTCAAGCCGTGTGTTGCCTTTGTCAAGCTGTAATAAGTAGGGGTAAGGACGTTAACCACCTCGGAACATCCTCCCTTATACGTCACCTGCAGCGCATTCATAATAAGTCAGTGACAAGTTCAAAAACTTTGGGCGACAGCGGAAGCAGTCCACTGACCAGTAAATCCCTTCCTCTTGTAACCAAGCTCACGCAAACCACCCCACCAACTCCCTCAGTGTCAATTTCCTCCTTCCCCAGGAATGCCAATAGTCCTGCAGGCCATGTCACTGGCAATTCTGACGAGTCCTCTCCTGCCTGGGATTCCTCCGATGCATCCTTGCGTGTAACGCCTACTGCTGCTGGCGCTGCTGTTGTTGCTGCTGGGAGTCGATGGTCATCCCAGAGGGGAAGTCGTAAGACCACTTTTACTACTTCCACCAAGCAATTGACTGTCCAACAGTCCTTTGCGAGGAAGATGAAATATCACAGCAGTCATCCTGTTGCAAAGCGGATAACTGAGGCCTTGACAACTATGTTGGTGTTAGACGTGCGTCCGGTATCCGCCGTTAGTTCACAGGGAACTAGACAATTTCTTGAGGTAGTGTGCCCCCGTTACCAAATACCATCTAGGTTCCACTTCTCTAGGCAGGCGATACCGAGAATGTACACGGACGTCAGAAAAAGACTCACCAGTGTCCTAAAAAATGCAGTTGTACCCAATGTCCACTTAACCACGGACATGTGGACAAGTGGAGCAGGGCAGGGTCAGGACTATATGACTGTGACAGCCCACTGGGTAGATGTATGGACTCCCGCCGCAAGAACAGCAGCGGCGGCACCAGTAGCAGCATCTCGCAAACGCCAACTCTTTCCTAGGCAGGCTACGCATTGTATCACCGGTTTCCAGAATACGCACACAGCTGAAAACCTCTTACGGCAACTGAGGAAGATCATCGCGGAATGGCTTACCCCAATTGGATTCTCCTGTGGATTTGTGGCATCGGACAACGCCAGCAATATTGTGTGTGCATTAAATATGGGCAAATTCCAGCATGTCCCATGTTTTGCACATACCTTGAATTTGGTGGTGCAGAATTATTTAAAAAACGAGAGGGGCGTGCAAGAGATGCTGTCGGTGGCCAGAAGAATTGCGGGACACTTTCGGCGTACAGGCACCACGTACAGAAGACTGGAGCAACACCAAAAACGCCTGAACCTGCCCTGCCATCATCTGAAGCAAGAAGTGGTAACGAGGTGGAATTCAACCCTATATATGCTTCAGAGGTTGCAGGAGCAGCAAAAGGCCATTCAAGCCTATACAATTGAGCACGATATAGGAGGTGGAATGCACCTGTCTCAAGCGCAGTGGAGAATGATTTCAACGTTGTGCAAGGTTCTGCTGCCCTTTGAACTTGCCACACGTGAAGTCAGTTCAGACACTGCCAGCCTGAGTCAGGTCATTCCCCTCATCAGGCTTTTGCAGAAGAAGCTGGAGACATTGAAGGAGGAGCTAACCCAGAGCGATTCCGCTAGGCATGTGGGACTTGTGGATGGAGCCCTTAATTCGCTTAACAAGGATTCACGGGTGGTCAATCTGTTGAAATCAGAGCACTACATTTTGGCCACCGTGCTTGATCCTAGATTTAAAACCTACCTTGGATCTCTCTTTCCGGCAGACACAAGTCTGCTGGGGTTCAAAGAACTGCTGGTCACAAAATTGTCAAGTCAAGCGGAACGCGACCTGTCAGCATCTCCTCCTTCACATTCTCCCGCAACTGGGGGTGCGAGGAAAAGGCTCAGAATTCCGAGCCCACCCGCTGGCGGTGATGCAGGGCAGTCTGGAGCGACTGCTGATGCTGACATCTGGTCCGGACTGAAGTACCTGACAACGATTACGGACATGTCGTCTACTGTCACTGCATATGATTCTCTCCCCATTGAAAGAATGGTGGAGGATTATATGAGTGACCGCATCCAAGTAGGCACGTCAGACAGTCCGTACTTATACTGGCAGGAAAAAAAAGGCAATTTGGAGGCCCTTGCACAAACTGGCTTTATTCTACCTAAGTTGCCCTCCCACAAGTGTGTACTCCGAAAGAGTGTTTAGTGCCGCCGCTCACCTTGTCAGCAATCGGCGTACGAGGTTACGTCCAGAAAATGTGGAGAAGATGATGTTCATTAAAATTAATTATAATCAATTCCTCCGTGGAGACATTCACCAGCAGCAATTGTCTCCACAAAGTACACAGGGAGCTGAGATGGTGGATTCCAGTGGAGACGAATTGATAATCTGTGAGGAGGGGGATGTACACGGTGATATATCGGAGGATGATGATGAGGTGGACATCTTGCCTCTGTAGAGCCAGTTTGTGCAAGGAGAGATTAATTGCTTCTTTTTTGGTGGGGGTCCAAACCAACCCGTCATTTCAGTCACAGTCAGCAGACCCTGTCACTGAAATGATGGGTTGGTTAAAGTGTGCATGTCCTGTTTATACAACATAAGGGTGGGTGGGAGGGCCCAAGGACAATTCCATCTTGCACCTCTTTTTTCTTTCATTTTTCTTTGCGTCATGTGCTGTTTGGGGAGTAGTTTTTGGAAGGGCCATCCTGCGTGACACTGCAGTGCCACTCCTAGATGGGCCAGGTGTTTGTGTCGGCCACTTGGGTCGCTTATCTTAGTCACACAGCTACCTCATTGCGCATCTTTTTTTTCTTCTTTGCGTCATGTGCTGTTTGGGGAGTAGTTTTTTGAAGGGCCATCCTGCGTGACACTGCAGTGCCACTCCTAGATGGGCCAGGTGTTTGTGTCGGCCACTAGGGTCGCTTAGCTTAGTCACACAGCTACCTCATAGCGCCTCTTTTTTTCTTTGCGTCATGTGCTGTTTGGGGGGTGTTTTTTGGAAGGGCCATCCTGCGTGACACTGCAGTGCCACTCCTAGATGGGCCAGGTGTTTGTGTCGGCCACTAGGGTCGCTTAGCTTACTCACACAGCTACCTCATTGCGCCTCTTTTTTTTCTTCTTTGCGTCATGTGCTGTTTGGGGAGTAGTTTTTGGAAGGGCCATCCTGCGTGACACTGCAGTGCCACTCCTAGATGGGCCAGGTGTTTGTGTCGGCCACTAGGGTCGCTTAGCTTACTCACACAGCTACCTCATTGCGCCTCTTTTTTTCTTTGCGTCATGTGCTGTTTGGGGAGTATTTTTTGGAAGAGCCATCCTGCGTGACACTGCAGTGCCACTCCTAGATGGGCCAGGTGTTTGTGTCGGCCACTAGGGTCGCTTATCTTACTCACACAGCTACCTCATTGCGCCTCTTTTTTTCTTTGCATCATGTGCTGTTTGGGGAGTGTTTTTTGGAAGGGCCATCCTGCGTGACACTGCAGTGACACTCCTAGATGGGCCAGGTGTTTGTGTCGGCCAATAGGGTCGCTTATCTTACTCACACAGCTACCTCATTGCGCCTCTTTTTTTCTTTGCGTCATGTGCTGTTTGGGGAGTGTTTTTTGGAAGGGCCATCCTGCGTGACACTGCAGTGCCACTCCTAGATGGGCCAGGTGTTTGTGTCGGCCACTAGGGTCGCTTATCTTACTCACACAGCTACCTCATTGCGCCTCTTTTTTTCTTTGCGTCATGTGCTGTTTGGGGAGTGTTTTTTGGAAGGGCCATCCTGCGTGACACTGCAGTGCCACTCCTAGATGGGCCAGGTGTTTGTGTCGGCCACTAGGGTCGCTTATCTTACTCACACAGCTACCTCATTGCGCCTCTTTTTTTCTTTGCGTCATGTGCTGTTTGGGCAGTGTTTTTTGGAAGGGCCATCCTGCGTGACACTGCAGTGCCACTCCTAGATGGGCCAGGTGTTTGTGTCGGCCACTAGGGTCGCTTATCTTACTCACACAGCTACCTCATTGCGCCTCTTTTTTTCTTTGCGTCATGTGCTGTTTGGGGAGTGTTTTTTGGAAGGACCATCCAGCGTGACACTACAGTGCCACTCCTAGATGGGCCAGGTGTTTGTGTCGGCCACTAGGGTCGCTTAGCTTAGTCATCCAGCAACCTCGGTGCAAATTTTAGGACTAAAAATAATATTGTGAGGTGTGAGGTGTTCAGAATAGACTGAAAATGAGTGGAAATTATGGTTTTTGAGGTTAATAATACTTTGGGATCAAAATGACCCCCAAATTCTATGATTTAAGCTGTTTTTTAGTGTTTTTTTAAAAAAACACCCGAATCCAAAACACACCCGAATCCGACAAAAAAAATTCGGTGAGGTTTTGCCAAAACGCGGTCGAACCCAAAACACGGCCGCGGAACCGAACCCAAAACCAAAACACAAAACCCGAAAAATTTCAAGTGCACATCTCTAGTGCTATGCTATCTGACACATTGGATAGTGACGCTGGGTGTGTGGTTTGCCTATGGTTTGTGTCAATATATAGCAGTTTCAATGTACTCACTCAGAACTTTGCGGTAGAGGTATTCACTTTCTTCACCTGTTTCAGCAGTTCCTCCCTGTACAAGATGGGTGCATTGTCTGCACCTTTCACTAGACCTGGTGGGGTCCGGTCTCTGGCTGCAATGTCCCATACTCTCTCACCCAGCTCTCTGCTTCCCGGTAGCACCCTGCTTCTTCTGCTCTGCAGCACGGCTCTCACCACCCGGCGTGACCCTGCGATTGGCCTCTGGTACTCACCTCCCGCTCCTCACTCAGTGTGTCCTGCACATCTCTTCGACTCCTCCTTCCTCTTGCCACAAGGCTCCTCTGCCCCCAGACTGCCTTGTCCAATCTACGAGCGGCATCAGGACCACGTGATCGGAACAGGGTCTGTGCTTAACCCCTGCTGTGCCAGTGCTTCACCTTCACTGCTGCAGACACTGTAAGCAAACTTTTAAAGGGGCACGCACACTATTTTCCAGGGTGCCACGAGTAAGTCTGCATCAGCCTCCTGTGGTCTAGCTGAAATCTTAAAAGAACATAAAATATTGTTGTGTTTTAGTTGCATGTTTTATTTGCTATTTCAATGTAAAGAAAATACACAATGTAACAATATAGACACACTAAATATTAAATATATATGAAGGATCACCTTAGGAAGATTGCTGACATCAGCGGTGACGGGGCGGGGGCGGTGCTTGGAGATCACATGGTCTCCAAGCGCTGCCCGTGCATAGAGAGTGAACGGGAAACGGGCCGCATTGTCCCAGCTCCCCTTCACACCGCAAAGTGAGCCGTGTTGAAATACCGGGTCACTTGACCCGGTATTTCAACCCCGGCACCCTTTCACACCGCACATGAACACAGGTTATGCGCGTTCATGTCCCAAAAACCCGTGTTCAGGGGGGATCCGGTCTGAAGATCGACAGTGTCTAGGTCAACAATGTTTAGGTCGACCACTATAGGTCGACAGTCACTAGGTCGACATGGATGGAAGGTCGACAGGGTTTCTAGGTCGACATGTGCTAGGTCGACAGGTCTAAAGGTCGACATGAGTTTTTCACATTTTTTTTCTTTTTTAAATTTTTTCATACTTAACGATCCACGTGGACTACGATTGGAACGGTAAAGTGTGCCGAGCGAAGCGAGCCATGCGAGGGGACGCGGTGCACTAATTTGGGATCCCGGTCACTCTACGAAGAAAACGACACAAAATAAATAAATCCTCATGTCGACCTTTAGACCTGTCGACCTAGCACATGTCGACCTAGAAACCCTGTCGACCTTCCATCCATGTCGACCTAGTGACTGTCGACCTATAGTGGTCGAACTAAACATTGTCGACCTAGACACTGTCGATTTGATGAACCACACCCATTCAGGGGTGCTGGTGTGAAAGGGGTATAAGAGGCCCAGAAGCAGGGCGGCTGAGAAAGAGGGAGGGGGGCACTAATTACACGGATCAGTCCTCAGCACAGCAGCATAGTATCTGTCATTCCACCCCAAAGGATAGACCACATATCTTCCATAACCTGGATCCACCATTGCTCTCCGCAGCCCTGGTTAGAAGTCACGTGAGGACAGTGTTATTAACATGCTAGCCAAATGGACAAGACATATGCCGGTCCACCTCACCCCGCCCCCCTTCCTGCCCTGTCCCGTTCTCCCCACTATTCTTACCAGCCCTCCTGGTAATCTATTCTATCTCTGTAGTTGCGGTGAGAGACGCTAGGAAAGGGTGAATGCAAACCCCACTATCACTGCACATAATACATATAAGTATTATTATATAGATATCAAAGTCACATTTACCAGGTGAAATACAATAAAAGACACAAATTATTTATAGCCAGTTATTTATATAGTGCACTCATATTCCGCAGCGCATTACAGTGAATATTTGGCCATTCACGTCAGTCCCTGCCTTAGTGGAGCTTACAATCATTTTCCCTACCACATGTACACGCACACACATACATGCTAGGGTTAATTCTGTTGGGAGTCAATTAACCTACCAGCTTAAATACATAATAAAACTTCAAAGTAAATGACATACAATCATCTCATACTCACCTACTCTCCTGAAGATTACACAATTATGTGTAGTTGTGTACTAGACCCTTACGCCTTCACACCCTCAACCTACCTTCTACAAAAATACATAACATTAATCAAAATGTTCATGCATGTCCTGGGAATGTCATGCCATGTTTAACCAGAGGAGGTCACTGTGTTACTGTGGAGTTGTTAGAGTAAGAATAATTTTCATGTAGACTTTCGCAGATCAGGTCAGATACAGTATGGCTTTATTCATAGGAGTCAATGAAAAGTCTCTAACGCAGCCTCCCGAATGGGATTGAGCTGCAGGTGCACTGACCCTAGTGACTGACTGAGATTGGTTGCAAATGAGAAAAACACGCTCACGTATGCAAAACCCCTGAAACCGCTGCAGTATTGTTTAAACAGGGACATCAGCACACATTTTTTAATCGGTAGCAAAAATGTGACTGTATTTGCTATTGCATGTTACGATTCCGGATGTGTGTGATTATGAATAAAGGCTTTCACATGCTCCTCAGTGGAAGTGATGTCACCAACTCAGAAGACCTCACCCCACAATCTTACTGCTTGCTTTAAAATGCTCAATTTCAGCTAATTATTTTATTTATATTGTACTCATTTACTTTATTAGGTCAGTTTGAGCTCATTTTCCTGTGCTTTCATGAATAGTTTTAAGGATAATACACTACAGTATTTGAAACTCCCCTTTTGTCATATAGTATTATGCTGAAGAGTCACCCAAGTCTGGCTGTCCCATTGGTCAAAGTATGCATTTGTGTATGGCGCCTAGCCTGCAAGGGCGCCATCTCATGCCGCCAGGCGGATCACATGTGGCTCTGACTCCCGGCCCCACTGACCGATTGCAGCGTGTTCCTCTCCACCTGCATGAAGGTGCGCTCCAGGGCAGAGGTACTCTTGGTCTAAGGGCAGAGGGGGGGCACGCCCCTGGTCCCTGTACAGGTCCGGTATGACATACCGGCAGACAGGATGCCAGCCGTCAGCATACCGACAGCGGCATCCCGTCTGCCGGAACACTGGCAGCAAGGTAACGAGTCCCATTGCGGGCTTGCTGCACTCGCCACACTGCGGGTTCGATTCTCACTCGGTTGGTGGCGTGGTCCCACCGACCGAATGGGAATTAGGGGCTGGTGTCAGTATGCTGGCCGTCAGAAAATGTTGGCTGTCGGAATTCTGGCGTCTGTCTCCTGAACGCCGGGATCCCGACTGCTGGCATTTTGACTGCAACCCCCTGTACAATGTGTGTGTGTCAGTGTGCCCTTATACAATCTGTTTGTGTGCTCAGTGTGTGTGTGATTGTGTGTGTTTGTTCATTGTACCCCCTATACAATCTACAGTATGTATGTGTTCCAGTGTTCTTGTAAATAGTTATACCATTTACAAATGAGTAGTTTATCTAGAACCCTCTCTGAATAATATGTATAAACCAGCTATTAAGCATTCTTATTACATTCCAGTCACTGGTGGTTCTAGGGGCAGCAACATGTAATGAGTATATGGGGCTCTACTAAGGCAAAACGTGTATAAGGGCTCTACTATGGCATAATGTGTATAAGGGGCTCTACTGTGGCGTAACATGTATAAGCGGCTCTACTATGTGGTGTAATGTGTATAAGAGCCTCTACTGTGTGGTGTAATGTGAATAACGCACACTACTCTGTGGTGTAATGTGAATTGGTACTATTCTGTGGCCACGCCCTTTTCCCATGAGGCCATGCCTCCATATATTCCACTAAGGGATGCCAAACTATGTATTTGCTTACCAAAAAAGACAGCCCTGGAACCACCCACCGATTGTGGCTACAATATTCACTGATGAACCACATATAAGTGCCACACTCTGATGCACCTGTTCTTTTATGGGGAGCATATTGACATACATAATTATCAAACTAGGGAAGACCATCAGTTTGTTTGCCATCGATTGTGAACGCTACAAAAAGCATTGATTGTGTGAAACTATGCTATGACATACCATTGAATGTTAAGAACACACATGAATCTTAACTCACACAGCCTACTGGACCCACTTCAGTCAGGATTTCGTGCCCAACACTCCACAGAGACAGCGCTGACTAAGGTAGTGAATGATTTGGTCACTGCTAAATCTAAAGGCCATTACTCTCTACTTATTCTCCTTGATCTCTTTGCTGCTTTTGACACTATTGACCACTCTCTTCTCATACAAACACTACAATCCCTAGGTATTCAGGACACAGCCCTTTCTTGGTTCTCATCCTACCTATCTAATCGCTCCTTCAGTGTTCATTTCTCTGATTCCACCTCTTCTTCGCTACCTCTATCAGTTGGAGTACCGCAAGGCTCAGTCTTAGGTCCTCTGCTTTTCTCTATCTATACCACATCTCTTGGTAAACTAATCAACTCTTTCGGATTTCACTACCATCTGTATGCGGATGATACTCAAATCTACCTATCCTCCCCTGATTTGTCACCATCTGTATTGGGCCGTGTCACTGAATACCTTTCTGCCATTTCATTTTGGATGACATCTCGCCACCTCAAACTTAATATTTCCAAAACAGAATTAATTATATTTCCACCGCCCAATAGTAGTTACCAACAGTGGCGTAAGTTCGTCCTAGTCGCCCGGAGGCATGATACATTTTGGTGCCCCCCTACACATACACACACATACCATATGTAGCTATCCGGCACCCAGGGTGAACAGTAGCAGCGTGCTCAGGTACCTTTCCCAATAGTAATATAGATACACATAGAAAGTGGACGCACTCCAAGTCAGTCATTACAATAAAACAGACACCAGCATACCATTATAGTACACCTACAGTGCTCCCTCACCCGCCAGGTCTCCATGGAGATGCTTTGGCGTAGCGGTGTGCCAATATAATTAGTGTTCACTGTGGTATTTTTTTTTAGGGCAGGGTGCTGATCACGGGGAGGGCACATTTTTCATTCGGGAGGGCACATTTTTAAGTTAGATGGGCAAACTTAGGTACATACTATAATGCTTGGTGCTCCCATTCCTATGGCCAAAACATGGACAGTGCGCACCGAAGGTGCGCAGCAAAAATCTAGGGGCGTTGTTTCGTGGGGAAGGTAGTGCCCCTAATACACATTGCACCAGTTAGAACCTCCTATACACACTGCGCCAGGTAGAGCACGTTATACATATTGCGCCAGATAGAGCACATTATACACATTGCGTCAGATAGAGCACATTATACACATTGCGTCAGGTAGGGAGCACTGAGGCACATTGCACCAGGTAGAGAGCACTGAGACACATTGCACCAGGTAAAGAGCACTGAGGCACAATGCACCAGGTAGAGAGCACTGAGATACATTGCACCAGGTAGAGAGCACTGAGACACATTGCACCAGGTAGAGAGCACTGAGGCACACTGCACCAGGTAGAGAGCACTGAGGCACACTGCACCAGGTAGAGAGCACTGAGGCACACTGCACCAGGTAAAGAGCACTGAGGCACACTGCACCAGGTAGAGAGCACTGAGGCACACTGCACCAGGTAGAGAGCACTGAGGCACACTGCACCAGGTAGAGAGCACTGAGGCACACTGCACCAGGTAGAGAGCACTGAGGCACACTGCACCAGGCAGAGAGCACTGAGGCACACTGCACCAGGTAAAGAGCACTGAGGCACACTGCACCAGGTAAAGAGCACTGAGGCACACTGCACCAGGTAGAGAGCACTGAGGCACACTGCACCAGGTAGAGAGCACTGAGGCACACTGCACCAGGTAGAGAGCACTGAGGCACACTGCACCAGGTAGGGAGCACTGAGGCACACTGCACCAGGTAGGGAGCACTGAGGCACACTGCACCAGGTAGAGAGCACTGAGGCACACTGCACCAGGTAGAGAGCACTGAGGCACACTACACCAGGTAGAGAGCACTGAGGCACACTGCACCAGGTAGAGAGCACTCAGGCACACTGCACCAGGTAGGGAGCACTGAGGCACACTGCACCAGGTAGGGAGCACTGAGGCACACTGCACCAGGTAGAGAGCACTGAGGCACACTGCACCAGGTAGAGAGCACTGAGGCACACTACACCAGGTAGAGAGCACTCAGGAACACTGCACCAGGTAGGGAGCACTGAGGCACACTGCACCAGGTAGGGAGCACTGAGGCACACTGCACCAGGTAGAGAGCACTGAGGCACACTGCACCAGGTAGAGAGCACTGAGATACATTGCACCAGGTAGAGAGCACTGAGATTAATGTTTACAGCTGCAAAATACTTACAAGGTTAATTTAGCCCAGGGGGACTCTCATGTACGTACCGGGTCTGGCGGCGCACGGCTGGCCGACGTGGAGGGGTCCGGCAGGCAGCAAACGGCGGGGCGGCAGGGCGCACAAAAACTGGCAGGGCGGGATTCAGCTGTCTAAAAAAGGGGCAGACACCTAGCGTGAACACTAGATATATATTAAAAAAAACACAAACGCCTCATTCACTTAAACACTCACACACGTCACACTTAAACACACACGCCTCTCACTTACATACACATGCCTCTCACTTACACACACCTCTCACACACGTGCCTCTCACTTACACACACCTCTCACACAAGTGCCTCTCACATACACGTGCCTCTCATATACACATGCCTCTCACTTACATACACATGCCTCTCACTTATAGGCCCTACACACATAGCGATTTCACTGCACGATATGAACGATCTTGTTCATTAATGAACGAGATATCGTTCATATCGTGCAGTGTGGAGTCCCCAGCGATGAACGATGTGCGGCCCCGCGCTCGTTCATCGCTGGGGCCATGTCGGCTGTGCATGCAGGCCAATATGGACGAGATCGTCCATATTTGCCTGCAAGTCTACGGAGCCGAGTGACGGGGGGAGTGAAGAAACTTCACTCCCCCCGTCACTGCCCCCCCGCCGCCGGGTCGCTCGTCGGCCGTATCGGCCGTCGGGCACCTTGGTGGCGCATCGCCTAGTGTGTAGGGCCCCTTACATACACATGCCTCTCACACACACACACACACATGCCTCTCACTTACATACACATGCCTCCCACTTACATACACATGCCTCACACACACACACACACACACACACACACACACACACACATATGCCTCTCACTTACATACACATACATGCCTCTCACACACATGCCACTCTCACACACACATCACACATGCCTCTTTTACTTGAATGTACAACTTTCCTTAAAAACACACACACCTCACTTAAAAACAAGCACACACAAAACACAGTACTTCCCCCCCAAATACACCTCTCCCCCACCCCCCACACAGTGCCTACCTTTGGCTATCATCCAGAGCATGGAGGAGCAGAGAGTTCTGAGCTTCCCTCGGCTGGCTTACTAAGGGCCCGGGAGGAGCTGTGCTCTGGAGCTCCCCCTAGCTGCAGCCAGTGCCATCTCTCTCTACAGGAGGCAGCTTCCGTGTCACTGACACAGCTCCTCCATCTGCAATAGCAGCGCAGTTCTCAGGCTGCGGGAGACAGTGGAGGAGATGCGCCCCCTTGTGGCCAGGAGCCCGGCGGCAGCCGACTCCACTGCCTCCCACAGTTCCGCCCCTGGTTACCAACCTGATATCTCTATCACTGTTGAGAACTTGGCAATCATCCCTACCCCACAAACTCACTGCCTAGGTGTCATACTTGACTCTGACCTGTCCTTTGTTCCCCACATTCAATCTGTCTCAAGATCATGTTACATACGTCTAAGAAACATATCCAAAATACGACCATATCTTACACAAGACACAGCAAAAACTCTAATCCATGCTCTCGTTATCTCCCGCATTGATTATTGTAATTGTCTCCTGACTGGTCTTCTCAAACATAGGCTCTCACCACTACAATCCATTTTGAATGCAGCTGCGAGGCTAATCTTCCTCGCCAGACGTTCATTATCTGCAGATCCGCTCTGTCAGTCCCCCAATTGGTTACCTGTATTCTACCGTACTTAATATAAAATACTTTTACTCACATACAAGGCTATTAACCAAACTGCACCAACATATATCTCTTCACTCATCTCAAAATTGTTAGGTGCTGCGGTCCGCGGCGCCGCTCGGTCTGCTTCCGAACGACGCTCACGGCCGACGCACCTCCCACCCTGCCCGCCCGGCGCCTAGCAGCGCCAGGACGCCGTGCGTACTGTAGCCGCTGGGTCCCTGGCAACGCTAGGACGCCGGGCGTCCTCAGCCGCTGGGTCCATAGCAACGGGGACGCCATTGGCGGACCGCGTTCCCCGTTGCCAGATAGGATTGATTAGTTGCTCGTGCAGCAGGGCAGCTGCACGGCAACTAGTAATTAGGGTCTGGGGGCTGGTCTTGCTGGCCCTCCTGTCATTGGCCAGCAGGGTCTTTTTATGGGAGCCAGCACACTGCAGCCTCGCCGGTGATAGCTTCCTGTATGCTGTTCCTGCCTTGCAACGTCTGTTCCTGGTCAGCTGTATCTGGTCGATCCTGCTCCCTGTGCTCCTGAGTTCTGGAGTTCTGAAGCCGGTCCTGGGAATCCTTCCTGTCCAAGTGAACCTGTTGCGGTCATCTGGGGGTTCTCGCTTGTTGGGGTTCTCTCCCGGTTTCGTGAGTAGCGGCTTCTGCCGCATGTTGCGGCCTAGGCCGCTTAGTCCTTGTTTTACTTTTGTATTGGTGGTTTTTGCGGAGGTTTCCAATTTTCACTGTCCTCCCCGGAACTCGGCGGTGCTGTGTGGGGGAGTGGACAGTGGTATCTTTTGTTGTTCTTTTCCTTTGGAAGCGTGCCGCACATATATTTAGTTTTAGGGTAGTTAGTAGCCCCTAGCTTCTGTTTGCTTTAGTTAGAGGTCCCCTTGTTATTATCCTGTCTCGGTTCACGCCTTGTCTCACTCTAAGACCTGGGGGCATCGGAGTTGGGCAGACCTAATCCGCCCTTCAAACGCGGCTGCCGTGGGCCCAAGAAACCATAGTCACTCAGGCGTGAACTGACCACACGGGTAAAACAACGGAGGTAGGGTGCTAGGGGCTATTCCCGTACCATCCCTTATTTCAGCGTCACGTCCTGGTGCTCTGGACTCTCTACACAAACATCTCTCCAGTTCTGAGCATCAGGAACGTAACATTATCACCGGCCCAAAAACAAACCAAAAAAAAATAAAATATTAAGAGTTATTTGTTTTTGGTGGGCCTTGAAATTCGGCCTCATGAATCCGGCAGTATTAGAACCGAATCCCAGCCAGCTTTTGGCCAACCAGATTCAGGAACTAACTCAGATGGTTCAGGATCTTATTCTTCGGGTGAGATCGCAGGAAGATCTTTTGCGAGCCTCCCCGAGTATGATTCCAGAACCAAAGATGCACCTTCCTGACCGTTTTTCAGGTAACCGAAAGGATTTTTTTAATTTCAAGGTAGCTTGTAAGCTTTATTTTCGTTTAAGGCCCCGATCCTCTGGTACTGAGTCTCAACGGGTCGGGATTGTGATACCTTTACTACAAGGCGATCCGCAAACCTGGGCTTTTGGGCTCAAAGCCGATGATGTTGCCTTGCTATCTGTAGATGCCTTTTTTAAGTCTCTAGGCCTTTTGTACGATGACCCTGATAGAGAAGCGTCGGCTGAGAGCCACTTGCGTGCACTTAAGCAAGGGAAAAATCCAGCAGAGGCGTATTGTACCGAGTTTCGCCGTTGGTCGAACGACTGTGGCTGGAATGACATGGCCCTGCGCAGTCAGTTTCGCCTCGGTTTGTCTGAAGTTATTAAAGACAGTCTCCTGCAGTACCCCGCTCCAGAGACTTTAGACAAACTCATGGAGCTTGCTATTAAAATTGATCGTCGTCTCCGGGAGCGGAGGGCTGAAAGAGGAGCTAGTTTCAGGCCTAGTCCATGTGTGTATACTTTCCCTGAGGACATCGAGGAGCCCATGCAAATGGGTCTCTCCCGGCTGTCCCCAGAGGAAAGAACCAGAAGGCTAAATTCTGGTCTTTGCTTGTATTGTGGTGGCAAGGGACATATCACACGTAATTGCCCGAATAAGCAGGGAAACGCTCTGACCCAGTGAATTGTGAGGGGGTTCACTTGGGTCTGCAGTTGATCTCCTCTAATGATTCCTTATTAGTTCCTGTAAAAATTTCCATTGGTAGCCTCAGTTCGTTGGTGTCGGCCTTCGTCGACAGTGGAGCTGCGGGAAATTTCATGGATCTTGGTTGGGCTCAGGCTTTGGGCGTTCCACAGATACCTTTGGATAAACGTATCACCATGCACGGCTTGGATGGTGGTCCGCTTTCTAATGGGGTAATCACTCACCGCACACCGGGCTCTGAATAAAATTTCTGTTAAAAACACCTACCCCTTGCCACTGATTTCAGTACTGTTTGATCAGCTCCGGACTGCCGTTATCTTTTCCAAGATCGATCTTAGAGGGGTTTACAATCTCATCCGAATAAAATCTGGGGATTAGTGGAAGACGGCTTTCAGCACACAGTCGGGACATTATGAATACCTGGTGATGCCGTTTGGGCTGTCTAATGCTCCTGCTGTATTTCAAGATCTCATTAACGACGTCCTTCGCAACTTTCTAGGAAAGTTCGTAGTCGTTTATTTAGACGACATTTTGATTTTGAACAACATATTACCCAGGTGCGACTGGTCCTTCAGAAGTTACGGGAAAATCATTTATACGCCAAACTGAAGAAATGTGATTTCCACATCACAGAAGTGTCCTTCCTGGGGTATATTATTTCTCCTAAGGGGTTTTTCATGGAACCAAAAAAACACCAGGCCATCCTAAATTGGGCACAACCCACGAACTTAAAAGCAATTCAGCGCTTTTTAGGGTTTGCAAATTACTATAGGCGTTTTATTCATACCTTCTCAGATTTGGTTACTCCTATTGTGGCATTGACTAAAAAAGGAACGGATCCTTCCAATTGGTCGTCTGAAGCCAAGTCTGCCTTTCTGGCCTTAAAGCAGGCCTTTGTCTCAGCTCCAGTACTCAGACACCCTAACCCGGATCTCCCCTTTATTGTCGAGGTAGATGCCTCAGAGGTTGGAGTGGGGGCTATCCTTTCTCAGGAAGACCCGGAGTCTCAGGAATTAGACCCATGTGCCTTCATGTCCAGAAAATTCTCCTCCGCAGAATCCAACTATGATGTTGGTAATCGAGAATTGTTGGCAGTTAAATGGGCTTTCGAGGAGTGGAGGCATTGGCTGGAAGGAGCAAGGCATACCATTACGGTGTTTACTGACCACAAGAACCTGCAGTATATTGAGTCAGCTAAACAGCTTAATGCTCGACAGGCACGTTGGGCGCTGTTTTTTACTCGTTTCAGGTTAATTATCACCTTCAGGCCCGGTTCCAAGAATACAAAAGCCGATGCCCTGTCACGTTGTTTTCTTCCGGTTCACAATAACCACCCGGCTACTACCCCCATAGTCCCATCGTCTGTCATCCGGGCTGGCCTCACACAGGATTTATTTACACAGCTAGTCCAGCTTCAGCAGCAGGCTCCCAAAGTCACTCCTGCAGATCGTCTCTTCGTCCCTGAATTTCTGAGAGGCACTGTTCTAGCTGAGTTTCATGATAATAAGGTTTCTGGTCATCCGGGTATCACTAAGACCTTGGAGTTAATCTCTCGCTCAGTGTGGTGGCCTAATCTTTCTAAAGATGTAAGGGAATTTGTCCGTTCCTGTCAGGTTTGTGCTCAGTACAAGGTATCTCGATAGTTGCCGGTCGGGCAACTCATGCCTTTAGCCGTTCCTCTCAGGCCATGGTCACATATATCCATGGATTTCGTGGTGGACCTTCCTCTTTCAGCTGGATTTCGAGTCATTTGGGTGGTAGTAGACCGTTTTAGTAAGATGGCCCACTTCATTGCTCTCCCCCGATTACCCTCTGCTCAAGGGTTGGCAGTTTTATTTCTCCGCCATGTGTTCAGGCTCCATGGTTTACCCAGGGATATTGTCTCTGATCGGGGACCGCAATTCATCGCCCGTTTCTGGAAACGTTTTTGTGCCTCATTAAATATGAAACTCTCTTTAACATCTGGGTACCATCCACAGTCTAACGGACAAACTGAACGTGTTAATCAGTCGTTAAAACAGTATTTACGGCTATATTCGGCCAAACTTCAGAATGATTGGTCTGAATTTCTTCCTTTGGCCGAGTTTGCCTATAATAACTCTTGTCATTCTTCCACCAAGGAGTCTCCATTCTTTTCGGTCTTGGGCTTTCATCCTAGAGCCAATTCTTTTTACCCTAATTTTCCAGTCTCCTCGTTGACCTTAACTTCCCATCTCAGAATGATTTTGAAAAAGGTGCACTTTGCCCTTAAGAAGGCTGCCTTCCGAGAAAAAAAAATTTCCGATAGGTTCCGACGCCCATGCACATTTAAGGTGGGAGATAAGGTGTGGTTGTCAACCCGCAACATCAAGCTCCGACAACCCTCGGCTAGATTGGGACCCAAATTTATTGGACCGTTCCTTATCGTTAAGAAGGTCAACCCAGTTGCTTTTCGGCTACGCTTGCCTAAATCACTCAAAATTGGCAATACTTTTCACTGTTCCCTTCTGAAGCAGTATTTTTCTTCCAGGAGATTCCCTCGGAAGACTTCCCAGGGTGGACCTCCGCTGGATGTTCAGGGGCAACAAGAGTTCTTTGTGGAGAAGGTTTTAGATTCCAAAGTTTCTCGGGGCCGGCTTTATTTTTTGGTTCACTGGAAAGGCTATGGCCCGGAAGAAAGGTCTTGGGTCCTGGATAATGATTTACATGCCCCTAAATTTAAGAGATTATTCTTTCAGGAATTTCCTCAGAAACCCGGCTTTAGGGGTTCTTTAACCCCTGCTCAAGGGGGGGTACTGTTAGGTGCCGCGGTCCGCGGCGCCGCTCGGTCTGCTTCCGAGTGACGCTCACGGCCGCCGCACCTCCCTCCCTGCCCGCCTGGCGCCTAGCAACGCCAGGACGCAGTGCGTACTGTAGCCGCCGGGTCCCTGGCAACGCTAGGACGCCATGCGTCCTCAGCCGCTGGGTCCATAGCAACGGGGACGCCATTGGCGGACCACGTTCCCCGTTGCCAGATAGGATTGATTAGTTGCTCGTGCAGCAGGGCAGCTGCACGGCAACTAGTAATTAGGGTCTGGGGGCTGGTCTAGCTGGCCCTCCTGTCATTGGCCAGCAGGGTCTTTTTATGGGAGCCAGCACACTGCAGCCTCGCCGGTGATAGCTTCCTGTATGCTGTTCCTGCCTTGCAACGTCTGTTCCTGGTCAGCTGTATCTGGTCGATCCTGCTCCCTGTGCTCCTGAGTTCTGGAGTTCTGAAGCCGGTCTTGGGAATCCTTCCTGTCCAAGTGAACCTGTTGCGGTCATCTGGGGGTTCTCGCTTGTTGGGGTTCTCTCCCGGTTTCTTGAGTAGCGGCTTCTGCCGCATGTTGCGGCCTAGGCCGCTTAGTCCTTGATTTACTTTTGTATTAGTGGTTTTTGCAGAGGTTTCCTTTTTTCACTGTCCTCCCCGGAACTCGGCGGTGCCGTGTGGGGGAGTGGACAGTGGTATCTTTTGTTGTTCTTTTCCTTTGGCGGCGTGCCGCACATATATTTAGTTTTAGGGTAGTTAGTAGCCCCTAGCTTCTGTTTGCTTTAGTTAGAGGTCCCCTTGTTATTATCCTGTCTCGGTTCACGCCTTGTCTCACTCTAAGACCTGGGGGCATCGGAGTTGGGCAGACCTAATCCGCCCTTCAAACGCGGCTGCCGTGGGCCCAATAAACCGTAGTCACTCAGGCGTGAACTGACCACACGGGTAAAACAACGGAGGTAGGGTGCTAGGGGCTATTCCCGTACCATCCCTTATTTCAGCGTCACGTCCTGGTGCTCTGGACTCTCTACACAAACATCTCTCCAGTTCTGAGCATCAGGAACGTAACAAAAATATCTCCCTACCCGACCTCTCCGCTCTGCACAGGATCTGCGTCTCTCATCCACACGCATTACTTGTTCACACTCAAAATTACAGGACTTTATTCGGTCGTCACCCACTCTGTGGAATTCCCTCCCACGCACAATAAGACTCGCCTCTAGTCTCCAAACCTTTAAACGTTCCCTGAAAACGCACCTCTTCAGACAAGCCTATCAAATTCCAGACCCACCCACATAACCTTCAGTGCTTCCCTATCTAATTACATCCTCTCTGTACAGTACACATAACATCACATATCTTGTCTTTCTTTACTCTCACACCCTCCGGACACTTGGCCAACTTTGCGGGGTATCATCATACAACCCATTAAGAACCTAGCAATCTGGTGGACCATTATACAATAGGTAGCATCAATCCTGGTTTATCAATGCCTATTTCCCTATAGATTGTAAGCAGGGCCTTCCTACCTCTATGTCTGTCTGTTTTTACCCAGTTTTGTTCTATAACTGTTGTTCTAATTGTAAAGTGCAACGGAATATGCTGCGCTATATAAGAAACTTAATAAATAAATAAATAAGTACATACACAGAAGAGATGCACAGATGTTTAGTACATGCTGCGGTGGCTGCCTCTGTTTTGGCCCTGCTGCAGTTGCTCCGCCAGCCCCAGGGCTCAGATGACAATCTCACCCGCAGTTACACTGCTGCTCAATCAGTAAGTATGTAATTTAATGAAGCAGAGAGGCACTGGGAGGAGCAAGGGACTGGGTGGCAACAGCATGTCATTGACTGTGTGTGTGTTGTGGGCAGGACTGCTGATAGATGAGCCTGTCAAAACAGGGGGCAGGCGGGAGCACACTGTATGTTCAAAGAGCAAGCTCAGTGCAGTGGCAGCAGAATTGTGTACATGGTTAAAAAAAAAAACAAATGGTCCCACAGGAAACCATAATGGCAGGAAAAAATCAGCCATCGATGGTAAAACTAGTTATCATTGGTCATATAGCATTGATAATGTCACAGCACCGTGCCCCAGCCTGCTCTCAGATTCACAAAACTGATTTAGTTGTGCAGTTGTGACGTGGGTTTTACTCAAGCTGCCACCACGAAGAGCATTGGAATAGCATTCTTGCGATTGCCAGACACAGCACACTTAAACACAGTTATTACACATATGATTCATAGTGCACAGAGATAACGCTTTTTAGTATTTATTGAGAAAATATCTCCAGGGTTATGATACAAGGAAAAGCAGGTAAATAAATAAGACATACAGTTATGAGATGCACAGATTGACTTCCAGTAAATAAAATGGAATACAAATCAGAACTCTAAACTATCTTACTGTTAGGTTTAGGTGATCTGTGTGGGGGAGACCACATGAGGCAGAAGATTGGACCTCTCCTAGCATGAAACTCCCTTGTAGTGTGGGCTTCTTATCCTTATAGTCCTACAACCACTCGCCCTCCAGTGACCCCACCCTTTCCATGCAGAAAAGGACTGCTTCCTTTGTTCTAACAAGACCTGTGTACATGCAAATTAGGGTGTCCCCAGGGACACTAAATGTCATATATCTCTCTTGCTTAAGAAATGTATTTTTATGGCAGGAAAGCTGAACAAAGGGGACTGAAAAGCTGACACTCTTCCAGCCTGCAAGTGTCCAAGGGCTTGAACAAGGGCCGCCTACTGTGAAAAGCAAAAATTATTTCTAAGGAAGCTTAGCCTTTAAAAGATCATTAGTTAACACCTCGCCACTTGGTTCAGCAAGTAGCTGACACAATGATACACAGTTTTGAAACTAGCAATTCATACCAAAGTGACATTCATGACATATACATATTGGGAGCACTACAGATGGAGCCCTGCTCATCTATCCCTTTAATAAGATTAATTGAGCCAGTGCAGTCGGACTTAATCCCCTGCTGTATTGTTCTCTCTGTATTGTATTGCAGCTGAGAACAATAGATGTATGGCTTATGCTAATAAACCTTGGCGCACCATGGCTCAGCAGAGAAGGCTAGATGAGCGAAGCTAAATCTGTATAATAATTCACATCATGGTCACGGCTGGGTCATTACTCATAGGACCGTGAGCACAGTTTACTCAGGGCTCACAGAATGCATACAGTCATGACACGTGACTTTGAGGAATCGCCGTAACCCATGGCAATGGCCACAGATGGTTTCTAGCCATCGATGGTTGATGACCAGCCCTATATCATACCCTTTGGATGGTGCTGAGTGCACACTTCCAACCCAACCATGTTATTACTGTTATTACTGAGAACTCCCTAGCATAGTGACGGCTAAGCACTTGTCCTCAATAATGGAATAGACCATCACCAGGCCCAGGAGTTCTCACAAGACACGTGCATGGGAATATGTGTGACAGAATGGAATTTCTCTACTCCCCGGCGCAGGAACAAGGGTCACTGTTCCTTACGGCCAGATGAGCTTACTTCCCTGTCTATGAGGCATAGGGATCACCTGACAGTAATCGCCTGTTACTGCCTCCTACTACAGCATTATAGGAAGTTCATTTGCTGCCACTGTGGCATACTGGAATGTTAGGAGACAAGAGATATTGGAAAGTTCCAAAAGCCATTTAATTCTTATCAGTGAATGGGGAAGTTTTATGGCCCCAACCAGTTACTTGCAGACCCTGCCACATGTAAGAGGTTAGGACAGGAAGTGTAGGGGGATTTTAGCAAAAGGAACAAAGCACAGGACAGTGCAGTGTGAGCTGAGGACTGAGGATGGAAGGCACAGGCTAAGTGTCCAGGAGAAACGCAGGCTGGGGACTGTGGAACAAGAATGGCACTCCACAGTCCCTGGCATGATGGAAAGAAGAGCAGCGTGTGGGTGTTGCTATGAAGAGAGGGAGAGCCCATATCTGCAGTGTGACAGGAGAGCCAGCAGCTTCAGTGAGAGATGGAGAGTGCAGTGTGAGAGCCACAGTATGCAGAGTACAGTGGAACGAACCAGGAACAAAGGACCTTCAGGGGTACCCAAGAAGCAGGACGGGAGGTGTGAGTCTGCGGGAGAGGACGACCTGGGTGAGTGGTAGGAACCACGTTTGGCGGAAGGCCCCCAGTAACGTGTACATGAGATCCCGTTTAGATAGAGCCCCTAGCGAATGGGGGAGAGCACACTAAAATGAATTTCAGTTTGCGAAAACCGCACTACTGATTCCCAGAGACTGCGCTGGTATGTACTGTACTGTACTGTAATGATGTCACATCACTGTAAATGCTGTTATTGCCCGTGAAGCAAATGAAAGGAGATGTAACTTGATGTAACCCATATGAATATTGCGCTGGAGAGGAGAACAAGGAGTTAAATGTTACTGTCGTGATAACCCTGTCTGAACTGTGAATAAACTGCTTTTTTATGTCATGAGAAAGCCTGGCGTGACAATGCTTTTTAATATGACTAAAGGACCGGCCGCTCCCCGGCTATCACAATTTGGCGTCCGCGAACAGGATCGGTACCGAAGATTTATTTGACAATTTGGGGAAAACTTTATTGGGAGGGGCCCATGAAAGCCACCTATCTCTTTTGACCCAGCGAACTGGGGGAGACAAGGGCCGGCACGGGCAGGTTCTAAGTGTTTGGCACAATTGCCAGAAGATGTTGGAACATTCATGATCATCTGTGACCCAGGACTGTAATTCACAGGAAATAGGCAGCAGTATATGTGATTTGTATTTCATGTGATGTTTTGCATGCCATGTTTTTCTGCTCATGTGATTGTTATATTGTGTGTTTGCATGCCATGTTTTTTTGCTCATGTGATTGTTATATTGTGTATGATGTAGACTTCAATTATGCTTGTTTATTGTGTGTTATGTTTTGACCTTGCTGTAGAGTATAAGAGACTGTTCCTTGCTAGACTTTTTGCAAGCTCATAGTTAATTAGTTATATTGCGTGGGGACACGCAAGATTTTTATGTCATGAGAAAGCCTGGCGTGACAATGCTTTTTAAAATGACTGATGGACCGGCCTCTGCCCGGCTATCACACCACCACCAACTCCTGCAGTGGTACCTGGAAGTGCTTATTTCTGGTCACGCTGCTGCTGCAGCAGCACCTCATGCACGGTGACAGCTAATCCCCATTGGATGCATAATATAAATCATTTCTGCTTTCTTAACAAGCAGGGGGTGAATTCAAAGACACTGGCTCAAACTCAGGACAGGCAGAGAATAGATCAGCATTTTGCATAAAATATAGGAGCAAATGTGTTGATAAAACAGTAGTATTTACTATTTATTAGCTCTAATAAACTGTCCTGAAAGAATACACAGCATGCAGATGTTCATAGCCGTTCAGACGATACACTTCTCCAGGGCATCCCTCAGGGCGGGACTGCAGGGACTTGTGTCCCGGGCCCTTACAGAGAGAGGGGTCCACCCCTTGCTCCTATTGCTGATGCCTAGAGAGCTGCACCAGGTGTGTACAACAACAGCAGGCTGATGTGCAGGGAGGACTTCTTAAAGCAAGCCTTCCCTGTGCATTAGCTCTCTGTGAATCATTCCTGCAGGTCCGTAACGCTTCGCGATGTATGACATCACGTATGGGTGGAGCGGTGCAGCAGAATCTTTTTGTCTGGAGGGGAGGGCCCTATCTATTTTTTCAGTCCCGGGACCCACAATTTCTGATGGCAGCCCTCCACTTCACACTCTGTGCCTGACACTGCTGCCCAGGATCTAGTGCTCCAGGCCGCAGTGCTCCAAAAATACATTCAGGGCATGTTGAAATATTTCTTAACTATTAAAACATTCCCCTACATACATACATAAGTAGAAGACGCTAGTTCTGGGACGTATCCCCTCTAGCACTGCAGCCGCCGTACTCAGCCAAGGTGCTTCAAGGTGTTTCTTTGCCCATCACTTTGCACAGGGCTTCTACTGTACAACACTGCATACCGGTAACCTCTACAATACTGCAATTGCCAAACTCAGTCCAGAGCTGCAGCGTGATACACACAAACAAAAAGAAGACACTGTATTTCTAACATTTTTTTTACATTTCGACACCAATGCTTCCGGCGTTAACCCTTTCACTGTTAAAACTGCCACACTTGGTCCAGTTCTATGACTGCGTCACCCGTGTTTGTCACTCATGGAGAAAGGTGACCCTGCCACAGATTCATCTGCCCATCAATTTCTATTTGACTCAGGACTGCTGCCAGACTGCATCTGAAGGCATAGGTGTCATATGCAAACGCAGGGGGGTTCCGGTTGCCCAGAAACCCCCCCTCCTCTTGGCAAGTGGCTCCAATTATGACAACTGTAGCAATGGTATGTAATGCGATTACTAGGGCTGCCGCAACAACATGCAGTTTAAGGGACATAGCAGAGCTGCTGCACATGTCAGATGGTAGCAACATCTTCTGCCAAGTTTGCTGTGTGTGTGTGTGTGTGTGTGTGTGTGCGGATCTGAGTCCTCAATCAGTGCTCTGGACCAGAGAGTAGCTACCAGGAAGAGGAGACAGGAGCCGTACCATAAAGTGGGAGAATGTTTGCTTAGAAAGTGCAGTACTGGTTCTATTACTGTATGTTTGTGTATTTATTTATTTATTATGGCATGTTTAACCTTTTCCTGACAAACTTATTTATAATATTTAAATATGTTTGATACAGCCTATACTACCTAGACCATCTATATTGTTAAATATTAATTCTGTATTCCATATAAAAAGACCAATGTGTACAATTATGTCCAGGGTTGTTACTTGGTTCTTCTGCCGCTTCCACAGACTCCTGCACTTGCTCCAATGGTCTGCAGAATGGGATTGTAAACTACATTTGGAAACTCCCCTCTAGAAATCTTGCGTTTGCCACTGTGTGTGTACAAAGAACCATTATTAGGTGGTGCTGCCAGCATCGAGGCCTAGTGCTGTTAGCAGGGTTATTGCCCCCACACATTCAGGGTTTCATAACATGTTTGTGGGAGTTCTATGTTGTCATTTTAATAGAGCTGTGCTACTGTATTTTATTTATTTTTCAATTTGGAAAGGCCCTGGAATGCCTGTAAAAAAACTGGTTGGCAGGCCGAGGGCAATTCACCAAGGCCTTGACATTAGCCAGTTCAGGTTTAATTTTAATAATGATGGATATCTCTTCTTACTAAGCCTGGGAAATAGCCTTACACCATGGGTGTAACTAAAACTTTGTGGGCCCCATAGCAAAATCCTGATAGGGCCCCCCGCCAGAGGGTGTCAGGGAGAAAGAAAGAAAGGAATGAGAGGGGAGAGAGAGAGCATCAGGAAGATAGGGGGTGTTAGAGAGAGAGAGAGAGAGAGGGTGTCAGGGAGAGAGGGAGGAGCAAGAGAAAAAGTGGAAGTGGAGCGAGCAGGAGTGAGAGAGAGAGAGAGAGAGAGAGAGAGAGAGAGTAAGGGAGAGAAAGAGAGGGGATCAAGAGAAAGTGAGAGTGTCAGGGAGAGAAAGAGGGGAGAGTGACGGTGTCAGTGAGAGAAAGAGACACTGTCAGGGAGGGAGAGAGAGAGAGTGTCAGGGGGAGAGAGGGAGAGAGAGATGCAGTCAGGAAAGGAGAGAGACAGTGTCAGAGAAAGAGAGGCACTGTCAGGGAGGGAGGGAGACATTGTCAGAGAGGGAGAGACAGTGTCACAGAGAGCGAGAGAGAGAGAGAGAGAGAGATAAAATTATGTGTCAGGGAAAGAGAGATTCTGTGTCAGGAAGAGAGAAACAGTATTCGAAAGATAGGAAGAGACAGTGTCAGAGACAGCAAGTGTCTAAGTGTCAGTATGAGAGAGATGGAGACAGAGACAGTGTCAGAGAGAGAGAGAGAGAGAGAGAGAGAGAGAGACAGTGTCAGAGAGAAAGACAGTGTCAGGGAGAGAGAGAGAGAGAGAGAGGGAGGGAGGGAGGGAGGGAGGGAGGGGAGGGGAGGGAGGGAGGGAGGGAGAGAGAGACAGTATCAGGGATGGAAGGAGAGACATTGGGGGTGATTCCGAGTTGTTCGCTAGCTAGCTGCTTTTAGCAGCATTGCACACGCTAAGCCGCCGCCCTCTGGGAGTGAATCTTAGCTTAGCAGAATTGCGAACGAAAGATTAGCAGAATTGCGAATAGAAATTTCTTAGCAGTTTCTGAGTAGCTCCAGACTTACTCACACATAGCGATCAGTTCAGTCCGTTTCGTTCCTGGTTTGACGTCACACACATGCCCAGCATTCGCCCAGCCACTCCCCCGTTTCTCCAGACACTCCCGCGTTTTTCCCTGACACGCCTGCGTTTTTCCGCACACTCCCATAAAACGTCCAGTTTCCGCCCAGAAACACCCACTTCCTGTCAATCACACTCCGATCAGCAGAACGATGAAAAAACTTTGTTAGGCCGTGAGTAAAATACCAAACTTTTGTGCTAATTTACTTGGCGCAGGCGCACTGCGTACTTTGCGCATGCGCAGTTTGCGACTAATCGCTCCGTAGCGGGGAAAAATAACGAGCGAACAACTCGGAATGACCCCCAATGTCCGAGGAGGGGAGAGACAGTGTTAGAGAGAGAGAAAGAGAGAGTGTAAGGTAAAGAGTCTGTGTCAGGAAGAGAGAGATAGTGTCTGAGAGAGAGGCTGAGACAATGTCAGAGAGACAGAGATAGTATGAGTATCAGGAAGAGAGATGGAGAGAGAGATAGTATCAGAGAGAGAGAGAGAGAGAGAGAGACACAGTGTCAGGGAGAGAGAGAGAGAGAGAGAGAGAGAGAGAGAGATAGTATCAGAAAGAGAGAAACAGTGTCAGGGAGAGAGAGGCAGGTAGAGAGAACCAGCATCCGAGAGAGGGAGAGACAGTGTCAGAGAGAATGAGAGTGTCAGGGGGAAAGAGAGTCTGAGTTTTAGGAAGAGAGAGATGGAGAGAGAGAGAGAGAGAGTGTGTCAGGGAGAAAGGGAGGGTAAGAGAGGGAGCAGGAGATACTTTACCTGACTACAGCAGAGGTCTCTGATGGGGGCAGGCACTTCACGGCGTTAAGCCCACCCCCTAAATACCCGCGAATCGTGGCACTGCTCTGCTCTACTGTTGGAACTCTGTGCCAGTGCGGCTGCAGCCTGGGGGGGAGAGGTGGGGGGTGGCTATCGTCAGCAGCCATTCTTCCCGTGGGCAGGGGTGAAGGGGGAGTGGCGGACCTTGGAGGCAGCTTGTGACTCGTTGCAGGGGAAGCTGCGGGCCCTAAAAGCACCTTAGCAGCTGCACCCCTTGCACCCTCGGTAGTTACGCCACTGCCTAACACTCCAGCAAAATGGAGTTGCCCATCCACTGGAAGTAGCCGTCTGGTACAAGGAAACACGGTAGCTGATGTCCATCGAGTCTGGACTTCATTTGGCTGTGAACATTTTCTGCTGCTGGAGTATTTAATCCATCCCAAAGGTACTCTCAAACAGAGGCACTGACTACACTATCGGCCAGAGGATTTCTAAACACCCGCACGGGACTGCGCAGCTCTGCATGGAGTTTTCCATCGGATCTGACATCCCATCATCCCCATTTTATGGACTATCTATGTGGAACTGGTAATTAACTCTCACTCGTTAGAAAGGAACTTTATTTTATCCAGTGATAATATAAATAATACACAGACTTCCAGCTCTTTGGACTCTGTTACAGGAGTTTTATGTGTGTTTATTACCATAACTTTGGAGTTATGTACTTAGAACTTGAATAATTTTAATTATATTTGTTCTTAGATTCTTTTGTTAATAAATAATTTGTGTTGAGTATATATTCTCACACGGTTCTTTCATCTAAAGATGTCATTATCCACCGGGTCAAAGCTCCGGAATGTATCGCATTACTGCGCTTGGTACATCTGCGAATGAATGTGGCCAAAACTCCGAAAACTGGATTTTCTGAGTTTTGGTCACATTTTTCACCTTTACAACATCCCACCCATAGAGCTCCTCACAGCTGACCATGGAACTTGAGGCATGTGAGCAGAGCAAGATTAAGACCCCATGGGGCCCTAGGCAAGAGACCAATCTGGGGCCCCCCTAATTTATTACAGATTACAATTTAGTCGTCCTATGCAGTACATGCCCCCTCACTCATTTTTTTTTTCTTTTTACTCCTTGTAATTAATACTACGGGGCAAATTCATCATCACTTAAATTCTACAAAAGTAGGTGAAATTGAAAATTTTCCCCTACTTTTGTAAAAATGAAGTTTTGTGGCTTCATGAAGGTAACAGATATCCCCTCCTTACCTGTCTCTCCCGAGCTGTCCCGGCGTCCCCGTACATTAGTATGGGGACCGCACTCATGACGCTCCAAAAATACAATATTTTCAAAGTTTGACTGCGGGAACATTCGCCATCTATAAATGGCGAATGCTCCCTCACCCTGTTTACCTATGAGAAGCAGGTCTGGCAGCCATCAGGGATCCTACTGGATCCCTCCACCATTGTCCTTTTTCTGCTGGACGCTGGGGGCTTGTGCGCCTGCGTGAACCAGGGTTCACACAGGCACACAAGCCCCCTGGCGTCCAGCATATGTAATATCCTGAGAAGTGCTACTCTACCATTGTCTACACATACATTATAGAAACACACAGATAATCTTACTCGTGCTGATTAGAGATGAGCGGGTTCGGTTCCTCGGAATCCGAACCCGCCCGAACTTCATTTTTTTTTACACGGGGCCGAGCGACTCGGATCTTCCCACCTTGCTCGGTTAACCCGAGCGCGCCCGAACGTCATCATCCCGCTGTCGGATTCTCGTGAGGCTCGGATTCTATCGCGAGACTCGGATTCTATATAAGGAGCCGCGCGTCGCCGCCATTTTCACACGTGCATTGAGATTCATAGGGAGAGGACGTGGCTGGCGTCCTCTCCGTTTATAGAGAAGAGAGTGAGACTAGAGTAGAGAGAGACACAGTAGTAATTTTGGGGAGCATTAGGAGGAGTACTACTACTTGCTGAAGTGATAGATAGATAGATAGTGTGACTGTATAATGTATATCTGACTTGTGGGGGAGACACTGACAGTGGGGAGCAGTTAGAGTCTGAGAGCAGGACTCAGGAGTACATATAACGTACAGTGCACACTTTTGCTGCCAGAGTGCCACACTGCCATTGTGACCACACTGACCACCAGTATAATATATATTGTGATTGTCTGCTTAGGAGTACTACTTGCAAGTTGCTGATAGTGTGACCAGTGACCTGACCACCAGTTTAATAATCACCACCAGTTTAATATATATATATATATAATTGTATATAATATATATATAATATTGTATACCACCTACCCGTTTTTTTTTTTCTTTCTTCTTCTTTATACATACTACTATAGTAGCTTACTGTAGCAGTCTGCGGTGCTGCTGAGCTGACAGTGTCCAGCAGGTCCGTCATCAGTCATTACATAATAAATATATATACCTGTCCGGCTGCAGTACTAGTGATATTATATATATATATATATATATATATATATATATATTGATTTCATCTCATTATCATCCAGTCTATATTAGCAGCAGACACAGTACGGTAGTCCACGGCTGTAGCTACCTCTGTGTCGGCAGTCGCTCGTCCATCCATAATTGTATACCACCTACCCGTGGTTTTTTTTTTTTTCTTTCTTCTTTATACATACTACTATAGTAGCTTACTGTAGCAGTCTGCGGTGCTGCTGAGCTGACAGTGTCCAGCAGGTCCGTCATCAGTCATTACATAATAAATATATCTACCTGTCCGGCTGCAGTACTAGTGTGATATTATATATATATATATTGATTTCATCTCAATATCATCCAGTCTATATTAGCAGCAGACACAGTACGGAAGTCCACGGCTGTAGCTACCTCTGTGTCGGCAGTCGCTCGTCCATCCATAATTGTATACCACCTACCCATGGTTTTTTTTTTTTCTTTCTTCTTTATACATACTACTATAGTAGCTTACTGTAGCAGTCTGCGGTGCTGCTGAGCTGACAGTGTCCAGCAGGTCCGTCATCAGTCATTACATAATAAATATATCTACCTGTCCGGCTGCAGTACTAGTGTGATATTATATATATATATATATTGATTTCATCTCATTATCATCCAGTCTATATTAGCAGCAGACACAGTACGGTAGTCCACGGCTGTAGCTACCTCTGTGTCGGCAGTCGCTCGTCCATCCATAATTGTATACCACCTACCCGTGGTTTTTTTTTTTTTCTTTCTTCTTTATACATACTACTATAGTAGCTTACTGTAGCAGTCTGCGGTGCTGCTGAGCTGACAGTGTCCAGCAGGTCCGTCATCAGTCATTACATAATAAATATATATACCTGTCCGGCTGCAGTACTAGTGATATTATATATATATATATATATATATATATATTGATTTCATCTCATTATCATCCAGTCTATATTAGCAGCAGACACAGTACGGTAGTCCACGGCTGTAGCTACCTCTGTGTCGGCAGTCGCTCGTCCATCCATAAGTATACTAGTATCCATCCATCTCCATTGTTTACCTGAGGTGCCTTTTAGTTGTGCCTATTAAAATATGGAGAACAAAAATGTTGAGGTTCCAAAATTAGGGAAAGATCAAGATCCACTTCCACCTCGTGCTGAAGCTGCTGCCACTAGTCATGGCCGAGACGATGAAATGCCAGCAACGTCGTCTGCCAAGGCCGATGCCCAATGTCATAGTACAGAGCATGTAAAATCCAAAACACCAAATATCAGTAAAAAAAGGACTCCAAAATCTAAAATAAAATTGTCGGAGGAGAAGCGTAAACTTGCCAATATGCCATTTACCACACGGAGTGGCAAGGAACGGCTGAGGCCCTGGCCTATGTTCATGGCTAGTGGTTCAGCTTCACATGAGGATGGAAGCACTCAGCCTCTCGCTAGAAAAAATAAGAATTTACTTACCGATAATTCTATTTCTCATAGTCCGTAGTGGATGCTGGGACTCCGTAAGGACCATGGGGAACAGCGGCTCCGCAGGAGACTGGGCACAAAAGTAAAAGCTTGAACTAGCTGGTGTGCACTGGCTCCTCCCCCTATGACCCTCCTCCAAGCCTCAGTTAGGATACTGTGCCCGGACGAGCGTACATAATAAGGAAGGATATTGAATCCCGGGTAAGACTCATACCAGCCACACCAATCACACCGTACAACCTGTGATCTGAACCCAGTTAACAGTATGACAAACGAAGGAGCCTCTGAAAAGATGGCTCACAACAATAATAACCCGAATTTTGTAACAATAACTATATACAAGTATTGCAGACAATCCGCACTTGGGATGGGCGCCCAGCATCCACTACGGACTATGAGAAATAGAATTATCGGTAAGTAAATTCTTATTTTCTCTAACGTCCTAAGTGGATGCTGGGACTCCGTAAGGACCATGGGGATTATACCAAAGCTCCCAAACGGGCGGGAGAGTGCGGATGATTCTGCAGCACCGAATGAGAGACTCCAGGTCCTCCTCAGCCAGGGTATCAAATTTGTAGAATTTTGCAAACGTATTTGCCCCTGACCAAGTAGCTGCTCGGCAAAGTTGTAAAGCCGAGACCCCTCGGGCAGCCGCCCAAGATGAGCCCACCATCCTTGTGGAATGGGCTTTTACAGATTTTGGCTGTGGCAGGCCTGCCACAGAATGTGCAAGCTGAATTGTACTACAAATCCAACGAGCAATCGTCTGCTTAGAAGCAGGAGCACCCAGCTTGTTGGGTGCATACAGGATAAACAGCGAGTCAGATTTCCTGACTCCAGCCGTCCTGGAAATATATATTTTCAGGGCCCTGACTACGTCCAGTAACTTGGAGTCCTCCAAGTCCCTAGTAGCCGCAGGCACCACAATAGGCTGGTTCACGTGAAACGCTGAAACCACCTTTGGGAGAAATTGAGGACGAGTCCTCAATTCTGCCCTATCCGTGTGAAAAATCAGGTAAGGGTTTTTATAAGATAAAGCCGCCAATTCTGAGACACGCCTGGCTGAAGCCAGGGCTAACAGCATTACCACCTTCCATGTGAGATATTTTAATTCCACAGTGGTGAGTGGTTCAAACCAATGTGATTTTAGGAACCCCAAAACCACATTGAGATCCCAAGGTGCCACCGGGGGCACAAAAGGAGGCTGTATATGCAGTACCCCTTTGACAAACGTCTGGACTTCAGGCACTGAAGCCAGTTCTTTTTGGAAGAAAATCGACAGGGCCGAAATTTGAACCTTAATGGACCCTAATTTTAGGCCCATAGACAGTCCTGTTTGCAGGAAATGTAGGAAGCGACCCAGTTGAAATTCCTCTGTAGGGGCCTCTTTGGCCTCACACCACGCAACATATTTTCGCCAAATGCGGTGATAATGTTTCGCGGTTACATCCTTCCTGGCCTTTATCAGGGTAGGGATGACTTCTTCTGGAATGCCTTTTTCCTTCAGTATCCGGCGTTCAACCGCCATGCCGTCAAACGCAGCCGCGGTAAGTCTTGGAACAGACAAGGTCCCTGCTGGAGCAGGTCCTTTCTTAGAGGTAGAGGCCACGGGTCCTCCGTGAGCATCTCTTGAAGTTCCGGGTACCAAGTCCTTCTTGGCCAATCCGGAACCACGAGTATAGTTCTTACTCCTCTCCTTTTTATGATTCTCAGTACTTTTGGTATGAGAGGCAGAGGAGGGAACACATACACTGACTGGTACACCCATGGTGTTACCAGAGCGTCCACCGCTATTGCCTGAGGGTCCCTTGACCTGGCGCAATATCTGTCTAGTTTTTTGTTGAGACGGGACGCCATCATGTCCACCTTTGGTTTTTCCCAACGGTTTACCATCTCTTGGAAGACTTCTGGATGAAGTCCCCACTCCCCCGGGTGAAGGTCGTGTCTGCTGAGGAAGTCCGCTTCCCAGTTGTCCACTCCCGGAATGAACACTGCTGACAGTGCTATCACATGATTCTCCGCCCAGCGAAGAATCCTTGCAGCTTCTGCCATCGCCCTCCTGCTTCTCGTGCCGCCCTGTCTGTTTACGTGGGCGACTGACGTGATGTTGTCCGATTGGATCAATACCGCCTGACCCTGAAGCAGGGGTTTTGCTTGACTTAGGGCATTGTAAATGGCCCTTAGTTCCAGAATGTTTATATGAAGAGATGTTTCCATGCTTGACCACAAGCCCTGGAAATTTTGTCCCTGTGTGACTGCTCCCCAGCCTCGCAGGCTGGCATCTGTGGTCACCAGGATCCAATCCCGAATGCCGAATCTGCGGCCCTCTAGTAGATGAGCACTCTGCAGCCACCACAGAAGAGACACCCTTGTCCTTGGCGACAGGGTTATCCGCTGATGCATCTGAAGATGCGATCCGGACCATTTGTCCAGAAGATCCCACTGAAACGTTCTTGCATGGAATCTTCCGAATGGAATCGCTTCGTAAGAAGCCACCATTTTTCCCAGGACCCTCGTGCACTGATGCACTGACACCTGGCCTGGTTTTAGGAGATTCCTGACTAGCTCGGATAACTCCCTGGCCTTCTCCTCTGGGAGAAACACCTTTTTCTGGACTGTGTCCAGAATCATTCCTAGGAACAGGAGACGTGTCGTTGGAATCAGCTGCGATTTTGGAATATTTAGAATCCACCCGTGCTGACGTAACACTAACTGAGATAGTGCTACTCCGACTTCTAACTGTTCCCTGGACCTTGCCCTTATCAGGAGATCGTCCAAGTAAGGGATAATTAAAACGCCTTTTCTTCGAAGAAGAATCATCATTTCGGCCATTACCTTGGTAAAGACCCGAGGTGCCGTGGACAATCCAAACGGCAGCGTCTGAAACTGATAGTGACAGTTCTGTACCACAAACCTGAGGTACCCTTGGTGAGAAGGGTAGATTGGGACGTGGAGATAAGCATCTTTGATGTCCAGAGACACCATATAGTCCCCTTCTTCCAGGTTTGCTATCACTGCTCTGAGTGACTCCATCTTGAATTTGAACCTCTTTATGTAAGTGTTCAAGGATTTTAGATTTAAAATTGGTCTCACCGAGCCGTCCGGCTTCGGTACCACAAACAGCATGGAATAATACCCCTTTCCCTGTTGTAGGAGAGGTACCTTGATTATCACCTGCTGGGAATACAGCTTGTGAATGGCTTCCAAAACTGCCTCCCTGTCGGAGGGAGACTTTGGTAGAGCAGACTTCAGGAACCGGCGAGGGGGAGACGTCTCGAATTCCAGTTTGTACCCCTGTGATACTACCTGCAGAATCCAGGGGTCCACTTGCGAGTGAGCCCACTGCGCGTAGAAATTTATGAGACGGGCCCCCACCGTGTCCGAGTCCGCTTGTAAAGCCCCAGCGTCATGCTGAAGACTTGGCAGAAGCAGAGGAGGGCTTCTGCTCCTGGGAAGAGGCTGCCTGGTGCAGTCTTTTTCCTCTTCCTCTGCCCCGGGGCAGAAATGAGTGGCCTTTTGCCCGCCTGTACTTATGGGAACGAAAGGACTGAGTTTGAAAAGACGGTGTCTTTTTCTACTGAGAGGTGACCTGGGGTAAAAAGGTGGACTTTCCGGCCGTTGCCGTGGCCACCAGGTCCGATAGACCGGCCCCAAATAACTCCTCTCCTTTAAACGGCAATACTTCCATATGTCGTTTGGAATCCGCATCCCCTGACCACTGTCGCGTCCATAACGCTCTTCTGGCAGAAATGGACATAGCACTCACTCTTGATGCCAGGGTGCAAATATCCCTCTGTGCATCACGCATATATAGTAATGCATCCTTCAAATGCTCTATAGTTAGTAATATACTGTCCCTATCCAGGGTATCAATATTTTCAGTCAGGGAATCCGACCACGCAACTCCAGCACTGCACATCCAAGCTGATGCGATTGCTGGTCGCAGTATAACACCAGTATGTGTGTATATACCCTTCAGGATATTTTCCAGCCTTCTATCCGCTGGTTCTTTGAGGGCGGCCGTATCAGGAGACGGTAACGCTACTTGTTTAAATAAACGTGTAAGCGCTTTATCTACTCTAGGGGGTGTTTCCCAACGCGCCCTAACCTCTGGCGGGAAAGGGTATAGTGCCAATAATTTATTAGAAATTAGCACTTTTTTATCGGGGGAAACCCACGCTTTATCACACACCTCATTTAATTCATCTGACTCAGGAAAAGCTACTGGTAGTTTTTTCACTCCCCACATAATACCCTTCTTTGTGGTACTTGTAGTGTCAGAAATGTTCAATGCCTCCTTCATTGCCGTGATCATGTAACGTGTGGCCCTACTGGACATTACGTTTGTCTCCTCACCGTCGACACTGGACTCAGTATCCGTGTCTGGGTCTGTGTCGACCCACTGAGGTAACGGGCGTTTTATCGCCCCTGACGGTGTCTGAGACGCCTGGACAGGCACTAATTGATTTGTCGGCTGTCTCATGTCGTCAACAGTTTTTTGTAAAGTGCTGACATTGTCACGTAGTTCTTTAAATATAACCATCCAGTCAGGTGTCGACTCCCTAGGGGGTGACATCACTAATACAGGCAATTGCTCTGCTTCCACATCATTTTCCTCCTCATACATGTCGACACAATCGTACCGACACCCAGCACACACACAGGGAATGCTCTGATAGAGGACAGGACCCCACTAGCCCTTTGGGGAGACAGAGGGAGAGTTTGCCAGCACACACCAGAGCGCTATATATATCTATAGGGATAACCTTATATAAGTGTTACTCCCTTTTATAGCTGCTGTTTATAATTTAGCTGCCAATAGTGCCCCCCCTCTCTCGTTTTTACCCTGATTCTGTAGGGACTGCAGGGGAGAGTCAGGGAGCCGTCCTTCCAGCGGAACTGTGAGGGAAAATGGCGCTTGTGTGCTGAGGAGATAGGCTCCGCCCCTTCACGACGGCCTTATCTCCCGCTTTTTTCTGGAAAACTGGCAGGGGTCAAATACATCCATATAGCCCAGGAGCTATATGTGATGTATTTCTTTTGCCATCCTAAGGTATTTCTGTTTTTATTGCGTCTCAGGGCGCTCCCCCCCAGCGCCCTGCACCCTCAGTGACCGGAGTGTGAAGTGTGCTGAGAGCAATGGCGCACAGCTGCAGTGCTGTGCGCTACCTTAGTTGAAGACAGGAACGTCTTCTGCCGCCGATTTCACCGGACCTCTTCGTTCTTCTGGCTCTGTAAGGGGGCCGGCGGCGCGGCTCCGGGACCCATCCAGGCTGAACCTGTGATCGTCCCTCTGGAGCTAATGTCCAGTAGCCTAAGAAACCCAATCCACTCTGCACGCAGGTGAGTTCGTTTCTTCTCCCCTTAGTCCCACGATGCAGTGAGCCTGTTGCCAGCAGGACTCACTGAAAATAAAAAACCTAAAATAAACTTTTACTCTAAGCAGCTCAGGAGAGCCACCTAGCATGCACCCTTCTCGTTCGGGCACAAAAATCTAACTGGGGCTTGGAGGAGGGTCATAGGGGGAGGAGCCAGTGCACACCAGCTAGTTCAAGCTTTTACTTTTGTGCCCAGTCTCCTGCGGAGCCGCTGTTCCCCATGGTCCTTACGGAGTCCCAGCATCCACTTAGGACGTTAGAAAAATGAAAAGACTCAAGCTGGCAAAAGCACCGCAAAGAACTGTGCGTTCTTCGAAATCCCAAATCCACAAGGAGAGTCCAATTGTGTCGGTTGCGATGCCTGACCTTCCCAACACTGGACGTGAAGAGCATGCGCCTTCCACCATTTGCACGCCCCCTGCAAGTGCTGGAAGGAGCACCCGCAGTCCAGTTCCTGATAGTCAGATTGAAGATGTCAGTGTTGAAGTACACCAGGATGAGGAGGATATGGGTGTTGCTGGCGCTGGGGAGGAAATTGACAAGGAGGATTCTGATGGTGAGGTGGTTTGTTTAAGTCAGGCACCCGGGGAGACACCTGTTGTCCGTGGGAGGAATATGGCCGTTGACATGCCTGGTGAAAATACCAAAAAAATCAGCTCTTCGGTGTGGAAGTATTTCAACAGAAATGCGGACAACATTTGTCAAGCCGTGTGTTGCCTTTGTCAAGCTGTAATAAGTAGGGGTAAGGACGTTAACCACCTCGGAACATCCTCCCTTATACGTCACCTGCAGCGCATTCATAATAAGTCAGTGACAAGTTCAAAAACTTTGGGCGACAGCGGAAGCAGTCCACTGACCAGTAAATCCCTTCCTCTTGTAACCAAGCTCACGCAAACCACCCCACCAACTCCCTCAGTGTCAATTTCCTCCTTCCCCAGGAATGCCAATAGTCCTGCAGGCCATGTCACTGGCAATTCTGACGAGTCCTCTCCTGCCTGGGATTCCTCCGATGCATCCTTGTGTGTAACGCCTACTGCTGCTGGCGCTGCTGTTGTTGCTGCTGGGAGTCGATGGTCATCCCAGAGGGGAAATCGTAAGACCACTTTTACTACTTCCACCAAGCAATTGACTGTCCAACAGTCCTTTGCGAGGAAGATGAAATATCACAGCAGTCATCCTGCTGCAAAGCGGATAACTGAGGCCTTGGCATCCTGGGTGGTGAGAAACGTGGTTCCGGTATCCATCATTACTGCAGAGCCAACTAGAGACTTGTTGGAGGTACTGTGTCCCCGGTACCAAATACCATCTAGGTTCCATTTCTCTAGGCAGGCGATACCGAAAATGTACACAGACCTCAGAAAAAGAGTCACCAGTGTAATAAAAAATGCAGCTGTACCCAATGTCCACTTAACCACGGACATGTGGACAAGTGGAGCAGGGCGGGTCAGGACTATATGACTGTGACAGCCCACTGGGTAGATGTATGGACTCCCGCCGCAAGAACAGCAGCGGCGGCACCAGTAGCAGCATCTCGCAAACGCCAACTCTTTCCTAGGCAGGCTACGCTTTGTATCACCGGTTTCCAGAATACGCACACAGCTGAAAACCTCTTACGGCAACTGAGGAAGATCATCGCGGAATGGCTTACCCCAATTGGACTCTCCTGTGGATTTGTGGCATCGGACAACGCCAGCAATATTGTGTGTACATTAAATATGGACAAATTCCAGCACGTCCCATGTTTTGCACATACCTTGAATTTGGTGGTGCAGAATTTTTTAAAAAAACGAGAGGGGCGTGCAAGAGATGCTGTCGGTGGCCAGAAGAATTGCGGGACACTTTCGGCGTACAGGCACCACGTACAGAAGACTGGAGCAACACCAAAAACGCCTGAACCTGCCCTGCCATCATCTGAAGCAAGAAGTGGTAACGAGGTGGAATTCAACCCTATACAGATGTAGCCACCTTTATCTTGACTGTTTCTCCGCCGAGACGGGCGTTTAGTCACGCTAATGCGATAGCTGAGTTTCATCACAGGCAGGCGCGTTGAGGCGATCTAGATACTCATCATGCATTACACATCTCCACCACTGTGTCGCTAATGCTCCACTAATCCAGTACTTTCGATCGTACAGTATAGCGGCGGATTGATCTACAGCTCTGGCAATACTGTAGGCGTAACGGGAGGCGGTGGAAAAAGTATGGAGTACTGTACAGTATGTGTATGGAGACGCAACTACAGTAATTGTGTAAAAGGAAGAATGTACAGTACAATGTATAAACACCGTGCTTTTAAAATATATGAGCGTCTGAGTTCGCTAATGCATAATGGGAATGGAGGACTAGCAGGAGGCGGAGGAAAACACCGTGCTTTACAAATGCGAGCGTCCGAGTCCTCTAAGGCATAAACCAACAGCAATGGGGCGGGGGCCGGCCGCTGTTTGCAGTACTTTCACACATGAAATTGGAAATCTCTCATGAGGCGTCGTGGGCTAGGGGTGAAGGCTCCCACCTCCCTCGCTGGGGGTCCAGGGTTCGAGACCTGATGTGCTTTCTTTCTTTCTTTTTTTTTTTTTTTCTGTAATAATGCACTGTATTATTTTATTTACACTGTAAGACAGTCAATGGAAGGATGCACACAGATTTCACATAAATCAAAGTACATCTGCAGGAGCGATTCTTTACGCTAAATGCACCTAAACAGCGGGAATGAAATGAGTGTATTCTGACGCTACCAACTGAGCAAAACAGTACTGTAGATCTTCAGCGTTTGTGTATTGCACAGGACCTGAATTTCCTCCCTGTGCAGGCCCCCAGGGGGGAAGGGCGATGGGGGTAGGGGGGAGACGATGGAAAATACTGTGCCTTTGAAATGCAATTACATGAGCGTCCGAGTACACTACGGCATACTGTAAACCAACACCAATGGGAAGGAAGTGCCAACCTTATTTTTAATGTGTTCCCGTGACATTCACTTTAAAAAAAAAAAAATTCTCTCCAATACAGTACATCCAATGGAAGGATGCACACAGGTTTCACATACAGTAAATCAAAGTACATCTGCAGGAGCGATTCTTTACGCTAAATGCAACCTACAGTACAGTACTGTAAGTGAGCAAAACAGTACTACAGTGGGCGTTTGTGTATTGCACATGACCAGCATTTGCATTCCCTCCCTGTCTACTGCATGATCTGTGCAGGCTCCCATGGGGGAAGGGCAACAGGCTAGCCGGAGGCGGAGGAAAACACCGTGCTTTACAAATGCGAGCGTCCGAGTCCTCTAAGGCATAAACCAACAGCAATGGGGCGGGGGCCGGCCGCTGTTTGCAGTACTTTCACACATGAAATTGAAAATCTCTCATGAGGCGTCGTGGGCTAGGGGTGAAGGCTCCCACCTCCCTCGCTGGGGGTCCAGGGTTCGAGACCTGATGTGCTTTCTTTCTTTCTTTTTTTTTTTTTTTCTGTAATAATGCACTGTATTATTTTATTTACACTGTAAGACAGTCAATGGAAGGATGCACACAGATTTCACATAAATCAAAGTACATCTGCAGGAGCGATTCTTTACGCTAAATGCACCTAAACAGCGGGAATGAAATGAGTGTATTCTGACGCTACAAACTGAGCAAAACAGTACTGTAGATCTTCAGCGTTTGTGTATTGCACAGGACCTGAATTTCCTCCCTGTGCAGGCCCCCAGGGGGGAAGGGCGATGGGGGTAGGGGGGAGACGATGGAAAATACTGTGCCTTTGAAATGCAATTACATGAGCGTCCGAGTACACTACGGCATACTGTAAACCAACACCAATGGGAAGGAAGTGCCAACCTTATTTTTAATGTGTTCCCGTGACATTCACTTTAAAAAAAAAAAAATTCTCTCCAATACAGTACATCCAATGGAAGGATGCACACAGGTTTCACATACAGTAAATCAAAGTACATCTGCAGGAGCGATTCTTTACGCTAAATGCAACCTACAGTACAGTACTGTAAGTGAGCAAAACAGTACTACAGTGGGCGTTTGTGTATTGCACATGACCAGCATTTGCATTCCCTCCCTGTCTACTGCATGATCTGTGCAGGCTCCCATGGGGGAAGGGCAACAGGCTAGCCGGAGGCGGAGGAAAACACCGTGCTTTACAAATGCGAGCGTCCGAGTCCTCTAAGGCATAAACCAACAGCAATGGGGCGGGGGCCGGCCGCTGTTTGCAGTACTTTCACACATGAAATTGGAAATCTCTCATGAGGCGTCGTGGGCTAGGGGTGAAGGCTCCCACCTCCCTCGCTGGGGGTCCAGGGTTCGAGACCTGATGTGCTTTCTTTCTTTCTTTTTTTTTTTTTTTCTGTAATAATGCACTGTATTATTTTATTTACACTGTAAGACAGTCAATGGAAGGATGCACACAGATTTCACATAAATCAAAGTACATCTGCAGGAGCAATTCTTTACGCTAAATGCACCTAAACAGCGGGAATGAAATGAGTGTATTCTGACGCTACCAACTGAGCAAAACAGTACTGTAGATCTTCAGCGTTTGTGTATTGCACAGGACCTGAATTTCCTCCCTGTGCAGGCCCCCAGGGGGGAAGGGCGATGGGGGTAGGGGGGAGACGATGGAAAATACTGTGCCTTTGAAATGCAATTACATGAGCGTCCGAGTACACTACGGCATACTGTAAACCAACACCAATGGGAAGGAAGTACCAACCTTATTTTTAATGTGTTCCCGTGACATTCACTTTAAAAAAAAAAAAATTCTCTCCAATACAGTACATCCAATGGAAGGATGCACACAGGTTTCACATACAGTAAATCAAAGTACATCTGCAGGAGCGATTCTTTACGCTAAATGCAACCTACAGTACAGTACTGTAAGTGAGCAAAACAGTACTACAGTGGGCGTTTGTGTATTGCACATGACCAGCATTTGCATTCCCTCCCTGTCTACTGCATGATCTGTGCAGGCTCCCATGGGGGAAGGGCAACAGGCTAGCCGGAGGCGGAGGAAAACACCGTGCTTTACAAATGCGAGCGTCCGAGTCCTCTAAGGCATAAACCAACAGCAATGGGGCGGGGGCCGGCCGCTGTTTGCAGTACTTTCACACATGAAATTGGAAATCTCTCATGAGGCGTCGTGGGCTAGGGGTGAAGGCTCCCACCTCCCTCGCTGGGGGTCCAGGGTTCGAGACCTGATGTGCTTTCTTTCTTTCTTTTTTTTTTTTTTTCTGTAATAATGCACTGTATTATTTTATTTACACTGTAAGACAGTCAATGGAAGGATGCACACAGATTTCACATAAATCAAAGTACATCTGCAGGAGCGATTCTTTACGCTAAATGCACCTAAACAGCGGGAATGAAATGAGTGTATTCTGACGCTACAAACTGAGCAAAACAGTACTGTAGATCTTCAGCGTTTGTGTATTGCACAGGACCTGAATTTCCTCCCTGTGCAGGCCCCCAGGGGGGAAGGGCGATGGGGGTAGGGGGGAGACGATGGAAAATACTGTGCCTTTGAAATACAATTACATGAGCGTCCGAGTACACTACGGCATACTGTAAACCAACACCAATGGGAAGGAAGTGCCAACCTTATTTTTAATGTGTTCCCGTGACATTCACTTTAAAAAAAAAAAATTTCTCTCCAATACAGTACATCCAATGGAAGGATGCACACAGGTTTCACATACAGTAAATCAAAGTACATCTGCAGGAGCGATTCTTTACGCTAAATGCAACCTACAGTACAGTACTGTAAGTGAGCAAAACAGTACTACAGTGGGCGTTTGTGTATTGCACATGACCAGCATTTGCATTCCCTCCCTGTCTACTGCATGATCTGTGCAGGCTCCCATGGGGGAAGGGCAACAGGCTAGCCGGAGGCGGAGGAAAACACCGTGCTTTACAAATGCGAGCGTCCGAGTCCTCTAAGGCATAAACCAACAGCAATGGGGCGGGGGCCGGCCGCTGTTTGCAGTACTTTCACACATGAAATTGGAAATCTCTCATGAGGCGTCGTGGGCTAGGGGTGAAGGCTCCCACCTCCCTCGCTGGGGGTCCAGGGTTCGAGACCTGATGTGCTTTCTTTCTTTCTTTTTTTTTTTTTTCTGTAATAATGCACTGTATTATTTTATTTACACTGTAAGACAGTCAATGGAAGGATGCACACAGATTTCACATAAATCAAAGTACATCTGCAGGAGCGATTCTTTACGCTAAATGCACCTAAACAGCGGGAATGAAATGAGTGTATTCTGACGCTACCAACTGAGCAAAACAGTACTGTAGATCTTCAGCGTTTGTGTATTGCACAGGACCTGAATTTCCTCCCTGTGCAGGCCCCCAGGGGGGAAGGGCGATGGGGGTAGGGGGGAGACGATGGAAAATACTGTGCCTTTGAAATGCAATTACATGAGCGTCCGAGTACACTACGGCATACTGTAAACCAACACCAATGGGAAGGAAGTGCCAACCTTATTTTTAATGTGTTCCCGTGACATTCACTTTAAAAAAAAAAAATTTCTCTCCAATACAGTACATCCAATGGAAGGATGCACACAGGTTTCACATACAGTAAATCAAAGTACATCTGCAGGAGCGATTCTTTACGCTAAATGCAACCTACAGTACAGTACTGTAAGTGAGCAAAACAGTACTACAGTGGGCGTTTGTGTATTGCACATGACCAGCATTTGCATTCCCTCCCTGTCTACTGCATGATCTGTGCAGGCTCCCATGGGGGAAGGAACTTGTAACACACATCCATTTGCGACAGTGTACACTACTGGTTTTACAGTACTGTGTTTTGTCTGCGGGACTTGGACGCTCACATACAGTATTCATAAAGTATTGTAGATGGATCATATACTGTATGCTGTACTATTTGCGTCGGTGTCGTACTGTATATACAGTACTGTATTAAATAATGCAGCGTAATGAGTACAGTATTTACTGTATGCAGCGTAATGAGACGCCTTAGTAAAGTAGTCCTTATTATGTATGTCAGTATTGTATTTTACGGGAGACCACACGCATGCGCAGTGGTGATTGTAAAAAGCGACATCTGGTGGCTGATCGCAGGTATTACACGTAAAGGTAACGCCAAACGTCAAATGTCTGTCTCCGTGCGATTAGATAGCCTCTCTGTGGCTAGGCGCGCCTCGCTACGCCACAGTACGCTGCGTATGGTCGAACGGGACAAACGCCACGGCCACTCAAGATAAAGGTGGCTACATCTGTATATGCTTCAGAGGTTGGAGGAGCAGCAAAAGGCCATTCAAGCCTATACAATTCAGCACGATATAGGAGGTGGAATGCACCTGTCTCAAGCGCAGTGGACAATGATTTCAACGTTGTGCAAGGTTCTGCTGCCCTTTGAACTTGCCACACGTGAAGTCAGTTCAGACACTGCCAGCCTGAGTCAGGTCATTCCCCTCATCAGGCTTTTGCAGAAGAAGCTGGAGACATTGAAGGAGGAGCTAACACGGAGCGATTCCGCTAGGCATGTGGGACTTGTGGATGGAGCCCTTAATTCGCTTAACAAGGATTCACGGGTGGTCAATCTGTTGAAATCAGAGCACTACATTTTGGCCACCGTGCTCGATCCTAGATTTAAAACCTACCTTGGATCTCTCTTTCCGGCAGACACAAGTCTGCTGGGGTTCAAAGACCTGCTGGTGAGAAAATTGTCAAGTCAAGCGGAACGCGACCTGTCAACATCTCCTCCTTCACATTCTCCCGCAACTGGGGGTGCGAGGAAAAGGCTCAGAATTCCGAGCCCACCCGCTGGCGGTGATGCAGGGCAGTCTGGAGCGACTGCTGATGCTGACATCTGGTCCGGACTGAAGGACCTGTCAACGATTACGGAGATGTCGTCTACTGTCACTGCATATGATTCTCTCCCCATTGAAAGAATGGTGGAGGATTATATGAGTGACCGCATCCAAGTAGGCACGTCACACAGTCCGTACTTATACTGGCAGGAAAAAGAGGCAATTTGGAGGCCCTTGCACAAACTGGCTTTATTCTACCTAAGTTGCCCTCCCACAAGTGTGTACTCCGAAAGAGTGTTTAGTGCCGCCGCTCACCTTGTCAGCAATCGGCGTACGAGGTTACTTCCAGAAAATGTGGAGAAGATGATGTTCATTAAAATGAATTATAATCAATTCCTCCGTGGAGACATTGACCAGCAGCAATTGCCTCCACAAAGTACACAGGGAGCTGAGATGGTGGATTCCAGTGGGGACGAATTGATAATCTGTGAGGAGGGGGAGGTACACGGTGATATATCGGAGGATGATGATGAGGTGGACATCTTGCCTCTGTAGAGCCAGTTTGTGCAAGGAGAGATTAATTGCTTCTTTTTTGGTGGGGGTCCAAACCAACCCGTCATTTCAGTCACAGTTGTGTGGCAGACCCTGTCACTGAAATGATGGGTTGGTTAAAGTGTGCATGTCCTGTTTATACAACATAAGGGTGGGTGGGAGGGCCCAAGGACAATTCCATCTTGCACCTCTTTTTTCTTTAATTTTTCTTTGCGTCATGTGCTGTTTGGGGAGTGTTTTTTGGAAGGGCCATCCTGCGTGACACTGCAGTGCCACTCCTAGATGGGCCAGGTGTTTGTGTCGGCCACTAGGGTCGCTTATCTTACTCACACAGCTACCTCATTGCGCCTCTTTTTTTCTTTGCGTCATGTGCTGTTTGGGGAGTGTTTTTTGGAAGGGCCATCCTGCGTGACACTGCAGTGACACTCCTAGATGGGCCCGGTGTTTGTGTCGGCCACTAGGGTCGCTTATCTTACTCACACAGCTACCTCATTGCGCCTCTTTTTTTCTTTGCGTCATGTGCTGTTTGGGGAGTGTTTTTTGGAAGGGCCATCCTGCGTGACACTGCAGTGCCACTCCTAGATGGGCCCGGTGTTTGTGTCGGCCACTAGGGTCGCTTATCTTACTCACACAGCTACCTCATTGCGCCTCTTTTTTTCTTTGCGTCATGTGCTGTTTGGGGAGTGTTTTTTGGAAGGGCCATCCTGCGTGACACTGCAGTGCCACTCCTAGATGGGCCAGGTGTTTGTGTCGGCCACTAGTGTCGCTTAGCTTACTCACACAGCTACCTCATTGCGCCTCTTTTTTTCTTTGCGTCATGTGCTGTTTGGGGAGTGTTTTTTGGAAGGGCCATCCTGCGTGACACTGCAGTGCCACTCCTAGATGGGCCAGGTGTTTGTGTCGGCCACTAGGGTCGCTTATCTTACTCACACAGCTACCTCATTGCACCTCTTTTTTTCTTTGCGTCATGTGCTGTTTGGGGAGGGTTTTTTGGAAGGGCCATCCTGCGTGACACTGCAGTGACACTCCTAGATGGGCCCGGTGTTTGTGTCGGCCACTAGGGTCGCTTAGCTTAGTCATCCAGCGACCTCGGTGCAAATTTTAGGACTAAAAATAATATTGTGAGGTGTGAGGTATTCAGAATAGAAAATGAGTGGAAATTATGGTTTTTGAGGTTAATAATACTTTGGGATCAAAATGACCCCCAAATTCTATGATTTAAGCTGTTTTTTAGTGTTTTTTGAAAAAAAACACCCGAATCCAAAACACACCCGAATCCGACAAAAAAAATTCGGTGAGGTTTTGCCAAAACGCGGTCGAACCCAAAACACGGCCGCGGAACCGAACCCAAAACCAAAACACAAAACCCGAAAAATTTCAAGTGCACATCTCTAGTGCTGATGTTGTACAGTATATGAAATAAAAGCTCATTTTCCTGGCCAGAATAAAAAATAAATAAATAAAAACATATCTGATGAAACCTTTATACTTTGGCACTGACAACCCCTAATATCTTAATCTGATTATAAACTGCAAATATTGCACTTCCCCAGAGCAGCTGCCTCTTCTCGGGCTGTTATAAGCAACCTCCTCACTAGCTGGTACCAAAGTTCCCTGTGCCAAACAATTTGTTGGAACTTTGAAAACCTAGGGGTCTATTCATGAAGCAGTGACTGTGAAAAGAGTGAAGAAGTGAAAGAGTGGAGAAGTGAACCTGTGGAGAAGTGAAAGAATGGAGAAGTGAACCTGTGGAGAAGTTGCCCATGGCAACCAATCAGCTGCTCTATACAATTGTATAGTATGCAAATTATACAGTAAATGTTACTTCAGTGCTGATTGGTTGGCAAGGGCAACTTCTCCACTGGCTCACTTCTCCTCACTTTTCACTGCTTCATGAATAGACCCCCAAGAGACAATGGCCCTTATTCTGAGTTGATCGCTCGCTAGCTGCTTTTAGCAGCCGTGCAAACGCTAAGCCGCCGCGCTCTGTGGGGTTCCGGCTGACTCGCCGACATGAAGAATACAGACAGCGAAAAGACCGACAACAGAAGACAGAAAGACACCAGTTAGACAGTAGTGAGAGACCGACAGTTAAAAGTCAGACAAAGTTAAAATAAAGACAAAGGAAAACCCGACAAGACCAACAGTCCGACAGAACAAAGACCGACAGTTCATAAGTCACACAACAGTCACATCGACCACCCCTACACCGACATCGCATAAATCGACAACAAAACAGACCGACAAGTCCTTCATCAGACAAGATTTATACCGAAACACAACAGACCGACAGTATATATGCAGACACACAAAAGACCGACAAAACACAAGTCAGACGTGCATTTGACCGACATGACAAAAACCCGACAGTGCATACATAGACAGTAAAAAAGACCAACAATTAATCAAACAGACCTCGATAATATCGACAAGTAAAAGACCGACAGTGTATGCATAGACAGGCAAATGATGGACAAATCATAAAACAGACAGCAATAATACCGACACATAAAAGACCGACATCATATACCTAGACAATACATACATATAAAAGAATAAAATAATACCGGCACCCAAAAGACCGACAGATTATTAGGACATGGGCCAATATATCGATATCATAGACTTCTGAGACTTTCATTTCCCCAAGACTACCCTCCTACATACATGTCGCCGCGTACACACCTGTACACTCAGCTCCAAATAGGTTAGGTGGGTGGACGGTTGTCACCCCAACAGCCCACGGCGCTACCCTCATCCGTGGAACTACAGGTCCCAGCCACACCTGTCAGCTTTACAGCTACCAAGCCCAAACCATACAGGCCAAAGTCATGAGTGCAAGGCCAAACCCCCCCCCCCCCCCCCCCACACACACACACCTCTTCCGTCCGTCCCCCCGCGATGTCTGGGCACCCTGTCCTGGATGCCTCCATCGTCACCCCAGCAACGGCACCATGCCGTCTAACCTCAGACGCGCCTACGCTAACAGCGTTACCCCCGGCGCTACCCTCATCCGTGGAAGTACAGGTCCCAGCCACACCTGTCAGCCTTACAGCTACCAAGCCCAAACCATACAGGCCAAAGTCATGAGTGCAAGGCCAAACCCCCCACCCCACCCCACCCACACACACACCCCTCAGTAGCTATTGATGGCGACGGGGGGCCATCCAAGACGAGACGCTATGAGTCCCGTCCACCCGCAATAGCTATCGAGAGCGTTGCGTCCAGGTATGGTGGAGACGCCGTGACTGAGTGTACAGGGGTGGTTAGGAGAACTACAAGTCTCAGGGCAGATGATAAGGGCCTGTTTCGGAGTAAGAATACTTGTCTAAGAACTGTCTGTTATGTGTAATATTATTTTTTGATAATGAATGTGTGTCGGTCTTATGTGTGTCGGTCTTGTGCTTATCTGACATGTGGCCTATCTGATTTTTAAATGTCTATATCATACTTGCCTACTTTTGAAAACTAGTTTCAGGGAGATTTGCGCAATTAAGGGGGTGTGTCATGCTCCACCCAAAGGGTGTGTCTATCTCCACCTATGGGCGTATCTATTGCCACTGAGGGGTGCATCCTAAAGTGGCAGATGAAAAGTAAATTATTAAGCAAAGCATGCGGCCAGAGATTATGGGGGTAATTCCGAGTTGATCGCTCGCTAGCTATGCCGCCGGCTAATGCTAATGCCCGGCAGCGATGCGATCGCAGTTCAATTGCGATGACATCGCTGAATTGTGGATGCCCTCTGCAGCCCAGCTGTGAAGGCAGGCGAACCGCCGCCATTTTTCTAATCGGAGTGGCTGTGTATGATGTCGTCCTGATAACGCTCCGGGCACGCCTGCGTTTTTGATGGAATGCCCCCCATGCCCACCGCTGTCAATCATACTGCGAATAACTGCACAGGTCAAAGTCCTGCTGTGCAATTATTATTGCTCAACTGCTGCCGGTCAGTGCCAGCCACGACCTTCTGTTCTCATGGGGCACTGGATCTGTGACAGCGGATAGTGGTTGCCAACTCCTCTGAGCTGCTTCCCTGTCAGGTGGTGTGTGGGGAAAACAGCGAGCTCGGGGGATTACTGCAGGTGTCTGGATCCTGGAGCACAATGGGGTCCCCTTGTTCATGCCCTGCCCTCCATCACATTTGAATTTGCGGACGTGTTGTTTGGGTTCACAACCGGACAGTGGGGAATCCGGGTGCTTTGTTTAACTATGCATGGCAACAAGATATTCCACATTGAATTGGGAGTCTCCCCCAGGATGGTAGGCAACTGTGATATGCTATGACAAGTGATGCACCCACATTGTGCTCAGTTAATACTGTGTGGATAATGGTGATGCCATTACTTACTGTATCTGCAATATAAGCACTGGGCAGTGTCGTATCAATAGCCCCCACAATAGCTGAATAGAATGATGCTGGCTGACCACAATGTAGTCATCTTCACACCCAGAGTTCAGTGAGTGGCTCTGCTAATCAGCGGCTACAGTAACGCAGGCTCCCACAGCTCAGCTTCTGTATGCAGGAACAGACTACCCATAGCAAAATGCTATAAGGGGGCATCTTTAGTAATTTTACACCATGTACTACAAACCAGAGAAATGTGCACTGTATACCCCCTCCCCCCCCCACCCCAAATAATCAACATGATGCCTGCAAGGGTGTACACATCACAGGAAATCAGCACAAGACACAGCTAATTTGTTTCTATATTTTTTTTAAACCTGTAAGGGTGGTGAGATAGGGGCATAAATATTCAAATCATGGCTACCTGCTAGCTCAGAGACTGGGAAGGAGTAGGGGGGAAAAGAGGAACTTAAAGGTCCTAAAAACCAATTAAAGTAGCCATCTATTGTAAATGTAATTTCCCATAATGTCATCCCTCCCACCTACAGCATCCACACTGAATGATCACATCTAAAATAAATAAATAAATACAATGGAAATGGGGAGTCCAAACAATGAGCTCTTACCAGTAGGAGACGTGCTGGAATGGTTCAGTGGAACCTCATAGTAAGGTGTGTGGACTTTGAGAGGGGGAAATCGCAGGATGTGGAGGGGGCGGGGCCTATGTAAGGGGCGGGGCCTCAGCTGTGGGATGGCTGCCACTGCTGCCTGAGCCTGTACCAGGGAAAAAACTTTTCACGTCTCTGTGGGATCAGGGGAAGGAACACCCGGACAGGGGGATCGGCACTGAAGGGCCTTGACCACAGGTTCTCAAACTCAGTGCATGTTTTGCAGGTCTCCTCACAGAATTGCAAGTGAAATAATTAGCTCCACCTGTGGGCTTTTTCAAATATGTCAGTGAGTAATTAATACACCTGTGCAACTGCTGGGTTACTTGCAAAACATGCACTGTGTGGGGACCGAGTTTGAGAACCTGTGGCCTTGACACTGCTGTCCTTCAACAGCTGATACTGTCCCTGCATTGGTCAGCTTCCCACAGTGCACATCCTGTACCGTAATTTACCTGTGGCAGGATCCAGTTTCTGCCTGCAGCGCCTGTCCTGCAGCACTGAGGCCGGCTGCAGTGAAGACACTGAAGAGCCTACACTCAGACTGCCTGCCTCTACACGGCGCTAGTACACACAACAGCAATGATGTCTCCCGTCCCGTGCAAGCCCTGCCCCCAGCATTTCTGGACTCGCACATGCGCAGTACAGATTTTTACAGACGAATCCTAAAAACCGGGAGGCAAAGCAAGGTTTGCGGGGTAGCGGGAGACTCGATTAAAAATCGGGAGCCTCCCGCTAAATGCGGGAGGGTAGGTAAGCCTGGTCTATATATGTTTTGTCGGTCTTTTGTTTGTCGGTCTTGAGCTTATCTGACTTATGTCCTGTCGGACTTTAAAATGTCTATATATGCTTTGTCGGTTTTCAACAGTGTCTGTGTAATACGTATCTAATTGATCACTGGGGGTAATTCCAAGTTGATCGCAGCAGGAAATTTTTTAGCAGTTGGGCAAAACCATGTGCACTGCAGGGGGGGCAAATATAACATTTGCAGAGAGAGTTAGATTTGGGTGGGGGGTGTTCAATCTGCAATCTAAATTGCAGTGTAAAAATAAAGCAGCCAGTATTTACCCTGCACAGAAACAAAATAACCCACCCAAATCTAACTCTCTCTCCTCAAATGTTATATCTGCCCCCCCTGTAGTGCACATGGTTTTGCCCAACTGCTAAAAAATATCCTGCTGCAATCAACTTGGAATTACCCCCATTGTCGGGCTTTTTTAATGTCTGCATACACGCTGTCGATCTTCGAGAGGTCTGTTTACTTTCATTGTCTAAGTTATCTATGTCGAGGTATGATTAATGTCGAACCATAGTTTGACGGTAAAACTACATTGTCTGACAATCACTGTCGGACTAATCTTTGTCGGGAAAAATAGATTCGAACCGCTATACCACACCCCCCTCTGGGAGTGTATCTTAGCTTAGCAGAAGTGCGAACGAAAGATTAGCAGAACTGCTCGTAAATATTGTCGAGCAGTTTCTGAGTAGCTCCAGACCTACTCCTACCTTGCGATCACTGCAGACAGTTTGGTTCCTGCTTTGACGTCACAAACACGCCCTGCGTTCGGCCAGCCACTCTCCCATTTCCCCAGGCACGCCTGCATTTTTTAGCACACTCCCGGAAAACGCTCAGTTACCTCCCAGAAATACCCCTTTCCTGTCAATCACTCCCCGATACTCGTGCGACAGATTAGCGCTGCTAGACCTTGTGTAAAACTGCATACTTTTGTGTGAAAGTACTTCACGCGTGTGTACTGCGGCCCGTATGCATGCGCAGAAAAGCCGTTTTTTTGCCTGATCGCTGTGCTGCGAACAACGGCAGCTAGCGATCAACTCGGAATGAGGGCCAATAAGAAGAAGACAGATCTGGCTGGCGGTAGATAAAGGAGCTTTAGCAGAAGGCACGTACTAGCCTTGTTCTGTGACAGACCTCTGAGGCATTGTAACAAGGGGGTCCCATTTACACCCAAACTGACACAAGGGACACACAAGTTGCCCTGACGTTTCACCCTACCAGCTGGATCTCCTTCCCAAGCCCATGCCACCTCCAGGAGTCAGAACCAGATTAAGGTCAACATAGGCCTGGAGATTATATTTATGAAGGGCCTATTGTGTGCTGCTGCAGTAGGTGTGACCAGCATGGAGGGGATGTAACTACTGATATGGGGATGTGGCGAGATTCTGGAAAGGGAAATAGAAAACACACAGTATGAAAGACCATATATATACACATATACTGTATATAGTATAGGTGATCACAGTGGCACTTGCTGCAAAAAAGACAGGCTGTAGCATATGGGTGTGTATTGCGTGATCGGCAGTCAGCAGCGGAATGCCGGCGGGAGCGAGTGCAACAAGCCCCTTGCGGGCTCACTGCGCTCGTCCCGCTGTGGGCTCGTGGCAACCTGCTGTTGCCACGGATTGTAGTCCCACTCTATGGGTGTCCCGGACAACCACAAGTGGGAATAGTCCCTGTTGGTCGGCATGCCAACCGTCGGGATTGTGAGGGTGTAGGATGTAGGGGAAGGTAATGTGACCGGCGGTCTCCTGACCACAGGTCACATAACTACATCCCTTAACATATGTATATATGTAGTATACATACTACATATATTAAATCAAAGTACCACACTCTCAAACAGTAACGGGGTACATAACATAAGAGTACAGCAGTACATAGAGGGGGGAAGTAATTATCAAAGCTTGGAGAGGGATAAAAGTGGAGAGAGATAAATGCCAACCAATCCGCTCCCAACTGTCATTTTTAAAAAACAACCTGCAATGTTATTAGAAGCTGATCGGTTGGTACGTTTTCTCTTTGGACTTTATCTCTTTCCAACCTTTGATAAATCTCCCCCATAGTGCAGGAGGAAGGACATGCTATTGAGGTAAGAGGTAAGTTATGCCTCCATTGGACCACTGTTGGATCCCTGTGACTTTGAACTTGGTTGTAAGCTTGACTAAGGTCTAGACCACAGGTTCTCAAACTCGGTCCTCAGGACCCCACACGGTTCATGTTTTGCAGGTCACCTGTAGATTTTTAAAATGTGACAGTTGGTGATACACAGTGCAGCTGCTGGGTGACATGGAAAACGTGAACCGTGTGGGGTCCTGAGGACAGAGTTTGAGAACCACTGGTCTAGACGGACCAAAACGTTGCATAGCCATCATGTAAGCCTGTAATGTTGACCTTTTGATTGAACCTGTCACCCTGAGCACTGCCGACCTGTAATCTGTCGATCTTTTGATAAAACTTTGTACAAAAAGAAAGCGCTATAAAGTATATACAGATGAGTTTATATAATGTGACTTACATAAGAAGCGACTGACATTTCCCTGCCGATGGCGAACACGTTTCACATCCAAATATTTATGGAAATTCTCTGTTTAATCCTGTTTACACCTTTTGCAAAGAGAAGAATACAACGCTACTAATCCCTGACAAACAGAGAGAGCCTCGCAATGTTTAACATGGAATTAAGGCTCATTTGACTCTGATAATTATTATAATCAGCCTGGTGTCATTGTGATGTGGTATAAGATCCCTGAGCAGGCATGTAATAACTGGTACCAAGACCCTAATCTTTATGCACGGACAGAGAGCTGGTAACACCAGAAGGTCAGTACCAAAGTGGGGATTTATCAATGTCTGATAGTATTTATGATTAAACTTGCTAAGAAATGTCTTAAAGCTAATTGGTGATTGACTGTACATATATAACAAGGTAAGGGGCCAACAAGAAACTGTCTATGTATTGTTTATTGCATACCTGTAGTGTACAAGCAAGGAACTGACCTTATGGACATTCGGTATACACAGAAGTGCACGCAGGTTTGGTATTATGGCAGAGCTCGCTCTTTTACTTTTCCTATAATTTGCAGATTATTGGATCAGTCTCTACAGAATCTGCAATGCATGCCAGATCCATATTACAGTGTATTACAGAGAATCCCTGGACAGGCTGTTCACAATGTCAGTTTTCCTTTGATCTGAATTTTTGGAGTTATCAAATGTCCTGCATGTGCAAACAATGGCCCTCATTCCGAGTTGATCGGTCGCAAGGCGATTTTAGCAGAGTTACACACGCTAAGCCGCCGCCTACTGGGAGTGAATCTTAGCTTCTTAAAATTGCGACCGATGTATTCGCAATATTGCGATTACTAACTACTTAGCAGTTTCAGAGTAGCTCCAGACTTACTCTGCCTGTGCGATCATTTCAGTGCTTGTCGTTCCTGGTTGACGTCACAAACACACCCAGCGTTCGCCCAGGCACTCCCACCGTTTCCCCGGCCACTCCTGCGTTTTTTCCGGAAACGGTAGCGTTTTCAGCCACACGCCCCTGAAACGCCGTGTTTCCGCCCAGTAACACCCATTTCCTGTCAATCACATTACGATCGCCGGAGCGAAGAAAAAGCCGTGAGTAAAAATACTTTCATCATAGTAAAGTTACTTGGCGCAGTCGCAGTGCGAACATTGCGCATGCGTACTAAGCGGATTTTCACTGCGATGGGATGAAAAATACCGAGCGAACAACTCGGAATGAGGGCCAATGTATCACAACCCCCTGTTTCTGCACAGCTAATTTACTAATATAAGGATGAGTTCTATTTGCACAAATACGGGTTTATTGAATTGTCTTTTTTTTTTTTAAACATTTGGTACATTTCTGGTACTTTAGAATATAAAGTCTCTGCTTGGACATTTCAAAATGAAGAACCATTTGCATCACTCATGAATGAAAACTATCAGGTCACATGTGTCCTGGTTTCTGCTGGCAAATTTATGGGAGTCTTAATGTACAATACCGGGGGAAAAAAGGCAATCATAGCGTATAGGCACACTTGGCAGCTGCAGGCTGGGCCGGGGACATCTGTGCCTCTGAAGCTTCTTAGTGTTAGGGAACTCCAGCACTATGTGTGTGAAACCCCTAGAGCCGATGAGAGGGTCTGCTGCCAATAACAGCACCCTGCTGTTCCCTTAGTGCACAACATGCACACCGGTGCTTAGGGGGCCGCCTGGGCTTAAATATCTAGCAGTCGGGGATCACACAATAGGCTGGGGACCATAAGGTAATTAACCTGGAGTGTAGCAGCTGGCAAGGCAAGGGTTAGTTCCAGACAGACTGGATACAGGATGACTTGGCAAGGCTGGAGTTAACAGCAAACACACTTTGGCTAGGTTAAGCAGACTAGACTGGTGTAACTGAAGCCAGCAGGACTTGATGAAAACCGGATACACGGCAAAGCATGGGCTAATTGCAGCCCAATCTAACAGACTGAAGACTACTGAACAAGGAGTGTGCAGGATTCACAGAAGGACAAATGGTAACTGAAGCAATGAGGTGTAAATTGTAGGAAACTTAGCCAGGCGGTGGTTGACTGCTGGAACAATCAGGTGCTGGGTGTGTACTGATTGAAAGCAGAGTACTGACAGCATGAACCTAGTAGCAGAGAGACTTGCTAGATGAATTGTGACTTGGCTGCAGTCTGTAATAACACACAGTGGCTAAGATGTAGCTTGAGTACAGAGGGGGTAATTCAGAGTTGATCGCAGCAGCAAATTTGTTAGCAGTTGGGCACTGCAGGGGGGGGCAGATATAACATGTGCAGAGAGAGTTAGATTTGGGTGGGGTGTGTTCAACTGAAATCTAAATTGCGGTGTAAAAATAAAGCAGCCAGTATTTACCCTGCACATAAACAAAATAACCCACCCAAATCTTACTCTCTCTGCAAATGTTATATCTGCCACACCTGCAGTGCACATGGTTTTGCCCAACTGCTAGCAAATTTGCTGCTGGGATCAACTCTGAATTACCCCCAGAGTCAGGTGTGCTGGAATTGCTGCAGGCTTGTGACTACAGGCAAAGCTTGAGTGAACAATCTTTGCTGGTGGTAACCAGACACACAAGCTGGAAGCACACAGAACTAGGGTTGGCAGGGTATATTCACAGAGACTTGACAGGAGCTTGGACATGGATCAGGACCATACACAAGAATAACTGGAGGGCCATGGCAAGACAAGGACACAGAACAGGAATGGACATAGGATAGCAGGTACTGGGCAGGATCCAACAAGGCATGGGTGCAGGACTGGCAGGGACAGCACACTGGGGACTGAAGCAGGACACAGGAACACAATGGCAGGGCACCAAGAAAAAGGAACAGACTGGGAGGCCGGGGGCTGTACAGGGTACAGTGACCATGTGACAAGCTCACTAGGTCCAGGAACTAGGGAATATAACTGGGAACAGGAACTGGCCAGAATCCCTAATAACAGGGAGAGAAACCAATAACAGGAGATATCCGGCTGGAGTCAGATAACAAGGTATTTTAAACAGATGAGCTACTGCACATAGCAGCCAGCATCCTAGTTGCTGGGAGACAGCCAGAATACAGACAGAATTGAGCTGCAACAGTGACTCATAACACTTAGGAGGCAGGTAGAAAATGGTGCCCAGCTGGTGTCATTGTGATCTACACACAATCAGAGCGGCCAGGCAACGTTCTCTACCTGCCTCTCAGCCAGCAGCCAGACAGTGAATGACTATCAGCATGCTGAATGGTAGAGGGCTGGGGCTATCTACAAGTCAAAGTGCAGACAGCCATTCATTGTATGGAAGCATGTGGAGAGAAGGCGCGGGACCACAGGAGGGGTAAGTTATGATTTATTTTTCCATTTATTCCCGTAAATGGGTGGATAGGGGCCCCATACACTTCTTTGCCCAGGGTCTACAATGCTATTGAGACAGCTCAGCCAGGGAAGCAGCATTTCCCATAATATGTTTGGGGCCTAATGTAGAGCCTCACGCAGTGGCCTCTATTGGTGGCCGTCTGTCTGTGGCTTTATGGCTTATATGCTGCTACAAACTCCTTCCTTGGTCTACATCCATGCGTATGAATGTGCAAGCAATGAGGCGCCCACTGCCAGCAACCATAGGCATTGAAATACTGACTGGTGCATTGGTCGCACCAGACCTATGGAAGGTGCTGCTCCTCCATCTGAGTGTGTCCTCCTATGTGAGCTGTTGAGCGTCTCTGTATGCCACCACTTTCACTGGCACACCGACGATGCCAGCAACACTACCATAACAGGCCCATAAGACAGGCCATCTCTGTGCGTGCACTAAATCACCTCCCAAACACCGCCCAGGAACGCCACATACATTTCTGAGACAGTGATGGAACGTGGTGTCAGGCAGATCTTTTGCCAGCAATGCCCAGCATTTAGTGGGTGTAAGCAGGGGTGTAGCGAGGGTGGCTCCGGTGGAGCTCAAGCTACGGGAGACAAAAAAGTTAGAGGGCGCGCTGCCGTCTGCCACCCCTCCTTTCCGTGGGCCAATGTCCTGGCAGACGCAGAGCAGGAGAAGCAGAGAGGGTGCACACTGACTCGGAGACTAGGTAGGGAAAAGGGCAGGCCAGAGGCGACACTGACAGCTGGCACATGCTTGAGATCTGCCTGCCGTCACACACACACCAGTGTATATTTTTGTATTATGGGAGGAAACTGGAATACTCGGAGGAAACCCACAAAAGCACAGACAGAATATACAAACTCCACACAGTTAGAGCCATGTGGGAATCGAACCCATGACCTCAGTGCTGTGAGGAACTAATGCTAACCATTACACCATCCGTACTGCCCAGCCCCTATATTGTTGTTGCAAGCCTTCGGCATGCACTGACCCTATTTTAAACATGGTGGACACCCAAAGGAATCTTTCGCCCTGAGCTCCATAAGGTCTAGAACCGGCCCTGTCACCAATTTAAGATTTTTAAATATTGTTTATTTTCATATGTAACATGCCACCGCATGTTGACTATGCCCCCAATTCAGTACAGGGGAGGGGGGCGCCAATACATACCCTTGCTCTGGGCACCATGGTGCCTTGCTACACCTCTGGGTGTGCGTTCCAATACTAATGATGGCTGGCCTTCTGCATGTGGATGCCCTGGCCTGATTCTTCCATTAGTATAAGGCTGCTGCGGGCACATCCAACTCCCAGATGAGGATAATCTGCACCAGTTACTATTGTACATGTGTTGAGTGAGGATACTTGTGGTTCTTAAGAGATCATTGCGAACAGTTACTGTACATATATGAATTATTGTATCATCATGTATTAGCTAATACAGGCTTTACGATGATTTAGGATGAGAGACACTTTTCCAGCATTAGTCCTGTGCCTGGCGATGTCCGGATCAATTTATTGCTATTGGCACTATGAGAAACAACAGGCTCAACCAAGCGATATGCAGGTAAGAGTTAAGAACTTAGGGGGACATTTACTAAGCAGTGATAAGAGCAGAGAAGTGAGCCAGTGAAGAAGTTGCCCCATCAACCAATCAGCAGCTCTGTATCATTTTATAGAATGCAAATTATAGATGTTACTTCAGTGCTGATTGGTTGCCATGGGCAACTTCTACACTGGCTCACTTCTCCGCTCTTATCACTGCTTAGTAAATGCCCCCCTTTAATGTAAAATTTTAAAAGAAGGACATGTAATATACGGCAAAACAAAAGAATTTGTTACAGCGCACAGGAATTAAGTTTTGCAATATTATCTTATTTATTTAAAATGCACATAAATTCAGACTCGATTGCTGCAGCGGCATCGATCGTAGCCAGATGCCCTATGTCTAGTGTGCACGCGCAGTGGCCGCACTGCACGTGCGCACCCAGTGAGATGCAAAAGCATTTCACTGCTGGGGTCGCCTCTGCCTGATTGACAGGCAGAGGCGGTTGCGGGGCGGGAGGGGGCGTGCCAACGTCGTTAGAACGCCGTTGGTGGGACACGGTCTGGGCAAGAAGCCACTTGGCGGGAGCGAAAGCATCGCCGCCATGCGATGAATTCGCTCCTGTGTTTTGGGGGGGGGGGGGGTGTTTAGGGCCTGACATGCGGGGCAGGCTAGCCCTGTGCTGGGCGTCCCCCCGCATGTCAGAGAAACTGATCGTAGATGTGCTGGTTTTAGCACATCTACGATCAGGTCTGAATCACCCCCAAATTCAAAAACAACCACCGGCCGGTTTGTTTACATACACACAGTAAAAAATAAGTTATTTAGAAAAAAGTAAGATGAATAATCTAATAGCAGGTGTGGTAATTCTCACACACAGGGGTATATTTACTAAAATTCGTATTTTCCGAATGAGGTTAAAGTTCAATCACGAATGACATCGAAAGTGTAAAATTGCAACTTTTTGAATTTATTACGACTAATTTACTAAGCTGTCGTATTCTGCATTTTCGTATTTACCGATGTCGATGTCATTCGTATTTTTTGGCAGTGTTTTACGGTAGTGAATTGTAAAACACTGCCGACATTAACACAATGAATCTCGGCTGGATCTGTGAGATCCGTGCTGGCCTTCATTGTGCACCTTTCGTAAAAAATAAAACATTGTTAAAATTTAAAAAAAAAATGCGTGGGGTCCCCCCTCCTAAGCAAAACCAGCCCCGGGCTCATTGAGCCGGTCCTGGTTGAAAAAATATGGGGGAAAAATTGACCGGGGTTCCCCCATATTTAATCAACCAGCACCGGGCTCTGCGCCTGGTCCTGGTTCCAAAAATACGGGGGACAAAAAGCGTAGGGGTCCCCCGTATTTCTGAAACCAGCACCGGGCTCCACTAGCCAGATACATAATGCCACAGCCGGGGGACACTTTTATATTGGTCCCTGCGGCCCTGGCATTACATACCCAACTAGTCACCCCTGGCTGGGGTACCCTGGAGGAGTGGGGGCCCCTTCAATCAAGGGGTCCCCCCCCTCCAGCCACCCAAGGGCCAGGGGTGAAGCCCGAGGCTGTCCCCCCCCATCCAAGGGCGGTGGATGGGGGGCTGATAGCCTTTTTGACAAAATTTGAATATTGTTTTTAGTAGCAGTACTACAAGTCCCAGCAAGCCTCCCCCGCAAGCTGGTACTTGGAGAACCACAAGTACCAGCATGCGGTTGAAAACCGGGCCCGCTGGTACCTGTAGTACTACTACTAAAAAAATACCCCAATAAAAACAGAAGACACACACCTTGAAAGTAAAAGTTTAATTCATACATCCACACCTCCAAACATACATACTTACCTATGTTCACACGAGGGTCGGTCCTCTTCTCCATGTAGAATCCATGGGGTACCTGTTGGAAAAATTATACTCACATAATCCAGTGTAGATCGGTCCTCTTCTGTTCTATTTGTAATCCACGTACTTTGCAAAATAAAAAACGGACACCCGACCACGCACTGAAAGGGTCCCCATGTTTTCACATGGGACCCCTTTCCCCGACTGCCAGGAACCCCCCCTGACTTCTGTCTAAGAGGGTTCTGATAAAGCTAAATATTTATCTTATATAAAACCCTTTATGAGGTCTAAGAACACTGTACGCTATTCACGTATGGAGTACCGTAAGGGTACGCTCGTTGCGTAGCAATCGCTTAGCCGTAGTCGAGACGCTCAAGCGTCACGTTCGCTCACGGCCAAGAGATCACAGGCAGGCACGCTATTGGCTGCCGTCTATCGTAATGATTCGCTATAGCGTAGCGGACGCTCGGGACCACGAGGAGATCACCAGCGGCGCTGACGCTCACAATGTTAAACCTTTATATCTAAACCATAAACAGTATATTATGCAGTAAAACCTTAGTGTAGTGATAGAGTGTAAATGCAACACAGTATAACCTTATTAACTCAAATGCTGTTCGAGCGTCACCGATGCTCTGAGAATACTTAACACTATAAGAAATACACAGATACCGTGCTTAGGGTCTAACGCCTTATATATTATGAATGAAATACTTGCAAAAGAATTAACACAATACAAGTCATACACTACAATATAACATAGACTACCTAACCAGATAACTACACAGGAAATACAATACAATACAATTACGTTTTAAGGGAAAATAAGAGAGAAAGAGGAGAAGAGAGAGAGAGAGAAATGGCTCACAATAACAGTAAGAACAATATGATTGCGGAGAAACACTTACGCACAAGGGGAAACGATCGCATGCGCCTCGATATCCAGCTCCCGATTATCAGCAATGAGAACCGTTGAAGAGAGTGAACTGGATATGGTCGGCTTGTCTATTTATGCCCCACACACAATACAATTCAATGGTCCCTACAATCTCATTGTTCATTGGACACAGGAATTCGGCTTCGCACTATAACAAAAGGTCATAGGTTGATTCATACAGGTGGGCTGTGGCTACTTCCAACTGTTCAGGTGGGTGGGATACTGGGTTTCCCGCCGCATGGCTAAGTAAGAGTAAATAATAGTAAATGGACATAAACTTCTTATGTCCATAACTATTCGCACGAGCGATTAATCCGCTCCAAACCAACACCGGAATATTGCTAATTAAATACTCTTCCGATGGGTACTAAACACCACTGTATGACCCCTGTTAGACCCTTCGTACAATACAAAGAGGGATCTCTCTGTCCAGGAACATGCTATATTAACTAAACTTTCAGAATCTATCAAAGGGACATAAACTCTACCGTAAATACGCATACCGTGCGCCTGCGGGTGCCCGCGACTGTGAGTATGCGCACGCACGGGAGAGCGTACGCATGCGCAGCGCGGACGTGTATGAGGTGCAAATATGGCAGTGTGTATAGAGATATTTTTCTGACTTTGACAGTCCACCCTTTGGCAGTCAACAATAACTGCCACCTTCTAAAACATTTCAAAAAGAGAAAAATATATGTCAGGGGTTAATACATTTACATGGTTGGGTAAGGGAGGAGAGAGGAGAAGGTGTGAAGAGGGTATGACCTAGTGAGATAGCAGAAGCATGTGTGTATGAATCCATGTTTGGGGGTCATGTATCATCGTGCCGTACATGTTTTAAATCAAGCTTCGAGGTATTGCGAAGTATACATTTGAATTCCTTCTTATCCCGTGGTACGGGTCTGTGGATGGGCTGTCAAACTTTACCGAGCTCTTTTCGGCTGTGGTTGTAACAAAATGGGGGAGCACATTTTAGTTGATGATACATGAATGGGGGAGATATGTGATTGCTGATATCTGTGCCTGTATTCCCTATCGACTATGTGTGTCATTACCTGAGGGTTGTAGAAATGAAGATAAAGAACACTTATGGTAAATGCAGTGGTATTCTATGTCAGGTAAATGAACATTTGTCGGTTGCAGTCTTGTTCGGTGTCTGTTGAATGCAGTCTTCTTTGTGCTTTTGCCCATAAGGTGCGAGCAAAAGCTTTGTCAATGTCCATAGATTTACAAAAGTGTTGGGCTAGCGTAATTTTAAAATTTCTAGGGAAACTGGGGATCTATGGCAAAGTTCATCAAAAATCTGTGTATCAGGTTGTCAAAACTTCTTCTTTAATCCATCTGTTGTCTGTATATCGGCTCATCAAATTCCTCGTCCAAGTGGGTCTTTTTACCTTGGAGGAAACGGAAAAACAGGTGAAAGAAACGGACCGTATAATCGCATTTTCATCACATCATTGTTTCTACAGTTGGGTCATAAATCAAATCTATTGGAATTACAATTTCCTCACTCCTTAGACTCATTACCTCAGGTAGTACTTTTCCAATATAACACAATCCTTCAGAGTTTGGGGCAAGCCACTTTATACGCCTTCCTCCCGCATATGAAATATGCATCATCGGGGAGAACATATGGGACGGAGTAGGACATTACCATATTACACATCTTCCATGTGAACTCTCCTAACCCTAATTCTCCCATCTGTTTAGTACACCTATCAGTTTGTACGATCTGTGCACTGTATCCTAGAGATACCTCTCCAACTCTCGTGATCCTATTTCCTAGGGTATACCTATATCGGAAAGATTTTTCCTTACCGGCTATGTGGCGTATAAGCTCTGTATCTGTTGGCATTCTATCTGCTCTATATGAAAAGGTCATGGTTTGGTTACTCCATGACGCTTCCCAATTTCCCGGCTTTCGGGGATTGGAAATGTTAAAACATAATAGGGACCTATCCACATGGTATTGGTGGAGCTTCAAACTAGGAGGGCTGGAGATATTAAACCTCCTGTCCACCGGTCTCCCACCCTTTAGCTCAAGTACCTCCCCTATCGTTAAAGGAAATGGTACTAGTCCTGATTTGCTATGACCTTGAGGTACTTGAGAGCATACCCAACAATCTGTTTGATTTAACACGCTACCCACTAAAGAGTGATAGTCACTCAATGGATGCCGGTCCATATGGATATTAAAACTGGATTGGCATTTCTTAATGCACCCATCCTCCACTACGTTGTTACAGAGCCTACAGATACAGTTTTCTTCAGCTAACAATCCTTAAAAGAAAAATGTTTACAAATAACATGGCTAGATCGTTTCTGGTACTCGCCTTTTGCTTGGTGGTTGTATTGCTATTGGAAATTTACACCTCCGTCTCTCAGTCATCGGGACCTTTCTGGATCCTTTCTCGACCTCACTGGTACTCTCGCCGGAACAGACTGCTCTGGTCAACATCATGGTCAACAGGAAAATCCATATCACAGTCTCTTGGGGCAAGTCCATCTTACAGGAGGAGAAAAGAAGAAATTTGTAATGGGGGTACAGAAAAACAGTTTGAGGGGGAGAGAAACTTGTTACGATAATTAAGTTCTCTAGTCTTGTTGTTCTTCTTGTTCTGCTGTCATCTCAAAAAGGTGCTGTCTCTCAGTCTTCCAAACGAACATTCCGGTGATGCAATATTCCCTCCAAACCAGCGATCTTTCTGTAAGGAGCAAAAAAAATCTTGCATTACCATTTGTCTAACTGAGGTGTGACATACCGTCTTTAAAACATAAAACATGAGTGAGAAGAGGGAGAGGAAAAAAAACAAAAGAGAGAGAGAACAATTCATATATGTATATATAACATAACACATCAATAAACAACAGAAAAGAAAAAAAAAAAAAGAAACATTTTTCAAACATAAACATTTTCTAAAACATTGTCAGATCATCAGGCTGTCATATCTACATGTCCAATGGTTTCCTTGCGCAGTCCCTCCCCCCAGCACTTCCATATTCCATTGTCTGTATCTGGCCAGAATACATTGGTGCGGATAGGTCATGCTGGGGTTTGGTAGACTTCTGCAAAGACCAAGTATATATGCAATGTTTGAATCCTACCAATAATCGTCAGAGATGGGGAGAGAGAAAAAAGAAACATTTCACAGATACATTTACAACGTTTCACCCGGTCATTCCTGTGTCTTCAGGGAATGACCTCCCAATTTATTAACTATAACCTCAGGCTTACCATCAGTCCTAATGATCACCTTTCCTGATTGCACATTATGGGTGTGGCTCAAAAAAATTTCTATATGATCCCTGTTTATAATTTTGTGTGTCATAACCCTGCTCATATCTTTGTCTAGGGGGTTTATGTGAATTTTGTCTACTTCCTGATCTGCAATCTCTTGCAAAATGACCTTCCTTTTGGCAGTTATAACACCTTGTCACCTTTGGCTTAACCACAGGGATCTGAGGCTTCTTTGTTTCCCTTCGCTTGATGCTGGTTTGCTCATGCCCAACAGCAGAGTCCCTTAATGCAGTTACTGATTTATCTCTCCAGTATGGATTGGTGATCTGTATCTTTGCTCTCAACACTTCCTTTAAACCATCCATTAGCACAGATACTGCTACTTCTCTGTGCGGTGCACTTGTTTTGATGTCTGTGATCCCAGTGTTCCTAGCCATTACTTGCAGTGCTCGATTGAAATAATTGGAAATACTTTCCCCTTCGTTTTGTCTTATGGAGAAGATTTTGTTCCACTCGACAATGGCGGGGAAATATATTTCTAACTGTCGGTTGATCTGCTTAATACATTCCTGATTGTGTTCCTCCGTACAAGGTGCCTCCGTGTCTAATTTACAATCAGCAATGAATTTTTCAGGGTCAACACTGGAGGGCAAACATGTCCTCAGCACTGCTCGCCACTCTTTGTTGGTGAGTTCTGTTGAGTTTCCTAGTTCTTTAACAAACCTTTGACATGCTACTAGATTTTTCCTAGGATCAGGAAATTCAGACATAATTGATCTCAATTCGGTCCGGGACCAGAGACAGCGCATTGCACTGTCCTTGACGGGAATGATTCCCTGATCGTCAGTCTTCCCATTGGGGACTGCGATCACCCTGACCGGATCAAACTCAACTACATCATATTGTGTTGATCTTACAATATGGGGTACATCTGTTTGTGCGTGATATAAAACATTGTACGTACCTGTGGACACGACCTCACCTGACCCTCCGTTAGGGGGTTTGATTATTGCCTTTACCGATTTGGTCGCGTCCACCTGGATGTCTTGTAGGATGGCTTCTGGAAGAGGTGCCGACATTGTTCTGGGCTCACTTTCTTGTTTGTATTCCTGAGGGAAGTTTGACATGGGGTGCAACTTGCATAGGTTAATAGTTGTACATTTAACAGTATTACAATTATCATTGTTACATTTATTACACTTATTCTTATCATCTATACTACTGTTGCTAAGAGCGTTTTTATTGTTCAACCTTGTGCTTTTCTCCGCAACCATAATCCTCTCCATTGCCATGTCTCTCCTCTCAAGATAAGAGTCAGATAAGTCAATTAAATCTCTTTGCAATTCACTTTCCTGTTGCCATAACTGCAAATAATCATAATGTTTGATTCGTCTCTTTGCTGGTTTAATAAGACCTATCCTTCTCCTTAAATTCATTAACACTTCTGTGCTGAAGCTACCTACTCTTGGGAATTTCTCCCCGTCATGTACTGTCATTCTCTCCCATTCATCACATAAAGCTTCTGTGTGACTTCCGTACTTTTCACACATTACGTACCTTGCCGACCCGACTGGTCGGTTTATAGAATCAACCCGAACCGAGGTTGATCGCCCCCTTCCTGAACAACTGGCCCCCATAATTTGCAGGTGTTACGGAACCTTACAAAAAAACCAAGATATTCACGATAGGTTGACGGTGAAGTTTACCGAGCACCTCACTCACTCGCCCACGCCGACCAATACGACCTGATCACACTGATATAGTGCTGGCGTACTCGACCCAGGGCCCCTATTAACCTTTGTTTACTGGAACATGTGAGTGTGATCCGCAGAGCATTAACCCTTTCCAGTAAAGGTGTGGTTGTCAGATAGTTCCTGAGTGACCAGCAAACTTCCCTTTTTGAAAAAATAAAAAATTACACAAATCACGTTAGAATGTACAAATAGCGTTTATGACCTTCGTACACAAATAGTACCGGTCAGGTTTACTAATGCACACAATTACGTGCGGTACAATCGTTCAGCACATAAGCAACTAATCTTATGTACGGAGCGACCAGCGGAATCGAAAATTGCGGCTGCGAATTCCTTCAGCAAGAGCTTGTATGGCCTATATGGGTGTTGCACCAACCCTTTTTTTTTTGGGTGTTGTGCCTGTGGACTCTATAGCGGACTTCCTTGTCTGCTGTACCTAGACCTCCTGGTCTGTTATGACCTCCTGGTCTGCTACAGTATGACCTCCTGGTCTGCTATACTCTAATGCTCAAATTTTATGTTTAACCAAGGATGCCTCCCTAGCCACCGTGCATGTCACTTACACGTATGTACCTCACGAGAACTCGATGATTTCTTTTGGTTCAATCCTCAAAATTGTAAAAACAAACACTCACTCACCACATATACACTTTTGTTTCTATTTCTATTTCTGCGCAGAAATTTCTCTTTAGACCAGATGTGTTACAAATTAGGAGAAGGATCTGTTAATTTAAATTTCGAATTTAAAATAGATTTGCGCTACTTATCGCCTGTTGCGCTATTTATCGCTTGTTGCGTTACTTAACAATCAACACTATCGTGTGACTTGAGTTACGTGGGCGTACCCAGACGCTCCGTTGCGTAATTTACGCTGCATGCATCGGCCTTTGCATACGCGAGTCTCTCCCTTTGTTAGAGACACGTGTACACCAGTCTTTGTCCACCGTAACACAACTAACACGTTTTATCAATGTAGATGATCCTTGATCATCTACCGCACACCACACCAATCTCTCCTTTTACCTTTAGGTAGAGCTGTGTGTATTTCTATACCTTAACTGTATTACCTTTACTCTTTAACTATGAAATAGCGGCAAATCTCTCTTAGTACGTTTATCAATTATACAATGGCAAACAGGAGAGTGATATATGAAAATACACGAATGAAAAGAAATGCAGATATGCGTGCGTGTGTACGCAAGACAGAAATAAACAGTTTTAAAAAGACACTGTCGTTTTGTTCTTACCTCCGGTCCCGGATTCCTTCAGCACCCTTTACTAAGCGAAGCAGACGCTTATCCAAACAGCACTACGAGGAATATGACCTCCCGCCCTTTGCTGCTGGATAATGTCTGCTGAAATTACCTAGTGCAGATATGTGAAGGACGGGCGAGCCGCCAATTGATAAAGCTAAATATTTATCTTATATAAAACCCTTTATGAGGTCTAAGAACACTGTACGCTATTCACGTATGGAGTACCGTAAGGGTACGCTCGTTGCGTAGCAATCGCTTAGCCGTAGTCGAGACGCTCAAGCGTCACGTTCGCTCACGGCCAAGAGATCACAGGCAGGCACGCTATTGGCTGCCGTCTATCGTAATGATTCGCTATAGCGTAGCGGACGCTCGGGACCACGAGGAGATCACCAGCGGCGCTGACGCTCACAATGTTAAACCTTTATATCTAAACCATAAACAGTATATTATGCAGTAAAACCTTAGTGTAGTGATAGAGTGTAAATGCAACACAGTATAACCTTATTAACTCAAATGCTGTTCGAGCGTCACCGATGCTCTGAGAATACTTAACACTATAAGAAATACACAGATACCGTGCTTAGGGTCTAACGCCTTATATATTATGAATGAAATACTTGCAAAAGAATTAACACAATACAAGTCATACACTACAATATAACATAGACTACCTAACCAGATAACTACACAGGAAATACAATACAATACAATTACGTTTTAAGGGAAAATAAGAGAGAAAGAGGAGAAGAGAGAGAGAGAGAAATGGCTCACAATAACAGTAAGAACAATATGATTGCGGAGAAACACTTACGCACAAGGGGAAACGATCGCATGCGCCTCGATATCCAGCTCCCAATTATCAGCAATGAGAACCGTTGAAGACAGTGAACTGGATATGGTCGGCTTGTCTATTTATGCCCCACACACAATACAATTCAATGGTCCCTACAATCTCATTGTTCATTGGACACAAGAATTCGGCTTCGCACTATAACAAAAGGTCATAGGTTGATTCATACAGGTGGGCTGTGGCTACTTCCAACTGTTTAGGTGGGTGGGATACTGGGTTTCCCGCCGCATGGCTAAGTAAGAGTAAATAATAGTAAATGGACATAAACTTCTTATGTCCATAACTATTCGCACGAGCGATTAATCCGCTCCAAACCAACACCGGAATATTGCTAATTAAATACTCTTCCGATGGGTACTAAACACCACTGTATGACCCCTGTTAGACCCTTCGTACAATACAAAGAGGGATCTCTCTGTCCAGGAACATGCTATATTAACTAAACTTTCAGAATCTATCAAAGGGACCATGATCTACAAAATACATTATATAGTGAAAATATGTAACGATTGAGTCGCACGCTACGATCACATAAACTCTACCGTAAATACGCATACCGTGCGCCTGCGGGTGCCCGCGACTGTGAGTATGCGCACGCACGGGAGAGCGTACGCATGCGCAGCGCGGACGTGTATGAGGTGCAAATATGGCAGTGTGTATAGAGATATTTTTCTGACTTTGACAGTTCCTTCAGCCAATCAGGAAGCGCCACGTCGTGGCACCCTCCTGATTGGCTGTGTGCTCCTGTAGTGTATGTCAGGCAGCACACGGCAGTGATACAATGTAGCGCCTATGCGCTCCATTGTAACCAATGGTGGGAACTTTGTGGTCAGCGGATGACCGAAAGTAACCTCACCGAGCCCGGGGCTGGTTTTGCTTAGGAGGGGGGACCCTACGCATTTTTTTTTGTCAAATTTAACACTTTCCCACCCCTTCCCACTGATAAACATGCACGGATCTCATGGATCCGTGCATGCCTATCAGAACACGGTAAAAAAAAGCAGGTCTGTTTTATTTTAGCACTTTTTCACGATTGGTATTTTTTCACGGCAGTGTTTGGCTATTGTCGGCAGTGTTTGTGAATTACACTTTTTAGTAAATGACCGATTTCTACCAAATTACAGGCGGATTTGACCGATGGTGTATTCATTCGTATTTTTTTTCTTGGACTTCCAAAAAAATATGAATGCCCTCATCACTGCCGTGATTTGAGTTTAGTAAATTCCCGAGATGACACTTTGAAGAAAAAACACCATCTCGGTCAAAATCGGGACCTTAGTAAATATACCCCACAGTTTCATTCAGCTTGTTATTTAGGGGTCTATTTACTAAGCCTTAGATGGAGATAAAGGGGCTTTTTCAGACCTGATCGCTGCTGTGCGTGTTTGCACAGCAGCGATCAGGTCTGAAGTGTGCATGTGGCGGCGCCGCAGTGCGCCTGCGCATGGCAGACAGCCAGCGGTTGTCTTAGCCCCGCGATCGCCTCTGTCTGATTGACAGGCAGAGGCAGTCGCTAGGCGGGAGGGGGTGGGCCGGCGGCGTTTGGCCACCGTTTTTTAAGGGGCACGGTCGGGGCAAAGCAGGTGTGCCCGGACCGTTGGGGGGCGGGCCGCTGCGTGATGTCACACGCAGCCACTGCGACCCGGGCAGCGACGAGTAGCTCCTGCCAGCGCGCAGGAGCTGCACTGGTGGGGAGCTACTCTACCAGTACAAAAGCGATGCTTTTGTACTTGCACGGCGGGGTAAGGCCTGACTAGCCCTATGCTGGGCGTCCCCCCGCATGTCAGGAAAGCTGATCATAGATGTGCTAAATTTAGCACATCTACGATCAGGTCTGAATTACCCCCAAAGTGCACAGAGATAAAGGCCCTCATTCCGAGTTGTTCGCTCTGTAAATTTCATCGCATCGCAGCGATTTTCCGCTTAGTGCGCATGCGCAATGTCCGCACTGCGACTGCGCCAAGTAAATTTGCTATGAAGTTAGGATTTTTACTCACGGCTTTTTCTTCGCTCAGGCGATCGTAGTGTGATTGACAGGAAATGGGTGTTTCTGGGCGGAAACAGGCCGTTTTATGGGCGTGTGGGAAAAAACGCTACCGTTTCCGGAAAAAACGCAGGAGTGGCTGGAGAAACGGAGGAGTGTCTGGGCGAACGCTGGGTGTGTTTGTGACGTCAAACCAGGAACGACAAGCACTGAACTGATCGCAGATGCCGAGTAAGTCTGAAGCTACTCAGAAACTGCTAAGAAGTTTGTATTCGCAAAATTGCGAATACGTCGTTCGCAATTTTAAGATGCTAAGATTCACTCCCAGTAGGCGGCGGCTTAGCGTGAGCAACTCTGCTAAAATCGCCTTGCGAGCGAACAACTCGGAATAACCTCCAAAGTACCAGCCAATCAGCTCCTACCTGTCATTTTTCAAACCCAGCCTGTGACATGGCAGTTAGACAGTGATTGGCTGGAACTTTATCTCCATCCAAGGCTTAGTAAATAGACTCCTTAGTCACCAATCACACAATGATGATAGCTTTATGAAACATAGGAGTAAATTTATTAAGATGGGAGTTGTATTTAAGATGGGATGTTGCCCATAGCAACCAGTCAGATTCCAGGTATTATCTTCTAGAAAGTGCTAGATAAATGAGAAGTAGAATCTGTTTGGTTGCTATGGGCAACATCCTATCTTAAATAGAACTCTCATGGGCCCTCATTCCGAGTTGTTCGCTCGCAAGGCGATTTTAGCAGAGTTACACACGCTAAGCCTCCGCCTACTGGGAGTGTATCTTAGCTTCTTAAAATTGCGAACGATGTATTCGCAATATTGCGATTACAAACTACTTAGCAGTTTCAGAGTAGCTTCAGACTTACTCGGCATCTGCGATCAGTTCAGTGCTTGTCGTTCCTGGTTTGACGTCACAAACACACCCAGCGTTCGCCCAGACACTCCTCCGTTTCTCCAGCCACTCCCGCGTTTTTTCCGGAAACGGTAGCGTTTTTATCCACACTCCCATAAAACGCCGTGTTTCCGCCCAGTAACACCCATTTCCTGTCAATCACACTACGATCGCCGGAGCGAAGAAAAAGCCGTGAGTAAAAATACTATCTTCATAGCAAAATTACTTGGCGCAGTCGCAGTGCGAACATTGCGCATGCGTACCAAGCAGAAAAACGCTGCGATGCGAAGAAAATTACCGAGCGAACGACTCGGAATGAGGGCCATTGTTAGTAAATGTACCCCACAGTATCAATCCAGCATGATTGTAACTCAGCCTGACTGAAATCCTTGTCCATACAGAGTAAATAATAGAACAGACACCGTCAGTGCTCTACTGCGGATGAAATAGAAACACCTCAATCTCCACATATAGGCCCTCATTCCGAGTTGTTCGCTCGCTGCCATTTTTCGCAGCACAGCGATCAAGTGAAAAAGCGGCAATTCTGCGCATGCGCATGGTACGCAGCGCGCATGCGCTAAGTACTTTCACACAAAAGTTTGTAGATTTACCCAAGCTCGAGCGACGTTTTTCAGTCGCTCGAGTGATCGTAGTATGATTGACAGGGAGTGGGTGTTTCTGGGCGGCAACTTTGCGTTTTCAGGGAGTATGCTAAAAAACGCAGGCGTGCCAGGCAAAAACGCAGGAGTGGCTGGAGAAACGGGGGAGTGGCTGGCGGAACGCAGGGCGTGTTTGTGACGTCAAACCAGGAACTAAACGGACCGAGCTGATCGCAATCTAGGAGTAGGTCTGGAGCTACTCAGAAACTGCAGCAAATTTTTTAGTAGCAATTCTGCTACTCTTTCGTTCGCACTTCTGCTAAGCTAAGATACACTCCCAGAGGGCGGCGGCCTAGCGTGTGCATTGCTGCTAAAAGCAGCTAGCGAGCGAACAACTCGGAATGAGGGCCATAGTGTTACTGATCCGCAAACACGTATTTCATATTCAGCTTAGTGATCAGCATGGACTTCAGAATCCAGTATTGCAGTCCGCAAAGAAGCTGATTAATTAAAAAGTCTGGCCAGACAATAAAAAGCAGGGCAATGATCTCACCGCTCTCCTTGCTCTTTCGTTGTATGCAATCTTCCCCGGCTGTTGGTGCTTATCCAACACCCGGGGAGGATCGCATACAATGAAAGAGAATTTTAAGTAAATAAGATAATATTGCAAAACCTAATTCCTGTGCGCTGTAACAAATTATTTTGTTTTGCTGTTACACCCTTCAAAGAAGAACCCTTGGGGAACCCTTGAGTTATCAGCTTCCTTCATACATTGGGGTGATATTTAATATTTGCGGCTATACCCCAAAATAGATCCCTTAGCCATGCAAATTGGGGCACACTAAGCCCTACTCCCGTCCTGCCCAAACTCAGCTCTCCCCAAAGCGCACACACTTTTTTGCAAAAACTGCACGTTTTCTCATAAGCTATGCCCCTTTAAAGTTTGTGATTTAGCACTGTCGCACCATAATTGTAAGTTAGGAGACATGTATATTAGTATATATACCAAAGGATGAGAACCTGGGTCAGTATATGCATATTCTTGGAGGCAGCAGGGTCAGGTGATATTGATAAAGCTATAAGTGAAAGAACCAAGATTACAATTATTATAGAGCGATGGATCCTACCTTTTTTAGAGGAGGGAGAGGAGAGTCCCGTGTCCCGGCTCCTGTGCAATGGAGTTGACAGGCATTGGGACTGGCGCATGTGCAAAAGCGGTGGATTTAGACAGTGCCCATGCGCAAATGCCCAGCTTCTATGGACTGCATCGGTTGCAGCCCATTGAAGCAGGAAGCCAGCTCTCTGCTAATCGCAGCCAGGTCTGGCAGTCCCGGAGGTAGGAAAAACCTCTCAGTGGGACTGCCTGTCACAGTGAAGCCAGTGAAGTCTCGGACTGCATCTGACACTGATCGGGATGGCGGACTTTACCTGGGAGGGCTGCAGTCCTGTGGCCCATAGGTAAAATCCACCACTGTAAAATACTGTATGAGCTACAGGAGCTAAAGGAGCCTATTTATTAAGCCCAATACGATATATTCTGTGTTACAATAATGTTGCAGATATGCTATTGTTCAGGCTCGGCTAGTTAACACCATCTATTGATAAAGGTCCTGTCCCAGATGCAAATAGGGTTCCCTTTAGGTCTCTCCACTTCCCCTGGCTCTCAAGCTCATGCATGGCTTTAGAACAGTAGGAGACAGAGAGATCTAAATGGATCACTCATCGTAAACTGTTCCATCAGGGGGGAAGGAGGGGGGCACGCAAAGATGAATAGCCCCAAAACCCATTCTGTCATCACCATAGATAGCGTCAATAATGACTGGTTAGATATTTAGCTCAACGACTATTTAGAAGTCCCATAGGGTGCTGCAGCTGACGTTATAGGTGAAGTAGTACATTTTTACAAAAGGTAAAAGTATTACATAAAGGATAATAATAATAATAATAATATTAATAATAATAATAATACTGTAATTCATCCTGTATTTCTTTTCCAAACAGGAAATAGGTTTTGTTAAACCGAGAGTCAGAAGACAGCTAGCAAGTAAGTAGTCTGACTATCCGACAGTATGGTCTTCATGAGGCTGCTCAGAAAATGTGTGATCTGGGAGGTAACACAATTCCAGAGATGGGGGGAAGCAATGGGATCCAGTCACATGATCGACTGTGCTGACATAGGTGGTCATTCCGAGTTGTTCGCTCGCTAGCTGCTTTTAGCAGCTTTGCACACGCTAAGCCGCCGCCTACTGGGAGTGAATCTTAGCATAGTAAAATTGCGAACGAAAGATTAGCAGAATTGCGAATAGACACTTCTTAGCAGTTTCTGAGTAGCTCCAGACTTACTCGGCAACTGCGATCAGTTCAGTCAGTTTCGTTCCTGGTTTGACGTCACAAACACACCCAGCGTTCGCCCAGACACTCCTCCGTTTCTCCAGCCACTCCCGCGTTTTTCCCAGAAACGGTAGCGTTTTTTCACACACACCCATAAAACGGCCAGTTTCCGCCCAGAAACACCCACTTCCTGTCAATCATATTACGATCACCAGAACGAAGAAAAAACCTCGTAATGCCGTGAGTAAAATACCTAACTGCATAGCAAATTTACTTGGCACAGTCGCACTGCGGACATTGCGCATGCGCATTAGCGACTAATCGCTCCGTTGCGAGAAAAAAATAACGAGCGAACAACTCGGAATGACCCCCATTATAATATTGAAACCACAATGTCAACATCTGGAAAAAAAAGTATTGAAAAATATACCCCTATTTTATTAACAAAAGCGCTGAAAAACTTAAATTGTCAAAATAAAATAAACTGATTAACTTTGCTGTCCTGATAGCAGGTTACAAGGATGCATTAAATCGCAACCACTGAGCAATGTGTGATCTCTCCACCACTTACCTGCTGGCAAATCAGGAGAAGCTGCAATCATTTCTTTCAACGGCAAAAATAGAGGAGAGAGGTCTTATCATTGCTTGTTAAATCGACCCCAGCTAATAATCTTACATTACAAGAGAAAGGGTACGTCGTCACTTGTAATACAGACTTCAAAGGCTGCATTGTCATTCAGGAAACATGCTGTGTATGGGAAACAAAATGTAGTCCAGCAATCCTAATACACAGTACAGCAGTGGTTCCCAAACTCAGGGCCGATCGCAATAGGCGATCCAACCCCAAAAATTACTAAGAGGGTGCAGGCGCATGCCCAGGGCCCACAAAAAATGCAAACACCTCTGCCTGTCAATCAGGCAGAGGCATTCGCAGGACGCCGGAGGGGGGAGGGGTGGTGGTGGTGGTAATGCTCCGTTTCCAAGGCAGAGACGGAGAGTTGTGGGGGCGGAGTCGGGGAAACGGGGGCAGTGTCATCCAATTGGGGGGCGTGACTGCGGCAGCTGCGTGACGTCACATGCAGCCACCACAATCAGAAAGATGGCGGCGGGCCTGCTGCAGGCGCAGCCAAGCTGCGCCGGCAGGAGGCAACCCTACTCTCTGCAATCAAGCAGAAATTACGGTACAGTCACAATCACTGCTTGGTCAGTGAGGGGGGGGGTTAGCATGCTGGGCGGCCTTACCCTGCAATGGGCGGCCCTCAGCATGTGAACACAAGGATTGCAAATTCTGTCCTCAAGGCACGCTAACAGACCAGGATTTAAGGATATACATGGCTACACACATATATAATTTAATCAAAATGACTAATTAAGTCACTTGTGCAAAATAATAGATATCCTCCTTATATCCTGGATCGATAGGGTAGCCTTGAAGGCCAAGTCTGACACCCATGCTCTTTAAAATGTAATTAATATACGATAACTCCTACACCTAAATGTAGGCATGCTTTGCTGTGCTATACGATGTTAGTGACTATGGGGCTAATTCTGAAATTGGAGCAAAGCAAAAAAAGGAGTAATTTTGCACCTTGGAAAAACCACGCTGCACTGCAGTTTGAGCATATGTAACATGTGCTGAGAGAGTTAAGGTGAGTACACACTAGACGATGTGCTCCATGAGCAACATTGCCTAGTGTGTCCCCTTCGCAGCCCGGGCCACCCGACGTGGGCTTACATACTGCGCAACATCGCACAGTGATGTCATGCTGCGGCCGGGCCGTGCATGCAGCTCTGGACGATGAGTCCAAAGTGATTGGCATGGCCGGCCGACACAGAGTATTGTTAACGGCCCGCGGGGCTGCACATTGTTTACAGCGTACACACTGGACAGTCTAGTAAACGACATCGCTCAGGAAGAGTCAAAATGAGCGACGTCGTTCACTATATTGACTAGTGTATACGGGCCTTTAGATTTGGGTGGGGTGTGTCCTGACTCAAATCTAAACTGCAGTATAACAATAAAGCTGCCCAGCATGTGTGGGCTACATGCAAAAGCAGCCAGTATTTACCCTGCATGCAAAAACAATACATGTATGTATTCCCCTTGCATTGCAATATGGTTTGTCCAGATGCACAGTTCCATGCTTAGTTTCTAACTCAGAAAATGGCTCTTTGTGTTCTACCAATTGGTTATTTATATGAAACAGTTCCCCCCCCCCCCCCCCCCCCCCCCCTGTTTTTACAGCTACGCAGAGCAGTTATCAGTTTGTGTCTTTCACAGACTTTATGATGGAAGGATATGATTATACTTTGGACGGAACTTTTTTAACGAGCTATGTAATATTACCTTACACATTAACCATCAATTCCTCTGTCAGTATGAGCATAGAACAGGTATCAATCACAACAGGTAAGACCTGCGAAATGCGTGAGAAAACCGGATGGGTGCACAGAGTTATTAGCAGTGAGATGGGCTGTGCTATAAACCACCATCCAGAGTCTATTTTAAATGGGTTCTCCACCCTCAGACAACTTTAGCACATGCCCTCCCACAACCTACAGATTTGCCTTATTGAATATCCTTGAACACAACAAAGGTCAGCCATGCTCTGCGCGTTTCACTAGCCACAGACAGTAGGATTCTGCTACACAGACCATGCACCAAACAGCAGAATGCCATCCAATATGGCCTTTTGTATGTGTGGACAAGTAAGACTCTGATGCTCTTGCCTGGGGTGCGGGCAGACTCGTGCTCTGTTGCTGCTCTGCGTTATATTCAAGGGTATTAAAAATAAATAACTTTTTAAAAAGTTTTAAAAAATTACATACAGTACAAGTTAACAAATGAAAGTATTAGTAATGTGCTGGTGGGAGCTGGTATTAATGCGGTAGAGATGGCTATCCCCAGTAATATGATCACATCTTCTCCTAGAGTGCTATGTGACTGATGCAGGAATGGCATGCACCTGCGCGGACGGATACAAGTGGAATATCACTGCATGTTATTCCTATGCTCCGTGTAGCAACACCTCCTCCTTCTGCTCCTGCCTGCTCGTGCCGGATAGCAACATTCCATCTTGTGAAATCCCTCAGAACACTTCGGACAAAAAAGGTGAGCAATGGTGTTACAGATACTGATGGGTTATTAGTAAATGCAGAGTTAGCGGATGTGCTGCAGATTTCACTAAGTATGCCCAGACAGTATCGGACAGGGGCATGAAGGGCCCCCCAGGTGAATGCAGCAGTTGGGGCCCATTTTGAAGGATGTGGGCAGCCCCCATAGAGACTTTGCCAGCCACTAGAGACCATGTAACTGACACTCTGATAGGCTCACAATGTACTGGTTAATATGAGTGCCCGGTCTGGAATATGACACTAGAGGAGGGGGCGGCCCTCAGGGGTTATTCTATGCTTAGGGAGATGATCTGTCTGAGGGCAGGGTGTAATTCTATACTAAGGGGAGATGATGATATATCTCAGGTGGAGGAAAGATCTGTACTGGGGAGATATGATCTGTCTGAGGGGGAGGGGAGTTATTTAGTGCTAAAGGGAGATGACCTGTCTGGGGGGGGGGGTTGCAGGGCCAGATTAACAATGGGGCAGAAAGAGCGGCAGCTCCAGGCCCTCCATGAAAATAGTCCCACAGCATCTGCTGGGCGCTGCTACATCAGCCGGCCATCTGATGCCCCTCTCCCTGATCACAGGTTACGAGCCCCCTCCCCCGCCCCGGAACAGTTACTCGAAGGCCCCACCACCGGACAGTGAGTCACCAAGATGATTTCATCCTCCGCTTGCCATAAAGTGTGTTTACTCCGCAGTTATGCTGCTAACTCCCCATGGGATGGACCTCGCATACACTGGTCTGTCACACAACCAGTCATCCTTTTCCTTCCCCTCCTCTCGCATGCCTTTTCCTTCTGCCGGGCTTGAGTCCCCTCCTCCCATAACTCCGCCTTCGACTTGATCCAGTACTCTGACACCCGGGAAAGGGGGGGATGAGCCTGCGGGGGTGCCGGGAAGGAGGAATGCCGGCAGCCATACCGTCCTGGGCCATGCAGCACACTCCCTCCCCAATGTTACAGGCAGCGCATGCACACTGTGGGGTAGGAAGAAGAGTGCGTGTTGCATGTTTCCTTACTGGCAAACTACAGGGAGTCAAAGAACACAGAAAAGAGATTCATACGCCAACTAATACAAACACAAAATAAGATCCGTTGTAACCTTCCACCAGAACACATATACAGCAATGAGAACTATATACATCACGGATCGGTCTATTCTACTGCTGCTTCTCCTGCGTGTCAGGGGTCTCCTGCCCTGCGGCATGGGATGTGGCTGCCACTCTGGACAGGAAGGGGGTGCATGTTCTTATGTTATCTGATGGTGAGTAACAATGTTCCAAAAATAACCTCCCGCGATTGCACTAGGGCCTGATATATATGTGTGTGTGTATGTGTGTGAGTGTTTTGTGTATATATATATATATATATATATATATATAAAACATGCTCCGGGGTCTGGCACTCCATAGTTATGCAAATGACTTGCGCCGGTGCCCTCGCAAAACAAACAGGTAAATATATTCTCGGCGGCGCGGCACTCGGCTTCTTAGTAAAGAAAGACGGATAAGATCGGCTCATGATGAGCAGATCTTATCCGTCTTTCTTTACTAAGAAGTCGAGTGCCGCGCCGCCGAGAATATATATATATATATATATATATATATATATTATATATAGTCCTCCACTGGCGGCACTCCAAGGCTATAGAAAGATGACAACAGTCGGCTGTTTTGGGCAACGTTTCAGCGCCGTTCAGCGCTTTTATCAAGCCATTTACAAAATGCAATACACATACCGGTATTTAAGTGCTCCCTTCACCACGCCAGTAAGCTCCGCCCACTTCCGTATCCTGGTCACCATACAGACCGGCTCGGATTGCAGGGCTGTTGCCATAGTAACTGACAAATCACCACAGCTGTGTGCTACAGATATAAACAGATATACACACCATACATTAAAACACATCAGACAAGTAAAACAAGGAAATAAAAACAAGCAACATATGAAAACCGTCAGAAGTTACATCAAAACAAGTATTTAAACAATAAAGCTTATTAGGCATCTCAAAATCTTTCAAATGTAATACACAGTCGTATTGAATGTAACTAAACTGAAGGAACAACCATAGGATCTGAGTGTTATGTATAATAAAGTAACCTAAATGTTCCGAGTTGTACTGCACAGATGTTAATAGAATTAGAATTCAATTAAAGACCTGTAAGCCGAGTGTCTCATTTAGGCCTCGAGGAACCAAAGTGTCTAAACGTATTATCCACTCACATTCCCTCTGTAACAACTTCACAGATCTATCGCCACCCCTAATGAGCGGCGGCACATGGTCTATAATGCGATATCTCAGTGTAGACAAATTATGCTTCGCCTCAGCGAAATGGCGTGCAACCGGCTGAACACTCGACCCAGAAATCAACGCTGCCCTTATGGCAGCACGGTGTTGTGCCATGCGCTCACGGAAAGTGATTTCAGTCTTGCCTATATATACCTTTGCACATGGGCATGTGATGGCATAGACAACAAAACGGCTTGTGCATGTTAACCGATGTCTGATAATTTCTGACCCGTAAAAGGATGATGGAAACTAGGGCCCGTCTGTAAGAACCCACAGGTGGTGCAATTTGGGCACCTAAAACAACCATTCTTAGGTTTACCTAGAAAGCTCCCACCCGTGGGTTTGTTCATACATGATACGTCATTACGTACCAGGTAATCCCTGAGGTTCTTCCCTCTTTTATAGCAAATCATTAATGATTTGTGGTGAAGTGCCGGGAGATTTTTGTCTGATTGTACTACTGGCCACAATGCTTTCGCTCTCTTATTAATGAAAGGACTCATATGGGTGTATCGATTACTCCACATATGTCGTTTAGAACAAACTTTTTCTTGGGCCCCAACAATGCATCAGATGATACAGCTAAGGCCTTGGCTTTCGCCTTTAACAAAACATCAACTCCATAACCTCTTTTTTGGAATTTCAAAAACATAGGGGTAAATTTACTAACATTCGTAATTTTCGGAAAAAGGTCAAAGTTCAATCACGAATGACATCGAAAGTGTAAAACTGCAACTTTTTGAATTTATTACGACTAATTTACTAAGCTGTCCTATTCGGGTTTTTCTTTTCTTCCGATGTCGATGTCATTCGTGTTTTTTTTTTTGTTTTTTACGGCAGTGATTAGCAAAACACTGCCGACTTTTTTACAATTAATCTCGGCCGGATCTGTGTGATCCGTGCTGGGGTTCATTTTTTTTTTTTTTTTGTAATTAAACACTGTAAAATCTAAAAAAAAAATTGCGTGGGGTCCCCCCTCCTAAGCATAACCAGCCTCGGGCTCTTTGAGCCGATCCTGGTTGCAAAAATATGGGGGGGAAAATGACAGGGGTTCCCCCATATTTAAGCAACCAGCATCGGGCTCTGCGCCTGGTCCTGGTTCCAAAAATACGGGGGACAAAAAGAGTAGGGGTCCCCCGTATTTTTAAAACCAGCACCGGGCTCCACTAGCTGGACAGATAATGCCACAGCCGGGGGTCACTTTTATATAGTGCCCTGCGGCCGTGGCATCAAAAATCCAACTAGTCACCCCTGGCCGGGGTACCCTGGGGGAGTGGGGACCCCTTCAAGCAAGGGGTCCCCCCCCCCAGCCACCCAAGGGCCAGGGGTGAAGCCCGAGGCTGTCCCCCCCCCATCCAATGGGCTGCGGATGGGGGGGCTGATAGCCTTTGATGTAAATGAAAAGATATTGTTTTTAGTAGCAGTACTACAAGTCCCAGCAAGCCTCCCCCGCATGCTGGTACTTGGAGAACCACAAGTACCAGCATGCGGCGGAAAAACGGGCCCGCTGGTACCTGTAGTACTACCACTAAAAAAATACCCAAAAAAACACAAGACACACACACCTTGAAAGTATAATTTTATTACATACATACACACAAACATACATACATACTTACCTATGTTCCCACGCAGGTCGGTCCACTTGTCCAGTAGAATCCAAGGGTACCTGTTGAATAAATTATACTCACGAGATCCAGGGGCCCAGGGTCCTCGTCGCATCCATTTATAATCCAGGTACTTGAATAAAAAAACAAAACGCAGAGCCGAGCCACGAACTGAAAGGGGACCCATGTTTTCACATGGGTCACCTTTCCCCGAATGCCAGAAACCCACTCTGACTTCTGTCTAAGTGGGTTTCTTCAGCCAATCAGGGAGCGCCACGTTGTAGCACTCTCCTGATCGGCTGTGTGCTCCTGTCCTAACTGACAGGCAGCACACGGCAGTGTTACAATGTAGCGCCTATGCGCTACATTGTAACCAATGCTGGGAACTTTCTGCCCTGCGGTTGACCTAAAGTGACGTCACCGCTGAGCAGAAAGTTCCCAGCATTGGTTACAATGGAGCGCATAGGCGCTACATTGTAACACTGCCATGTGCCGCCTGTCACTCAGTACAGGAGCACACAGCCGATCAGGAGAGTGCTACAACGTGGCACTCCCTGATTGGCTGAAGAAACCCACTTAGACATCAGTCAGAGTGGGTTTCTGGCAGTCGGGAAAAGGGGATCCATGTGCAAACATGGGTCCCCTTTTAGTGCGTGGCTCGGGTGTCCGTTTTGTTATTTTTTTCAAGTACGTGGATTACACCTGGATTCCCCGAGGACCCTGGACCCCTGGATCTCGTGAGTATAATTTCTTCAACAGGTACCCCTTGGATTCTACTGGAGAAGAGGACCGACCTGCGTGGGAACATAAGGTAAGTATGTATGTGTGTGTATGTATGTAATAAAATTATACTTTCACGGTGTGTGTGTCTTGTGTTTTTTTTGGGTATTTTTTTAGTGGTAGTACTACAGGTACCAGCGGGCCCGTTTTTCCGCCGCATGCTGGTACTTGTGGTTCTCCAAGTACCAGCATGCGGGGGAGGCTTGCTGGGACTTGTAGTACTGCTACTAAAAACAATATCTTTTCTTTTACAACAAAGGCTATCAGCCCCCTCATCCGCAGCCCATTGGATGGGGGGGGGACAGCCTCGGGCTTCACCCCTGGCCCTTGGGTGGCTGGGGGGGGACCCCTTGATTGAAGGGGTCCCCACTCCCCCAGGGTACCCCGGCCAGGGGTGACTAGTTGGATTTTTGATGCCACGGCCGCAGGGCACTATATAAAAGTGACCCCCGGCTGTGGCATTATCTGTCCAGCTAGTGGAGCCCGGTGCTGGTTTTAAAAATACGGGGGACCCCTACTCTTTTTGTCCCCCGTATTTTTGGAACCAGGACCAGGCGCAGAGCCCGATGCTGGTTGCTTAAATATGGGGGAACCCCTGTCAATTTTTTCCCCATATTTCTGCAACCAGGATCGGCTCAAAGAGCCCGAGGCTGGTTATGCTTAGGAGGGGGGACCCCACGCAATTTTTTTTGAAAAAATAAGCACTTTCCCACCCCTTCCCACTGATATACATGCACGGATCTCATGGATCCGTGCATGCCTATCCAATCACGAATAAAAAAAAAAGGTCTGTTTTTTTTAGCACTTTTTTACGAGTTGTAATTTTTCACGGCAGTGTTTTTTTTTTTTTTGCTTTGCACTTCTTAGTAAATGACCGAGATTCATACTTAAACAGCCGCGTTTTGACCGATGGTGTATTCATTCGTGATTTTTTTCCTAGGACTTCAAAATATTACGAATGCCCTCATCACTGCCGTGATTATTGCTTAGTAAATTACCGAGATGACACTTTGATGAAAAAACGGCATCTCGGTCAAAATCGGGACCTTAGTAAATTTACCCCATAGAATCCAATTGTCTTTCTCCCATCTCCCTACTGGTGGATATACATAATGCTCTCAGGAATTGTGAATAGGGGAGGGCATGTTTCAGAGGCTCTGGGTGGGCACTAGTGGCTAATAACAAATTGTTCCTATCAGTGGGCTTCGTATATAGCGCCGGACATAATTTGCCTTCATGTTTGGTTATATATATATTAGGTAATTCATCGCACCCTACGGGCTCTCTTCACAACATCATGAGGGGCTACGCCCCCTTAACCCTTGCACACCCTTGTGGTGTGCAATATTTTTATTATATGGAGTATTACATCCAATCATAATTGTGTAAGTGGTTAAATATTGCACGGACAAAGGGCGTGCAATGGTTAATGGGTCGAAGCCCCTTTCAACGGCGTGAACAGCGCACGCAGGGCCTGATGAATCACCTAGTAGGTGCTTTGGTTGGGGGAGTGGCGGGTGCGGGGAAGATGCGGATGGGACCCTGGGGTGCCGCGGGAGGGGCAGTTGCGGTAGTGCTGCAGGTGGGGGAGGGGCTGGTGCGGTGGTGCCACAGGTGGGGGAGGGTGCGTGGGTGCCACGGGTGGTGGTCCGGAGCCACTGCGGTTCGGCAAGGAGCAGTTGCGGGGGTGTCCCGGGTGGGGGAGAGGCGGATACGGTGGTGCGGCGGAGGGGTGGGTGCGGGGTTGCTGCAGGTGGGGGAGGGGGCCTGGAGCTACCGCGGGTGCAGGTACTGTGAGTGGGGGAGGGGTGAGTAAAGCTTCTCCAGCTTCTCCTCCTGGAAGCAGCTAAGCTGCTGTCCTCCCTCTGGCAGTGGCTCTCCGGGACTCGCACAGCAGTCAGTCACTATTGTTAGCGCCGGTGTCCCAACGCGCCGTATTACAGGGAAGAAGATGCACTCAATAAACTACAGCTCCCAGCAGCCCTAAGGGGCGGAATGCTTCGGCGCTAAGGGCTACTGGGAGCTGTAGTTTATTTAGTGCGTCTACTTCCCTGTAATATGGCGTGTTGGGACACTGGTGCTAACAATAGTGACTGGCTCGCAAAACTGAGTGACTGGCTGAATCAATGTAAAAGGTGAGAGTGCTGTGCAGTGTCAGTGACACTGCACACAGGTCCGGCGCTAGCCACTCAGCAAAGGGATGCAGTGCAGGGAGGCACCAGGAAGGAGAGACGTTCTCCCTGCTCTGCATCCCTGTGCTGAGCTTCTGCTGCTACCCCTGCTGCTGCCGGCTGCTGTCACACATGCAGCGGCGCCAGAAGCACAAAACCTTTTCTCCCCCTCGGTGCCGGCAGCACAAAGCCTCCTCGCCCCCTCAGCGCCGTCAGCACAAAACCTCCTCTCTCCCCTCCCCTCCCCTCCCCTGTGTGACATTCAGTGGCAGGGAGGGAGCCAAAGTGGGCAGAGGTAGATGGGAGTAAGGGGCGGAGCTACACGGGACCATGCTGCAGCAGGAGGATGAGCTGCTACAGCTTCGGCCAGCCAGACTTCATTAGATAAGTGTCTGGAAAGAGAGTAACAGGGCCGGTTCTTGGGCGCTGTGCGCCCCAGGCGACAATAGGGGGCGTGGCTACATACAGGGGGCGTGGTCATTTAAGCCCCCTGTACAGACTGAAATTATGGCCCTCATTCCGAGTTGTTCGCTCGCAAGGCGATTTTAGCAGCATTGCACACGCTAAGCCGCCGCCTACTGGGAGTGAATCTTAGCTTCTTAAAATTGCGAACGAAAGATTCGCAATATTGCGATTACACATCTCGTAGCAGTTTCAGAGTAGCTTCAGACTTACTCGGCATCTGCGATCAGTTCAGTGCTTATCGTTCCTGGTTTGACGTCACAAACACACCCAGCGTTCGCTCAGACACTCCTCCGTTTCTCCAGCCACTCCCGCGTTTTTTCCGGAAACGGTAGCGTTTTTTCCCACACGCCCATAAAACGGCCTGTTTCCGCCCAGTAACACCCATTTCCTGTCAATCACACTACGATCGCCTGAGCGAAGAAAAAGCCGTGAGTAAAAATCCAAACTTCATAGCAAATTTACTTGGCGCAGTTGCAGTGCGGACATTGCGCATGCGCACTAAGCGGAAAAACGCTGCGATGCGAAGAAATTTTCCGAGCGAACGACTTGGAATGACCTCCTATGTGCGGTGCGCGATGACGTCATCGCACACCGCACAGCAAAGGTCCTCTCCACGAAGGGAAACTAGACGCGTACTCGTCTAGTTTCTCTTCACAGCGGCAGCGGGGGGCAACGAGCAGCGGGGGGCACAGCAGCAGCGGATCTTGCCCTGGTGCGGCGCCCTCCGGATGGCGCCCTGCGCCCTCCGGAAGGCGGCGCCCCGGGCAAAAGTCCTGCTTGCCCGTGGCAAGATCCGCTACTGGAGAGTGAGTGTGTGTGCATATACAGTGTCTGTGTTTACTGCATATATGTGTGACTGTGTATGTGTGTAATGTATGTACAGTATGTATGTGTGTGTTTGTATATATGTGTCTGGTGTGTGTGTGTGTGTGTGTGTGTGTGTGTGTGTGTGTGTGTGTGTGTGTGTGTGTGTGTGACTGCTGCATAATGTGTGTAAGCGTCACTGGTACAGGGGGCGTTACGTCTGTAAGCGACACTGGTACAGGGGGCGTTACGTGTGTAAGCAGCACTGCTACAGGGGGTGTTACGTGTGTAAGCAGCACTGGTACAGGGGGTGTTACGATGTGTAAGCGGCACTGGTACAAGGGGCGTTAAGTGTGTAAGCGTCACTGGTACAGGGGGCGTTGCGTGTGTAAGCGTCACTGGTACAGGGGGCATTACGTGTGTAAGCATCACTGGTACAGGGGTCATTATGTGTGTAAGCGTCACTGGTACAGGGGGCGTAATGTGTGTAAGCGTCACTGGTACAGGGGGCATTACGTGTGTAAGCGTCACTGATACAGGGGGCGTTACGTGTGTAAGTGGCATTGGTACAGGGGGCATTACGTGTCTAAGCGGCACTGGTACAGAGGGTGTTACCTGTGTAAGCGTCACTGCTACAGGGGGTGTTACTTGTGTAAGTGTCACTGATACAGGGGGGCATGACATGTGTAAGCGTCACTGGTACAGAGGGCGTTATGTGTGTAAGCGGTACTGGTAGAGGGGGCATTACGTGTGTAAGCGTAACTGGTACAGGGGGCGTTACGTGTGTAAGCGTCACTGGTACAGGGGGCGTTATGTGTGTAAGCGTCACTGGTACAGGGGGCATTACGTGTGTAAGCGTCACTGGTACAGGGGGCGTAACGTGTGTAAGTGGCATTGGTACAGGGGGCGTTACGTGTCTAAGCGGCACTGGTACAGAGGGCGTTACCTGTGGAAGCATCACTGCTACAGGGGGCGTTGCATGTGTAAGCGTCACTGGTACAGGGGGCATTACGTATGTAAGCGTCACTGGTACAGAGGGCGTTATGTGTGTGAGCGGTACTGATAGAGGGGGCATTACGTGTGTAAGCGTCACTGGTACAGGGGGCGTTACGTGTGTAAGCGTCACTGGTACAGAGGGCGTTATGTGTGTAAGCGTCACTGGTACAGGGGGCATTACGTGTGTAAGCGTCACTGGTACAGGGGGCGTTACGTGTGTAAGCGTCACTGGTACAGAGGGCGTTATGTGTGTGAGCGGTACTTGTAGAGGGGGCATTATGTGTGTAAGCGTCACTGGTACAGGGGGGCATTACGTGTGTAAGCGTCACTGGTACAGGGGGCGTTATGTGTGTAAGCGTCACTGGTACAGGGGGCATTACGTGTGTAAGCGTCACTGGTACAGGGGGCATTACGTGTGTAAGCGTCACTGGTAAAGGGGGCGTTACGTGTGTAAGCAGCACTGCTACAGGGGGTGTTACGTGTGTAAGCGGCACTGGTACAGGGGGTGTTATGATGTGTAAGCGGCACTGGTACAAGGGGCGTTACGTGTGTAAGCGTCACTGGTACAGGGGGCGTTACGATGTGTAAGCGGCACTGGTACAGGGGGTGTTACGATGTGTAAGCGGCACTGGTACAAGGGGCGTTACGTGTGTAAGCGTCACTGGTACAGGGGGCGTTGCGTGTGTAAGCGTCACTGGTACAGGGGGCATTACGTGTGTAAGCGTCACTGGTACAGAGGGCGTTATGTGTGTAAGCGGTACTGGTAGAGGGGGCAATACGTTTGTAAGCGTCACTGGTACAGGGGGCGTTACGTGTGTAAGCGTCACTGGTACAGGGGGCGTTATGTGTGTAAGCGTCACTGGTACAGGGGGCATTACGTGTGTAAGCGTCACTGGTTCAGGGGGCATTACATGTGTAAGCGTCTCTGGTACAGGGGGAATTACATGTGTAAGCGTCTCTACTACAGGGGTGCGCTGTGCGTTTGTAAAGTATGCGAGGGTGCAAATTTATAGTTTGCAGGGGGGCGCCGAACACCCTAGTACCGGCCCTGACTGCACACCCACTGCACTGCGCAGCACTGTCACCTTTTATATTGATTCAGCGTCCAGACATTACCCTCCGCGATATAACCCACTCTATCCGTTACATTAGTCATCACGGGTCTTCCAGGCCGGCAGCCTAGGTGCTGTGTTGCGGAGTCAGGGCCTCTGGGGAACTGGCCGCGGCTGTGGCGGGGAGGCACTTCTGTGACATCACACGCAGAGCAGGGTCCGGGGCTCAGAGAGTATGCAGCGCAGGGAGGCCTATGAAAGCCTTCCGCTGCGCTGCTTTCATACACATCTATGCCGGTGGCCGCAACAGCTTTTGTTCCACCTGCGGCGCGGCAAAGGAGTGGGGACTGTTGATGCCGGAGGGGGCAGGTGGACTGGCAGCAAGACATTGGTGGGCATTCCGAGTTGATCGCTCGCTAGCAGTTTTTAGCAGCCGTGCAAACGCTATGCCGCCGCCCACTGGGAGTGTATTTTAGCTTAGCAGAAGTGCGAACGAAGGGATCGGAGAGCGGGTACAAAAATATTTTTTGCAGTGTCAGAGTAGCTTCAGACCTACTCGGCGCTTGCGATCACTTCAGACCATTCAGTTCCTGATTTGACGTCATGAACACGCCCTGCGTTCGGCCAGCCACGCCTGCGTTTTTCCGAACACTCCCTGAAAACGGTCAGTTGACACCCAGAAACGCCCTCCTCCTGTCAATCACTCTGCGGCTGCCTGTGTGACTGAAAAGCATCGCTAGACCCTGTGTAAAACTACATCGTTCGTTGTAATAGTACACAACACGTGCGCATTGCGCTGCATACGCATGCGCAGAGTTTTTGCCTGATCGCTGCACAGAGAACGAATGCAGCTAGCGATCAACTTGGAATGACCCCCATAGGACGCTGCAGTAAAAGGATGTTTTTTCCCCTATCTTCAGTACAGAGACTTGCTGCAGATGCAGCGGCATACCCTCCAGCTGCACCTTTTTGGCAGGTACAGGACCTTTTTTTTATGGTCTGTACCGTTTTTTGACTCTCCAAACTTCCATTGAAAGTATAGGAAAAGGGGCGTGGCCACTCTGCTGTACCCATGACCACGCCCCTTTTCAAATTTGCATCAATGTTTATGTGTAAATTGTTGGAGGGTATGTTGCTGCACATGCAGTGGGACTATTTTGGGGTGTGGGGCTGGAGCTGCAGCTCCATCAATCCCATTGCTAATCCTGCTCTGAGAACACACAGCAGCCAAAGGGCAGAGCCTCCCATTGGATGTAATCTGTGTGGGAGGACGTTTCAAGCCCAATCAGCTGTGGACTGGGTGTGATAGACCTGCCACTAACCCAATGAGAGCTCCTAGCCACGCCCAGCGTTAGAGACCCAGGCACAGAATCACATGGCTATTATATATAGGAGATGTGCAGCTGGCACTTTTTCGTGTTTTGTGTTTTGGTTTTGGTTCTAATTCCGCTTTCATGTTTTGGTTTCGGCTTGGTTTTGCCAAAACCACCCTTTCGTGTTTTGCTTATGGTTTTGGATCTTCATGATTTTTAAAAAAAACATAAAAACAGCTAAAATCACAGAATTTGGGGGTAATTTTGATCCCATAGTATTATTAACCTCAATAACATTAATTTCCACTCATTTCCAGTCTACTCTGAACACCTCACACTATTGTTTTTAGGCCAAAAGGTTGCACCGATGTTGCTGGATGACTAAGCCAAGCGACACAAGTGGACAACACAAACACCTGGGAGTGGCACTGCAGTGTCAGACAGGAGGGCAGATATAAAAAAGGCCCCAAACAGCACTTCATGCAAAGATGTAGAAGAGGTGCAATGAGGTAGCTGTATGCCAAGCGACACAAACAATTGGCCCATCTAGGAGTGGCACTGCAGTGGCAGACACGAGGGCAGATATTAAAAAAAAAAGGCTCCAAACAACACCTCATGCAAAGATGTAGAAGAGGTGCAATGAGGTAGCTGTATGACTGAGCAAAGCGACACAATTGGCCCATCTAGGAGTGGTATTGCAGTGTCAGACAGGAGGACGCTTTTCAAAAAACTAGGCCCCAAACAGCAAATCATGCAAAGATGTAGAAGAGGTGCAATGAGGTAGCTGTCTGACTAAGCCAAGCGACACAAACAATTCCCACTGGAATTACACAGCAATATCACCGGAATTATATGGAAATATCACTGGAATTATATGGCAGTACCACTGGACATATACGGCAGTATCACTGGAATTATATGGCAGTACCACTGGACATATATGGAAGTGTCAGATTGGATGCCACGTTAAAAAAATAGTCCCCAAACAGCACATGATGCACAGAAGAAAAAGAGGTGCAAAATGGAATTGTCCTTAGGCCCTCCCACCCACCCTTATGTTGTATAAACAGGACATGCACACTTTAACAAACCAATCATTTCAGCGACAGGGTCTGCCACACGACTGTGGCTGAAATGACTGGTTTGTTTGGGCCCCGACCAAAAAAGAAGCAATCAATCTCTCCTTGCACAAACTGGCTCAACAGAGGCAAGATGTCCACCTCACCTCATCCTCTGATTCCTCACCCCTTTCTTTGTGTATACCCCCCTCCTCACAGAGTATTAATTAGTCCCCACTGGAATCCACCATCACAGGTCCTTGTGTACTTTCCGGAGACAATTGCTGGTCAAGGTCTTCCCGGAGGAATTTATTATTCATTTTGATGAACATCATCTTCTCCACATTTAGTGGAAGTAACCTCCTACGCCGATCGCTGACAAGGTTACTGGCTGCACTAAACTTTCTTTCGGAGTACACACTGGAGTACACACTGCATCCAAATTGCCTCTTTTTCCTGCCAGTTGTCACGATCCGGGTGTCTGGTCGCCATTTTCTACCAGTTAGGTGTCTCCTGAGATTGGCTCAGCGTGCCAGGCCCGGGTCATAACTGTGTTTTGTTTTACATTTCATTTTTATGTTACCTGTAGTGCCGGCTCAGCGGCCTTCTTAGTGGTTCCACTTAGCTGGGTATGGCGCTCTTAGCCCCGTCGCGACCGTCACCGCCGCACCCGCGATCTTACCGCATGGAGTCTAAGTGTGCCGTCCTCTGTGAGTCGCACCCACTGCTGCCATCTCTGCGGCCACTGTGCGTATGTAGGAGAGCGTGGAGTCCTTTGCTGCCGCGCCCTCCGCCGCCATTTTTGTTTGGCACATGGTTTTTTCCCCTTCAAAACGCTGTCATGGGCGCAGCCATGTTGGACAAAGTCACATGTCATTCGTCTTCCAATCCGCTGCTGGAGCCTGTGTCAAGTTGTCAGCCAATGTCTGTTCACCAGTGGGTATAAATATCCTGTCTCAACACCCAGGAAGTTGTCAGTGCTTCAATTGTCTTTCCAGTGATTCCAGTCTTCAACTTCACTAGAGACTCTCCTGTGTTATACTCTGCAGTACAGCCTGACTCCCCTGTGTCTACTCTCTGCGGTGCAGTCTGCCTCTCCTGTGATAACTCTCTGCGGTGCAGCCTGCTTCTCCTGTGATAACCCTCAGTGGTGCAGCCTGACTTTCCTGCTACTTGCACCCTATTTCAGCAGAGTATATGCTTTGGCTATCAGTAGCTTCTCCAGCGGAACTTTGTTCACATTAACCCCAATATTCTATAGTACAGCTAAGCGCTGTTCCTACGATCTCTAGCATCATTCTACTATTTCACCAACGATCCCTAGCATCATTCCACTATTTCACCAACGATCTCAAGCATCATTAAACACCCTAAATCATTTCCAAGATACTGGTCTCAAACCAGTAGGAATCCAGAGACTCTCCTAGTAGTTCTTGTTTTGTTGCACTTTTTCATGACTTTTATTATTTAATAAACACTTCAAAGATACCTCTAGTTGTTGTGGTCCCGCCTTCGGGCTTTTGTGCTACAGCCTCTGCGCATGTCTAGGAGTCTCATCTTACCTCCTAAGTTTAAGTACCCGTCAGCCCCTACAACTGAGGCTTCCCGCTACCAACACCAGCCCTCAGTTGTTACACCAGTATACATACGGATTGTCTGACATGCCTACTTGGAAGCTGTCACTCATATAATCCTCCACCATTCTTTCAATGGTGACAGAATCATATGCAGTGACAGTAGACATATCAGTAATCGTTGGCAGGTCCTTCAGTCCGGACCAGGGCCTATATTTACTAATAATCCGAGTTTGTCCGATTTGAGGGTTTTTTTTTAAGTCCCAACACGGGAATTCACTAAGCACAAATCTCGGCAGTGTTTGGGCTATTCGTAATGGTTTTAACGGCAAAGTTCAGAAATACGAATGAATAGACCATCGGTCAAACGCGGCTGTTATTTCATACAACACAGGTATTCACTATTCATTCGTATTTGGGTGTTAGTCTCTGAGTGCTCAATTGCGGTCGTATTTTTTTGCGATTCTTTAAAAAAAGCGGCAAAAAATAGACCTGCTTTTTTCAGGAGTGTTTACATGTGTTGCCACTTACAAATCATTCACACCTGAATTAGGATGCCTATAAAAGGATCTTAGGCCCATTTCAAACAACCTACACTCAGAAATGGCAGCAGGACTGTGGACCAGTGATCTTTTGTGTGCTGTGGGATTCCTCAGACTCAGACATCAGCCTGTAAGTAACCAGGGCCAAGAAACTGAACATTGTCAGCAGGTTGTACAGGTTCCACAGAGGCTGCGCAGGCCTCGTTTGTTTAGGGGGCGTTTAAACTTGAACGCATTGTCCGATGACAGGGTCATACAGATGTTCCGTCTAAATTGTAACAACATTTTCCATCTGTATGACCTTGTCAAACTGGGCCAAGACCCTGAGACAGCACGCTCTTGCCCTGTCTCAGGCCTGCACAAACTCCTGGCTGTGTTGCACTTTATGGCTACTGGGAGCTTTCAGGCTGTGTCTGGGGATGTCATTGGAATCTCACAGCCCTCATTTTCAAGAATATTAACACAGGTGATGTATACCTAACTACCTCCCCTGTTTTTGGTTGGTTTTAATTACTCTCAGTGGCCAGTTCTGTCCTAGAATCTCAGGTTTTATTTTCTATCAAATATACACACAGGTGTTGGCTGTTTTGCAGCCCCACATCGATGCCTCAATCTGCTTCCTTACCCAGGAGTCTCAGTGGCATGCCATCAGGGTAGATTTCTATGAGCTTGCTGGCATGCCCAATGTGCTGGGAGCCATAGATTGCACACACATTCAGCTGAGACCACCTAGGGGCAGGCAGCACATCTATACTAATCGTCATCTAGACCACTCCACAAATGTGCAGGTGGTTTGTGATGCAAAACTCAAAATAATGAGTGTTGTTGCTGGTTACCCTGGGGGCTGCCATGACTCCTTCATCCTTAGTCAGTCATCCCTCTTTGAAAAGTTTGAGGATGGACAAATGCCAGATGGATGGCTGCTGGGTATGTAATTTGATATGTGTAGGCCTGTGTCTACTTTGGTCAAATACAGTGTGTTACTTATGTGTTGCTGTATCTTAACATGAATCACGTTACTATATCTGTCTTTCAGGTGATGGAGGATATGGCTGTTTCTCTTGGCTTCCACCTCCATTGTCCCGACCTGATACCCCTGCTGAACACAATTACAATCATGCACATAAGTCCACGCGGAATGTGATAGAAAGATGTTTTGGTGTGCTGAAATCTAGGTTTCGGTGTCTGGATAAGTCTGGTGGCCTTTTGTTGTTTAGTCCCTTCAAGGTGACTTAAATTGTGTTCTGCTGCTGCTTTCTTCATAACATGTGTTTGCAACAAGATCTGCCACATGTTGATGATGATGATGAGGAGGAGGAGGATGAAGAAAGCAGCCAGCAAGCAGAGGAATTATAAACATCTGGTGATACTTGGAGTACAGATGTAGGGAGGCAGGTTAGGCAAGACCTCATAAATAGTTATTTTTAAGGTAAGTTTTGTTTGCTTCTTTCATTTGTTGTGTAAGCCTAAATATATGTTGCCCCATTTTTCATTTAAAAACCATTATTCAGAATGTGTCTGTCTCCTTGAGACATACAAACATACCCTCGCTTTATGCAAAACAAATGTAGCATGTGTATTGTGTTTATTTTAAATCTCTAAACAACAGATTATGAGTGACATGCCTAAAGTCTGGATAAGGGTTAATAAACTTGGACTGATAATTTTTTAAAAACACACATAATCCACATAGTAAATTTTTTATTATTTTACTTTATGAATGTGTGTAACGTCCTAATGTAACACTTCTCCACATATAATATGTTAGCCTTGAGGAATACATGTGTCCCTATGTGTGATGCTCCATCGTATTTAAGGGACACAACATATTAGGACCTTTTTAGCCAACTCAATTGTGTTATTCTTGTAATGTCGTCTACAGAAGAAATGTAAAAGAGTTAAAATTCACATTGTAAGTTGTATTGGTCATAGATGAATCTGCCTGGCTGCCAATTAGTCTGTCTGCAGGGTATGAGAATGATTGGAATCTAGAAAGAGTAATGATTTGAAAAAAAATCAAGTGGTCTTGTTACTGCATGCTAAGATCAATGTGCAGATCAAATAACTTTTTCCTCCTCCAAAAAAATACAAAGATGTTAAAGAATAAATGTGTTGCAAAAAATCCTGTTGTTGTTTGTAACACTTATAATTAATGATGTTGAACAAATTGACAAGGTTCTAAGTGTTATATATATTGTGACAAACCTACACTTACTAACTATGTTTATTTTCTTCTCTATACAGAAATCGGTGTCTCTATTTTTTTATTTTTTTTTTGGGTTGGCTGCTTGGACTGGCCTTTGCCTTTACCACTGTCGTGTTGGCGTGCTCTGGTGGAGCGCCTTAGCGGTGGAACACTGGCGATAGAATAGGAGTAGTCATACCAGAACTGCTGCTTGGTTGCTGTTCGTGCTGGGATCTGAGTGTTTCATTGAGGTTAGTGAGGGTGGCATTGAGTTCACGTGTTGCAGCATTTTGACTTTCTAAAATTCTGGTGATAGATTCATTGATCATTTGATTGTTTTCTAAGATGTTGATGTAGCTTTGCTGTTGTCTGTGCTGTTCTTCCATTATGCATTGTAAGTTGCCCATGACATGTGTAATGTCTGCACGCATGATTTTCATGGTATTGCTAATTCTGGTGGTTGGTTCATTTTGGCGACTGATATTTCTGCTGATTCTTCTGAGGTGAGATGGTAGGTCAGCAAAAATTTGGGTCTGCCTACGCAGGCAATCTTGATTAGTGGCCTGCTGTGTAGCCCAACTGTCCCAAAACACTTGATCAGGGCCTTGTGCTACTGGCGTTGTTGGGCTGTGTTGTGGTGGTGGAGTGCTTTGCTGTGGTGGTGTACTCAGGTGCTGGGTGGCTGATTCCTTCGATTACTGGCTGCATTTGTATAATGTTTGTCTCATCCATGTCACTGTGTTTCTGCTGTTGCGACGGGATGCTGGTACCAGTACTAGAATCTGGAATTAGAATCATTTTAGCGTTAGTTAGACATATGTTTGAGAAATGAAAACAAAGCAATAAACACATGTATTTAAATGGTGCTTTAAGATATCCAGCATAGCAACATCATCACTCAGAACTGAAATACAGACATATTCCTGTTTGTGGCAAATGTGTCTGGTTACTTCATTCTTAAAGCAAGCACATGAGTTGTATGGTAGATCAGACATACTCCACCATTAAAAACACACTTTAAAGCATAATGTGTTGCCTTATAGTGTTTAAAACAAAAACATAGTAATGTTTTTGCATGTTGGTGCCAATGTTAGGACAAACACATAAGTGAATTTGAGGAAAATAACCTTACTATTTGCCAAGCTTACACATGTGTTTACGTTGCAGCATCTTCCACACAATCTGCTGCTGTATGGCTGAAGTGGACATACATATCTTTACTGGATGTGGACAAGGCCATTTTTCTCAGAATCCATTTGATGTTTTATTGTTTTCGGTAAGTATAGCAGATTTTGTTGAATTTTGAGTGAATTAGTCTAATTAAATGGATTATTATGAGATGAGGAATTTTTTTATTCATTACAGTTTCTTACTCACAATCAAGATGAGGGGAGTGTGGTTGGCGTCTTGGAGGTGTCTCCAAAATTTGGAGTGGTGGGATCGAAGAAACTGTAGACAATCTTCGTGGCGGGGTAGACTGCTGTGGTTGCGATTGGACATCAGACCCTGCTTTCTTTGTTGCCACATGTATTATTGTTTGGTGTGCTAGAGGAGTCCGCCTTCTGCTGCTCAAGATTTCTATTGATGGACCTAGGATTTAAAGTGTACTTTTGTTATGGCCATTCCTTTACAAACATAACCTATACTACAATGGACACTTTACCTGCTTCCGCTGCGTCATCATCATCAGATTTCATGGGAGTGACTGTAGGACGACCAGTACTGCTTTTTTTCAACACTGTAAATAACTAAACAAATAAAATAACTCATTTATTCATGCTATTGTTGATACATCCACCCATTATGTTTATAAGCATTTCTTTAAAAAATTGATGTTTATTTCTGTGGGAATAATTTCTGACCAAAAACATAAATAATGTTTAAAAACACACACATTGGCCAATAGCCATATGGAAAGTGCAACACAGGAAATAATGTACAGGACACAGACATAGGACACAATTACAAATACATACACTAACAAGCCAAAACACATACATCTTCATTTAAAAATTTAATGTAATTAATGAAAGATGCAATATAGAAAATGCTCTGTGATGTGTCACTCCAAACACACATTAGCACAATATGAGCCAAAAACCAAACCCCCCCAAAAAAACCATCAGAATAGTAAGGTAACTAATACCCCTTTCACATCGCACAAATAACCCGGTATCGACAATGTCGAAATGGGTCAGTGTGCGATGTGAAAGCTCCTTTTCAGAATTAGCGGGTCGCCTGACCCGGTAATTCAACCCGGTATAAAAGAAGGGTTATTACCGGGTTGATTACCGGGTCAGGCGCAGTGTGAATGGGAGCCGTTCCGATGCGACACGGCTCCCATTCACAGCATAGGGAGAGGCGGCGCAGGAGATTAGCTCCTCTCCCAGCGCCGCCTCCACCCCCGCCCCTGCTGCTGCTGCGCCCTCCGCTGCTATGGCAACCGACCCGGTATATTGCCGGGTCGGAAAGCCAGCAACGGAGCGCAAATGCCGGATCCCACGGTGGGATCCGGCATTTCCCACCCAGTAAGTACACGTTTCTCTTACCGGGTGGGATCCGGCATTTGCGATCTGAAAGCAGCATAAGTCTGCAGTGTTGTGTCAGGGTACAAATACAGACTCAAAATGAACCAAAAAATAGTGGGTTTGTGTAAAACAAAATTACATACAGTACCAATGAAATTACACATGTAACTGGCTTCAAAGCCACTTTGCACTACTCTAGCCTCTAACATGTCAACCACTGTTTTTGAAACATTGCACATGGATAACTGAAAAAAAAACATAGTCCAACTTGCAAACTGTAAAATGTGCAAAAGGAAAACATTATTGCTGGACAATTCAATGACACACCAAGCCCAAACTACACATGGAAAATGTACTGTTAAAAAACCACATGACATGCAGTAAAGTACTGTTACATTGGCTTTGTAGAAAACATTACCCACAACAATGTCTTTGCTGACGCACACATGAAGATGGGAGTAATATGCAACGTCACATGACACACATTTACCCCAAAAATTACGACAGAATTAATGTAATAGAATGTTAAGACAAATACACATGCTCACCATCCTTCCTGGGCAGATCGGAATAACGGACATAGGTTGCAGACACTACTTCAGGAGGTATTAAACTCCGCATGGGCTCCTCATAGTCCAGATATCTGGCAATATAGGGCTGTCCACCACCGGTTTTGCGAGCCGACTTCGCCTCCTTGGCCACTTTGGACTTGACACGTCGCTTTATGTCATAGTACCGTTTGCAGCACGTGTCCTCCGTCCGCTTGACCACTCCCTCACTATTTACAGCAGCAACAACTTTCGCCCACAACACCATCTTCTTCCGTGTTGGCACCTTGGTGGACTCAGGGCCAAATAGCTGCCGCTGATACTTCATCGGCTCCCGCACCAATGCCACATTTTCAGCATACTATAATGCCCCAGCTGAAATTATGTTTTTATTCTTAAAACATAATTTCAGCTGGGGCATTATAGTATGCATTAGCTAAATAGAGTAGGGTAAGAATAATAATACAGGTTGAACTTGATGGGCAAATTGCCTTTTTTCAACTTCATTAACTATGTTACTATAACTAAACTTTACATTCCGCCCAGTCTTAGTAGTGGTGCGTGGCTGCGGAGCTGTCTGACTGTCACTATCACTGTCACTTGAGGCTGCTGCAGCAACCTCACCCACCTCCTCCACCTCACTAACCTCACTCTCACTCACCTCCTCCACCTGACCAACCTCCTCCCCATCACTCACACCCTCCACCTCACTCACCTCAGCCACCTCACCCACCTCTGAGTCAGACATAATTGTGTGGTTCAACAATTAACATAGAAAAAAAATAAGACAAACAACACACTCCTCCACTACCACTACACAACTCACACACACACACACACAAACACACACACAAACAAACACTGACAAGGGACTCTAAAGCAAAAAAACTTGGACAAAAAATGAGACAATACCAAAAAAAACAAGACTACAAGAATGACAAGACGACTTTCAAACACAATACTACACTCAGAAATCGCCCAAAAAACTCCTCACCAAACCAACTACTCACCAACCTCCACAGCACAACCTCCCTCCTCACCACTAACTAAACCCACGAGGTGCGGACGGTTTGGGGCGTATTTATATGGTTGCGCACAGACACTCCTACATCTGAAACACAACCAATCACGAACGGGGATGAAAATCGAAACTAAAAGTGAAACTGCGTCCGTGGTTCATAAATAACTCTGCCGCGTTTAACATAGAAAATAAACCAGTAAAAACATCAAAAACACTTACGCAAACGACAATGACGGCCGTAAATGTGCCAAAAAAAAAACGACTGCTTCGTAAATTAGTGTATATGGGGGGCGCTCTGAGTTGTTCGCTCGCTGGCTGCTTTTAGCAGCATTGCACATGCTAAGCCGCCGCCCTCTGGGAGTGTATCTTAGCTTAGCAGAATTGCGTACGAAAGATTAGCAGAATTGCGAATAGAAATTTCTTAGTAGTTTCTGAGTAGCTCCAGACTTACTCAGCCATTGCGACCAGCTCAGTCCTTTTCGTTCCTGGTTTGACGTCACAAACACACCCAGCGTTTGCCCAACCACTCCCCCGTTTCTCCAGCCACTCCTGCATTTTGCAACTCAAACGCCTGCGTTTTTCCGCACACTCCCATAAAACGGACAGTTTCCGCCCAGAAACACCCACTTCCTGTCAATCACACTACGATCAGCACAGCGATAAAAAAGCTTCGTTATGCCGTGAGTAAAATACCTAACTTTTGTGTAAAATAACTAAGTGCATGCGCTCTGCGAACCTTGCGCATGCGCAGTAAGCGACTAATCGCAGTGTAGCGAAAATCGGCAACGAGCGAACAACTCGGAATGACCCCCATAGTTTCAAAAAGTTGCATGAAAATGCACCCGATAAAAAATTAGTTTAAACACTACACAAACCGACTCAAACACGAATATTAGTAAATAAACTAGAGATGAGCGGGTTCGGTTCCTCTGAATCCGAACCCGCCCGAACTTCATGTTTTTTTACACGGGTCCGAGCGACTCGGATCTTCCCGCCTTGCTCGGTTAACCCGAGCGCGCCCGAACGTCATCATCACGCTGTTGGATTCTCGCGAGGCTCGGATTCTATCGCGAGACTCGGATTCTATATAAGGAGCCGCGCGTCGACGCCATTTTCACACGTGCATTGAGAGTCATAGGGAGAGGACGTGGCTGGCATCCTCTCCGTTTAGAGAAGAGAGAGACACAGTATTTTTGGGGAGCATTATTAGGAGGAGTACTACTATACTCCTGTATACTACTATACTACTTGCTGAAGTGATATTATTTTATAGATTAGATAGTGTGACTGTAAGTGTATTATCTGACTTGTGGGGGAGACACTGACAGTGGGGAGCAGTTAGAGTCTGAGAGCAGGACTCAGGAGTACATACTACATAATATAACGTACAGTGCACACTTTTGCTGCCAGAGTCAGTGCCACACTGCCATTGTTGTGACCACACTGACCACCAGTATAATAATATATTTTGTGATTGTCTGCTTAGGCCTCGGAGTACTAGTTGCAAGTTGCAACGTGACCTGACCACCAGTTTAATAATCAATCACCACCAGTTTTATATATATATATATATATATATATAATTGTATATAATATATATATATATAATATTGTATACAACCTACCCGTGTTTTTTTTTTTTTCATTCTTCTTTATACTATTACATACTACTATAGTAGCTTACTGTAGCAGACTAGCAGTCTGCGGTGCTGTGCTGACCTGACAGTGTCCAGCAGGTCCGTCATCAGTCATTACATAATAAATATATATAGTACCTGTCCGGCTGCAGTACTAGTGATATTATATTGATTTCATCTCATTATCAATAATTTATCATCCAGTCTAGACTCTATATTAGCAGCAGACACAGTACGTTAGTCCACGGCTGTAGCTACCTCTGTGTCGGCACTCGGCAGTCCATCCATAATTGTATACCACCTACCCGTGGTTTTTTTTTCTTTCTTCTTTATACATACTACATCTCATTATCATCCAGTCTATATTAGCAGCAGACACAGTACGGTAGTCCACGGCTGTAGCTACCTCTGTGTCGGCACTCGGCAGTCCATCCATAATTGTATACCACCTACCCGTGGTTTTTTTTTTCTTTCTTCTTTATACATACTACATCTCATTATCATCCAGTCTATATTAGCAGCAGACACAGTACGTTAGTCCACGGCTGTAGCTTCCTCTGTGTCGGCACTCGGCAGTCCATCCATAATTGTATACCACCTACCCGTGGTTTTTTTTTTCTTTCTTCTTTATACATACTACATCTCATTATCATCCAGTCTATATTAGCAGCAGACACAGTACGGTAGTCCATGGCTGTAGCTACCTCTGTGTCGGCACTCGGCAGTCCATCCATAATTGTATACCACCTACCCGTGGTTTTTTTTTTCTTTCTTCTTTATACATACTACATCTCATTATCATCCAGTCTATATTAGCAGCAGACACAGTACGGTAGTCCACGGCTGTAGCTACCTCTATGTCGGCACTCGGCAGTCCATCCATAATTGTATACCACCTACCCGTGTTTTTTTTTTCTTTCTTCTTTATACATACTACATCTCATTATCATCCAGTCTATATTAGCAGCAGACACAGTACGGTAGTCCACGGCTGTAGCTACCTCTGTGTCGGCACTCGGCAGTCCATCCATAATTGTATACCACCTACCCGTGGTTTTTTTTTTCTTTCTTCTTTATACATACTACATCTCATTATCATCCAGTCTATATTAGCAGCAGACACAGTACGGTAGTTCACGGCTGTAGCTACCTCTGTGTCGGCACTCGGCAGTCCATCCATAATTGTATACCACCTACCCGTGGTTTTTTTTTCTTTCTTCTTTATACATACTACATCTCATTATCATCCAGTCTATATTAGCAGCAGACACAGTACGGTAGTCCACAGCTGTAGCTACCTCTGTGTCGGCACTCGGCAGTCCATCCATAATTGTATACCACCTACCCGTGGTTTTTTTTTTCTTTCTTCTTTATACATACTACATCTCATTATCATCCAGTCTATATTAGCAGCAGACACAGTACGGTAGTCCACGGCTGTAGCTACCTCTGTGTCGGCACTCGGCAGTCCATCCATAATTGTATACCACCTACCCGTGGTTTTTTTTTTCTTTCTTCTTTATACATACTACATCTCATTATCATCCAGACTATATTAGCAGCAGACACAGTACGGTAGTCCACGGCTGTAGCTACCTCTGTGTCGGCACTCGGCAGTCCATCCATAATTGTATACAACCTACCCGTGGTTTTTTTTTTCTTTCTTCTTTATACATACTACATCTCATTATCATCCAGTCTATATAGCAGCAGACACAGTACGGTAGTCCACGGCTGTAGCTACCTCTGTGTCGGCACTCGGCAGTCCATCCATAATTGTATACCACCTACCCGTGGTTTTTTTTTCTTTCTTCTTTATACATACTACATCTCATTATCATCCAGTCTATATTAGCAGCAGACACAGTACGGTAGTCCACGGCTGTAGCTACCTCTGTGTCGGCACTCGGCAGTCCATCCATAATTGTATACTAGTATCCATCCATCTCCATTGTTTACCTGAGGTGCCTTTTAGTTGTGCCTATTAAAATATGGAGAACAAAAATGTTGAGGTTCCAAAATTAGGGAAAGATCAAGATCCACTTCCACCTCGTGCTGAAGCTGCTGCCACTAGTCATGGCCGAGATGATGAAATGCCAGCAACGTCGTCTGCCAAGGCCGATGCCCAATGTCATAGTACAGACCATGTCAAATCCAAAACACCAAATATCAGTAAAAAAAGGACTCCAAAACCTAAAATAAAATTGTCGGAGGAGAAGCGTAAACTTGCCAATATGCCATTTACCACACGGAGTGGCAAGGAACGGCTGAGGCCCTGGCCTATGTTCATGGCTAGTGGTTCAGCTTCACATGAGGATGGAAGCACTCAGCCTCTCGCTAGAAAAATGAAAAGACTCAAGCTGGCAAAAGCAGTAGCACCGCAAAGAACTGTGCGTTCTTCGAAATCCAAAATCCACAAGGAGAGTCCGACTCCAATTGTGTCGGTTGCGATGCCTGACCTTCCCAACACTGGACGTGAAAAGCATGCGCCTTCCACCATTTGCACGCCCCCTGCAAGTGCTGGAAGGAGCACCCGCAGTCGAGTTCCTGATAGTCAGATTGAAGATGTCAGTGTTGAAGTACACCAGGATGAGGAGGATATGGGTGTTGCTGGCGCTGGGGAGGAAATTGACCAGGAGGATTCTGATGGTGAGGTGGTTTGTTTAAGTCAGGCACCCGGGGAGACACCTGTTGTCCGTGGGAGGAATATGGCCACTGACATGCCTGGTGAAAATACCAAAAAAATCAGCTCTTCGGTGTGGAAGTATTTCAACAGAAATGCGGACAACAGGTGTCAAGCCGTGTGTTGCCTTTGTCAAGCTGTAATAAGTAGGGGTAAGGACGTTAACCACCTCGGAACATCCTCCCTTATACGTCACCTGCAGCGCATTCATAATAAGTCAGTGACAAGTTCAAAAACTTTGGGTGACAGCGGAAGCAGTCCACTAACCAGTAAATACCTTCCTCTTGTAACCAAGCTCACGCAAACCACCCCACCAACTCCCTCAGTGTCAATTTCCTCCTTCCCCAGGAATGCCAATAGTCCTGCAGGCCATGTCACTGGCAATTCTGACGATTCCTCTCCTGCCTGGGATTCCTCCGATGCATCCTTGCGTGTAACGCCTACTGCTGCTGGCGCTGCTGTTGTTGCTGCTGGGAGTCGATGGTCATCCCAGAGGGGAAGTCGTAAGACCACTTTTACTACTTCCACCAAGCAATTGACTGTCCAACAGTCCTTTGCGAGGAAGATGAAATATCACAGCAGTCATCCTACTGCAAAGCGGATAACTGAGGCCTTGGCATCCTGGGTGGTGAGAAACGTGGTTCCGGTATCCATCATTACTGCAGAGCCAACTAGAGACTTGTTGGAGGTACTGTGTCCCCGGTACCAAATACCATCTAGGTTCCATTTCTCTAGGCAGGCGATACCGAAAATGTACACAGACCTCAGAAAAAGACTCACCAGTGTCCTAAAAAATGCAGCTGTACCCAATGTCCACTTAACCACGGACATGTGGACAAGTGGAGCAGGGCAGGGTCAGGACTATATGACTGTGACAGCCCACTGGGTAGATGTATGGACTCCCGCCGCAAGAACAGCAGCGGCGGCACCAGTAGCAGCATCTCGCAAACGCCAACTCTTTCCTAGGCAGGCTACGCTTTGTATCACCGCTTTCCAGAATACGCACACAGCTGAAAACCTCTTACGGCAACTGAGGAAGATCATCGCGGAATGGCTTACCCCAATTGGACTCTCCTGTGGATTTGTGGCATCGGACAACGCCAGCAATATTGTGTGTGCATTAAATATGGGCAAATTCCAGCACGTCCCATGTTTTGCACATACCTTGAATTTGGTGGTGCAGATTTTTTTTAAAAACGACAGGGGCGTGCAAGAGATGCTGTCGGTGGCCAGAAGAATTGCGGGACACTTTCGGCGTACAGGCACCACGTACAGAAGACTGGAGCACCACCAAAAACTACTGAACCTGCCCTGCCATCATCTGAAGCAAGAAGTGGTAACGAGGTGGAATTCAACCCTCTATATGCTTCAGAGGTTGGAGGAGCAGCAAAAGGCCATTCAAGCCTATACAATTGAGCACGATATAGGAGGTGGAATGCACCTGTCTCAAGCGCAGTGGAGAATGATTTCAACGTTGTGCAAGGTTCTGATGCCCTTTGAACTTGCCACACGTGAAGTCAGTTCAGACACTGCCAGCCTGAGTCAGGTCATTCCCCTCATCAGGCTTTTGCAGAAGAAGCTGGAGACATTGAAGGAGGAGCTAACACGGAGCGATTCCGCTAGGCATGTGGGACTTGTGGATGGAGCCCTTAATTCGCTTAACAAGGATTCACGGGTGGTCAATCTGTTGAAATCAGAGCACTACATTTTGGCCACCGTGCTCGATCCTAGATTTAAAGCCTACCTTGGATCTCTCTTTCCGGCAGACACAAGTCTGCTGGGGTTGAAAGACCTGCTGGTGAGAAAATTGTCAAGTCAAGCGGAACGCGACCTGTCAACAACATCTTCTCCTTCACATTCTCCCGCGACTGGGGGTGCGAGGAAAAGGCTCAGAATTCCGAGCCCACCCGCTGGAGGTGATGCAGGGCAGTCTGGAGCGACTGCTGATGCTGACATCTGGTCCGGACTGAAGGACCTGACAACGATTACGGACATGTCGTCTACTGTCACTGCATATGATTCTCTCACCATTGAAAGAATGGTGGAGGATTATATGAGTGACCGCATCCAAGTAGGCACGTCACACAGTCCGTACTTATACTGGCAGGAAAAAGAGGCAATTTGGAGGCCCTTGCACAAACTGGCTTTATTCTACCTAAGTTGCCCTCCCACAAGTGTGTACTCCGAAAGAGTGTTTAGTGCCGCCGCTCACCTTGTCAGCAATCGGCGTACGAGGTTACATCCAGAAAATGTGGAGAAGATGATGTTTATTAAAATGAATTATAATCAATTCCTCCGCGGAGACATTGACCAGCAGCAATTGCCTCCACAAAGTACACAGGGAGCTGAGATGGTGGATTCCAGTGGGGACGAATTGATAATCTGTGAGGAGGGGGATGTACACGGTGATATATCGGAGGATGATGATGAGGTGGACATCTTGCCTCTGTAGAGCCAGTTTGTGCAAGGAGAGATTAATTGCTTCTTTTTTGGTGGGGGTCCAAACCAACCCGTCATATCAGTCACAGTCGTGTGGCAGACCCTGTCACTGAAATGATGGGTTGGTTAAAGTGTGCATGTCCTGTTTATACAACATAAGGGTGGGTGGGAGGGCCCAAGGACAATTCCATCTTGCACCTCTTTTTTCTTACATTTTTCTTTGCGTCATGTGCTGTTTGGGGAGTGTTTTTTGGAAGGGCCATCCTGCGTGACACTGCAGTGCCACTCCTAGATGGGCCCGGTGTTTGTGTCGGCCACTAGGGTCGCTTATCTTACTCACACAGCTACCTCATTGCTCCTCTTTTTTTCTTTGCGTCATGTGCTGTTTGGGGAGGGTTTTTTGGAAGGGCCATCCTGCGTGACACTGCAGTGCCACTCCTAGATGGGCCCGGTGTTTGTGTCGGCCACTAGGGTCGCTTATCTTACTCACACAGCTACCTCATTGCGCCTCTTTTTTTCTTTGCATCATGTGCTGTTTGGGGAGGGTTTTTTGGAAGGTCCATCCTGCGTGACACTGCAGTGCCACTCCTAGATGGGCCAGGTGTTTGTGTCGGCCACTAGGGTCGCTTATCTTACTCACACAGCTACCTCATTGCGCCTCTTTTTTTCTTTGCGTCATGTGCTGTTTGGGGAGGGTTTTTTGGAAGGGCCATCCTGCGTGACACTGCAGTGCCACTCCTAGATGGGCCAGGTGTTTGTGTCGGCCACTAGGGTCGCTTATCTTACTCACACAGCTACCTCATTGCGCCTCTTTTTTTCTTTGCGTCATGTGCTGTTTGGGGAGGGTTTTTTGGAAGGGCCATCCTGCGTGACACTGCAGTGCCACTCCTAGATGGGCCCGGTGTTTGTGTCGGCCACTAGGGTCGCTTATCTTACTCACACAGCTACCTCATTGCGCCTCTTTTTTTCTTTGCGTCATGTGCTGTTTGGGGAGGGTTTTTTGGAAGGGCCATCCTGCGTGACACCGCAGTGCCACTCCTAGATGGGCCCGGTGTTTGTGTCGGCCACTAGGGTCGCTTATCTTACTCACACAGCTACCTCATTGCGCCTCTTTTTTTCTTTTCAACATGTGCTGTTTGGGGAGGGTTTTTTGGAAGGGCCATCCTGCGTGACACTGCAGTGCCACTCCTAGATGGGCCCGGTGTTTGTGTCGGCCACTAGGGTCGCTTATCTTACTCACACAGCTACCTCATTGCGCCTCTTTTTTTCTTTGCGTCATGTGCTGTTTGGGGAGAGTTTTTTGGAAGGGCCATCCTGCGTGACACTGCATTGCCACTCCTAGATGGGCCAGGTGTTTGTGTCGGCCACTAGGGTCGCCCAGCTTAGTCATCCAGCGACCTAGGTGCAAATTTTAGGACTAAAAATAATATTGTGAGGTGTGAGGTATTCAGAATAGACTGAAAATGAGTGTAAATTATGGTTTTTGAGGTTAATAATACTTTGGGATCAAAATGACCCCCAAATTCTATGATTTAAGCTGTTTTTTAGTGTTTTTTAAAAAAAACACCCGAATCCGACAAAAAAAATTCGGTTAGGTTTTGCCAAAACGCGGTCGAACCCAAAACACGGCCGCGGAACTGAACCCAAAACCAAAACACAAAACCCGAAAAATTTCCGGCGCTCATCTCTAAAATAAACCCCCAGATGTCAGCTTTCGCTCCTGACTGCCCTGCATCACCGCCAGCGGGTGGGCTAGGAAATCTTATCCTTTACCTTGCAGCTCCAGTGGTGGGAGAAATTGAAGGAGGAGCTGTTGATGGGTCACATTCCGCTTGAGTTGACAATTTACTTACCAGCAGGTCTTTGCACCTCTGCACACTTGTGTCTGCAGGAAAGAGAGATACAACGTAGGCTTTAAACCTAGGATCGAGCACGGTGGCCAAAATGTAGTGCTCTGATTTCAACAGATTGACCACTATTGAATCCTGGCAAAGCGAATGAAGGGCTCCATCCACATGTCCCACATACTTTGCGGAATCGCTCCGTCTTAGCTCCTCCTTTAATTTATCCAGCTGCTTCTCCAAAAGCCTGATGAGGGTAATGACCTGACTCAGGCTGGCAGTGTCTGAACTGACTTCACATGTGGCAAGTTCAAAGGGTTGGAGAACCTTGCTCAAGACGGAAATCGTTCTCCACTGCGCTTGAGTCAGGTGTATTACCCCTCCTTTGCCTATATCGTAGGTGGATGTATAGGCTTTAATGGCCTTTTGCTGCTCATCCATCCTCTGAAGCATATAAGGGGTCATTCCGAGTTGATCGCTAGCTGCATTCGTTCGCTGTGCAGCGATGAGGCAAAAAAAGTCACTTCTGCGCATGCGTATGCGGCACAATGCGCACGCATGACGTACTATTACAACGAACGATGTAGTTTCACACAGGGTCTAGCGAAGCTTTTCAGTCGCACTGCTGACCGCAGAGTGATTGACAGGAAGTTGGGGTTTCTGGGTGGCAACTGACCGTTTCAGGGAGTGTTCGGAAAAACGCAGGCGTGCCAAGAAAAACGCAGGCATGGCTGGGCGAACGCAGGGCGTGTTTGTGACGTCAAAACAGGAACTGAACAGTATGAAGTGATCGCAAGGTTTAGAGCTACTCAGAAACTGCACAAAAAAAAATTGTAGCCGCTCTGCGATCCTTTCGTTTGCACTTCTGCTAAGCTAAAATACACTCGTGTGGGCGGCGGCATAGCATTTGCACAGCTGCTAAAAACTGCTAGCGAGCGATCAACTCGTAATGGCCACCATAGAGTGTTGAATTCCACCTCATTACCACCTCTTGCTTCAGTTAATGGCAGGGCAGGTTCAGGAGTGTTTGCTGGCGCTCCAGTCTTCAGCAGTGGCAGAATGTCGAAAGTGGCTCGCAATTTTTCGGGCCACCGACAGCATCTCCTGTACACCCCTGTAATTTTTCAAAAAATTCTGCATCACCAAATTAATTGTATGTGCAAAACATGGGACATGCTGGAATTTGCCCAGATGTAATGCACGCACAATATTGGTGGCATTGTCCGATATCACGAATCCCCAGGAGAGTCTAAGAGGGGTAAGCCAATGCGCGATGATATCCCTCAGTTTCCGTAAGAGGTTGCCAGCGGTGTGCCTCTTACGGAAAGCGGTGATACATAGCGTAGCCTGCCTAGAAACGAGTTAGGATTTGTGAAATGCTGCTACTGGTGCCGCTGCTACTGTTGTTGCTGCTGGTGGCAATACATCTACCCAGTGGACTGTCACAGTCATATAGTCCTTAGTCTGCCCTGTTCCACTTGTCCACATGTCCGTGGTTAAGGGGACACTGGATACAACCGCATTTTTTAGGACACTGGCGACACTTTTTCTGACGTCTCTGTACATTCTCGGTATCGCCTGCCTAGTGAAGTGGAACCTAGATGGGATTTGGTACCGGAGGCACAATACCTCCATCAATTGTCTAAATCCCACTGCACTGATGGCGGATACCGGACGCATGTCTAACACCAACATAAGTGTCAAGGCCTCAGTTATCCGCTTTGCAACAGGATGACTGCTGACATATTTCATCTTCCTCACAATGGCCCTCATTCCAAGTTGATCGTTCGCTAGCTATTTTTTGCAGAGCAGCGATCAGATAGTCGCCGCCTCTTGGGGAGTGTATTTTCGCTTTGCAAGTGTGCGAATTCTTGTGCAGCCGAGCGGTACGAAAATGTTTTTTGCAGTTTCTGAGTAGCTTTGGACTTACTCAGCCCTTGCGATCACTTCAGCCCGTCCGGTACCGGAATTGACGTCAGACACCCGCCCTGCAAACGCTTGGACATGCCTGCGTTTTCCTTACCATCCCAGAAAACGGTCAGTTGACACCCATAGGCGCCCTCTTCCTGTCAATCTCCTTGCGATCGGTTGTGCGAATGGATTAGTCACTAGAAGCATTGCACAGCAACGATGCTGTTTGTACCTGTACAACGCACGTGCGCATTGCGGTGCATACGCATGCGCAGTAGTAACCTGATCACTGCACTGTGAAAAACGGCAGCGAGCGATCAACTCAGAATGAGGGCCTAAGGACTGTTGGACAGTCAATTGCTTAGATGAAGTAGTACAAATGGTCTTCCGACTTCCCCTCTGGGATGATGATCGACTCCCAGCAGCAACAACAGCAGCAGTAGGCGTACCACTCAAGGATCCTCCCGAGGAATCCCGGTTAGGATAGGATTCGTCAGTCTTGCCAGGTCTACAGTCAGGTAGTCCTGCATGTCTACTGACGTTCATGGCTGAGGAGGAAGTTGACATTGAGGGAGTTGGTGGTGTGGCTTGTAGGGGTTGGGTACAAGAGGAAGAAGGGATTTAGGTGTCATTGGACTGCTTACGCTCTTACCCAAAGTTTCACAACTTGACACTGACTTCTGATGAATGCGCTGCAGGTGACGTATAAAGGAGGATGTTCCTAGGTGGTTAACATCCTTACACCTACTTATTACAGATTGAGAGAGGCAACACACGGCTTGACACCTGTTGTCCGGATTTGTGGATAAATAATTCCACACCGGAGAGGTGGATTTTTTGGTAGTTTGCCCAGGCATCACAATGGGCTTCTTCATCCCACGGACAACAGGTGTCTCCCCCGGTGCCTCATTTAAACAAACCACATCACCATCAGAATCCTCATTGTCAACTTCCTCCTCAGCACCAGCAACACCCATATCCTCATCCTGGTGTACTTCAACACTGACATCTTCAATTTGAATATCAGAAACTGGACTGTGGGTGCTCCTTCCAGCACTTGCAGGGGGCGTGCAAATGGTGGAAGGAGCCACCACTTCCCGTCCAGTGTTGAGAAGGTCAGGTATCACAACCGCCGTCACACTTGGACTCTCCTTGGGGATTTGTGATACCATCTCAGAATGCACAGTTCTTTTCTTTTCCAGCTTAACTCTTTTCATTTTTCTAGCGGGAGGATGAGGGCTTCCATCGTCATGTGAAGCTGAACCACTAGTCATGAACACAGGCCAGGGCCTCAGCCGTTCCTTGCCACTCCGTGTCGTAAATGGCATATTGGCAAGTTTACGTTTCTCCTCAGACCATTTACATTTCTTTTTTTGGTTCTTTTCACTGAACTTTGGCTTTTTGGATTTTACATGCCCTCTACTATCACATTGGGCATCGGCCTTGGCAGACGACGTTGATGGCATGTCTATGTCATGACTAGTGGCAGCAGCTTCAGCACTAGGAGGAAGTGGTTCTTGATCTTTCCCTATTTTATCCTCCAAATTTTTGTTCTCCATTATTTTTTGGGAGTAATATGAGACAATATGCGGCACAGGAATGACTGATGAGAAAGGACACTACCACTGGTCTGATGCAGCACAACACAACAATACTATAAGAGACTTGTGGTTGTTATTATTATTATACGGCAGCAGTGGACATATAGCAGCAGCGTATATATCATCACTGGAATGTCTGCACTGTGACTGGCTGGACTGATGCAGCACAATACACTGACTACACTGGACTGGACTGAGCAGCACAACACAGCACAAGACTCGCCACCCCACTTTCCCACCCCCACACAGACACTGGAGGATGGAGACACGTCCCCTCACTACACTAGACTGGAGTGAAAATGGCCGCGACGCGCGGCTCCTTATATGGAATCCAAATCCTGCGAGAATCCGACAGCGGGATGATGACGTTTTGCCGCGTTCGGGTTTCCGAGTCAGGCGGGAAAACCCGAGCCCGACTCGGATTCGGGCTCGGAAGGCAAAGTCCGGTAGGGTTCGGTTCTCTGAGATCCGAACCCGCTCATCTCTAATTGTAAGTCTAATTAGTTTAACAGGAAGTCCTTCAAAATTAAAGTTATACACGTGGAAATACTTGAAATTCCGCAGCGAAGCACGGGTATTCAGCTACTATCTAATAAAACTTATATATTAAAATTTACAATTAATCAAATAAGAGCGCCCCAAAAAGAGGTTTTACTTCTTTATTTTTTTTCTACTTTGCAAAAAGTTATTCCAGTAAAGTCAGTACATTAAACCTAGTGGAGCACCACCAACTACAATTATATAAACAAGGGATAGTTCATTTAACAATACGATTGTTGGTTAATCAATCACTTTTATTATTTTTGCACCTTAGTCTGGTGCTGGTTCAACCCCAACCCTTTCTACCAAAACATACAACTAGTAGGTGCTGCAGTAGGGCAGCACTGCTCCCTGTGCCAGTGCTGCCTCCTGAGTGCATGATGTCATGTTGTCGTGCCAAGGGGGCAGGGCCTCCAGCTGCAGGAACTACGTCCTCAAAACACTCTGGGTACTGTCCAGGCTGCATGCCCAGAGCACGAAATGCACTGCAGCAGTGATATTGGCTGCAGTGTGCTCTTCCAGGTACAAAGCCAGTCAGATGCAGCAATGGAGCCACCACCAGGACCCTGTGCTCTAGGTGACTGCACAGGTCCCACTCTCCCAGATATGCCTTGTAACTGGTTTGGTGGCTCTCCCGGACTCCTAAGATACTAGGCAAGTCTCCTACATGCTGCCCACTTCCTGACTAAACACAGTGGAGGATCTGGCAGCCATTTTGAGTGCTGTCTGGATTTTCAATTCAGTAGGACTAATGACATTTACTCCCAATTTCATTTAACACATCTAGTCCCAATAGGGTCAGTCCACTAAGTGGCCACTAGTGCCTCAAGACAGCTATAATTATATGTACTGCCTTTGAGTTACATACTGTATTGCAATAACTTTTTTTTATATAACGGCTAACTTGTATATTCCTCTCCCCAGTTACCATCACAGGATCATTTACCCTGAATGAAACCTTTACAACAGATCTTCTTGACCCAACCACAGTAAAGTACAAAGCTTTGGAATCCAATATAACGCTCACTGTAAGTACCCGCTCCCAACACATGACCCAGGAATGTATGGGTGATGCTAAGGGATTGGATTATTAGGGGTTTCATTCAGAGGTGGACCAGTGGTGCAAGTATAAATTTGTTCTTAGTGGTACTGATAATACAAATGTGTGTGGTGACATGTCATGAGGGTGCGTGGTCACACAAAACTAGGGAAGTAGCTACATAACAATAGGGGCATGGCCACATTATGCTACACACTGTAATGCCCATTACACATTATGCCAAACACCATAATGCCCATTACACATTATGCCACACACCATAATGCTTATTACACAGAATGCCACACACCATAATGCTTATTACACATTATGCCAGACACCGTAATGCCCATTACACATTATGCCAGACACAGTAACACCCATTACACATTATTCCACACACCGTAATGCCCATTACACATTATGCCACACACCAGAATGCCCATTACACATTATGCCACACACCGTAATGCCCATTACACATTATGCCACACACCAGAATGCCCATTACACATTATGCCACACACTGCAATGCTTATTACACATTATGCCACACATCGTAATGCCCATTACACATTATGCCACACACCGTAATGCCTTACATATTACACCACATGCTGTAATGCCTATTACATATTATACCACACACCGTAATGCCTATTACATATTGTACCACACACCGTTATGCCACTGACACCAATTATGTCCCACACAGAAAAATTCCCCTTGTATATTATGCCCCAGTGGTGGGTTGGTGGTACACATTTCTTAACAGCACCCTACTTTCATCACTGAAGTGGACACAGATGCTCCGGAGTCTTTTGGGAGTCGCCTGTCTGCTACTTTGTGCAAATAGTGCTACAAAGCCCTAGATACTAGATAGCACAGCAAGGTCATGGCAGGTCACCCAGGTTCGGTCTAGATAAGCCTATGGCCAGTCAGCACTGTGCCCTGGGATCCTGACTTTGCCACTTAAAATAAAAAAAATAAAAAAGACTTCAGTGTAGGGATGGGACAATGATTGCTTAAAATAGATCGACAGATGACTGTTGATGCCATGAAAAACATTAACTACAAAACATCAATGGTATTTTACATTTAAAACATTGAAGTTTTAGGATTAACACATGGGCTTCTGTTCCTGATACACACATATCACAACCGCCCAACTCTCCTCACACTTCTCACTGTCACCTCAGGCTCAACTACCACCATTATGGCACCCACACCAAGTAACTATGGCCCTCATTCCGAGTTGTTCGCTCGGTATTTTTCATCGCATCGCAGTGAAAATCCGCTTAGTACGCATGCGCAATGTTCGCACTGCGACTGCGCCAAGTAACTTTACTATGAAGAAAGTATTTTTACTCACGGCTTTTTCTTCGCTCCGGCGATCGTAATGTGATTGACAGGAAATGGGTGTTACTGGGCGGATACACGGCGTTTCAGGGGCGTGTGGCTGAAAACGCTACCGTTTCCGGAAAAAACGCAGGAGTGGCCGGGGAAACGGTGGGAGTGCCTGGGCGAACGCTGGGTGTGTTTGTGACGTCAACCAGGAACGACAAGCACTGAAATGATCGCACAGGCAGAGTAAGTCTGGAGCTACTCTGAAACTGCTAACTCGTTTGTAATCGCAATATTGCGCGTACGTCGGTCGCAATTTTAAGAAGCTAAGATTCACTCCCAGTAGGCGGCGGCTTAGCGTGTGTAACTCTGCTACATTCGCCTTGCGAGCGAACAACTCGGAATGAGGGCCCATATTGTGAATGTGACCATTGTGAACTGCTAAGTGGCAAATTAGATCATGTGTTCTCTGAGAGCCAATCGGAAACATTCACGGGAGAAAGGATGGATGGCAGGAAAGTGACCCTGTCGACCTAATGCATGTCGACCAATAGTGGTCGACCTAATGACTGTCAACCCAACGACCCATACCCGTTAACAACAGCCATGCTGCAGATTCAGCATGTGCGTTGTTCCCCCCACCGGCATCAGCAAATGTGTATGTACTTGCCGATGCCGGCACCCTGCCAGGTCCCCACCGCTGCCAATATCGGCGTCGGCAGGGGCTCGGCTAGTGTGTATGGGCCTTACGATTAAAAAAAAGAATAAGAGATCATCAGCTAGGAATAGATGAGCATGCCATGAACATAGGAAAGGAATCTTTACTGTAAAGGCAGCCAGGCAGATAAGCTGTAGAATCCCATATATGTGCTGGCCATGGCCAATTCGCAAACAGAATTTTAAAAGGACTGGATGCCTTCCTGCCAGTAATGGTATCTGTATCTATAATTAGTAGGGGACATTATGGGAAAGATTGAAAAAGCAAAATTAATGCAATGCCCCTTTAGTAGACAGCAAGGGAAACCCTCTAAACTAGCCACACCACGCATTTATGAAAGTTTCCGCGTGTGCCTCTTTTCAGTCTTGCCAACTGTGTAGCAATGTAGGATATCCGCCAACTATATTATCTTTATCTGCTATTTTATAATTGATTGACCATTAAGACAACAGCATTTGTTATAACACCTGTTGCGTTTCGTTGCAGCTTCTCAATGCTTACACACAGAGCTGTAACCCTATCGATGTGTCAGTGCTTGGCTTCAGGTAAAAAATGATTTAGCAAATTGCAAAATTAAAATGAAGGTCTGCACACGCTGAGGTCCCATGTGCCTATCATTTTGGATCTCTGTTTATATTTCCCCAAGTCCGGGAAGTGTGGTGGCAAGCTACAGGATGTCGCTATTCGGTCCACTCTCCGTCATGCAGGTGATAACCAGCGCCGCGTTGGCTGCACAATCTCTTCGTACCATCATTTCATCCAAGCTCTCTACAAAAGGTAATCAGTGTGCAAAGAGACAGCAATTACTATAGAGCACAGGTTCTCAAACTCGGTCCTCAGGACCCCACACAGTGTATGTTTTGCAGGTCTCCTCACAGAATCACAAGTGACATAATTAGCTCCACCTGTGAACCTTTTAAAATGTGTCAGTGAGTAATTAATACACCTGTGCACCTGCTGGGTTACCTGCAAAACATGCACTGTGTGGGGTCCTGAGGACCGAGTTTGAGAACCACTGTTATAGAGGGTAAGATGAGAGTTTCAGCAATTACAGTACAGCAGCTGAGAACAATAAGATGTCTGCTCCTGGACCCAACTGGTGGCTGTTTCTGATTAAAAGTTGGAAGCAAATCAGTCATACTGTATGTTGCTTCTAAACAGTGGGGTAAATTTACTAAGGTGTGAGATTTTTAGAACTGGTGATGTTGCCCATGGCAACCAATCAGATTCTACTTACCATTTATCTAGCTGCTTCTAGCAGACAGTAGATATAATCTAATTGGTTGCTATGGGCAACATCACCAGTTCTAAAAATCTCACACTTTAGTAAATTTACCCCAGTGTGTACACAAAATGAATATATATGTCTGTATGCATCTTGCCCTGCTTTGCCCGAACTTTATGTATATGCTTGGTTTCCTGCTATTCATCATCGTCGGAGCACACTTGCACCTACCCTACACTAGGTACAAAACCATACGACTGTTATAGGGTAGGCATAGTTACAATTTCATCTTTGGCTTCATAGCCCGCAGTCACTGAAACCTGCAAACCAGTATAGTCATTTATTCACTAGCGTAGCTGCGTTAGTGCGAAATGTGTTGTCTTGGCGTGTTCTGAGTTCTGGAGCATGCACAGTATGAAATGACGCAAGAAACGCATACCGTCAACTCTGCATAGGCCCCCCGAGTTTGAGGCACGACTAATGGCACACTAGCCAGTGGGGTGAGGTATGACTTGTCAGCGGGTATGAGACTCAGTGTCGACACCAATTAGGTTGACACCAAAAAGGCCGACACCCACTGGTCGACAGTGGCTAGGTCGATACTAGAAATGGGTTGACATGGCCATTATGTCGACATGAATAAGGCTGACATGAAAAAAGGTCCACGTGAGTTTTTATGTTTTTTTGTGGTCGTTTTCTCCGTCAAGTGACCGGGAACCCCAATTAGTGCACCGTGACCCTTTGCATGTCTTGCTTCTCCTGCCATGCTTCGGGCAAGGTGCCTCGCTCTGCTACTGCTGCGCTCGGCACAGGTTACCGTTCCCAATCGTGGTCCGCGTGGATTGTAAAGTATGAAAAAGTTTTTAAAAAAATGTGAAAAACTCATGTCAACCTTTTTTCATGTCGACCATGTTCATGTTGACCTAATGGCTGTGTCGACCTATTTCTAGTGTCGACCTAATTGGTGTCGACCCAGAGTCCGGATACCCTTGTCAACAGTAACATACATAGTAACCTAGTAACTAAAGTTGAAAAAACAGGATTTTGATACCTTCCGGTAAATCCTTTTCTCCTAGTCCGTAGAGGATGCTGGGGTCCGCTTCATGACCATGGGGTATAGACTGTTCCGCAGGAGCCATGGGCACTCTTAAGACTTTTCAATGGGTGTGATCTGGCTCCTCCCTCTATGCCCCTCTTCCAGATCTCAGTTATAGGAACTGTGCCCAGGGAGACGGACATTTCGAGGAAAGGATTTACTTTAAACTAGTGGTGAGATACATACCAGCTCACACCTCAACCATGCCGCACAACATGGCATTCAACAGAGCACACGCCAACAGGCATGAACCAATTAAAGCAACATGCTGATACTAATATAACACAACTTGTGTAACTCCAATCACAAAACTGCAGGTAAAGTACGTACTGGGACGGGCGCCCAGCATCCTCTACGGACTAGGAGAAAAGGATTTACAAGTAGGTATCAAAATCCTGTTTTCTCATACGTCTTAGAGGATGCTGGGGTCCACTTCATGACCATGGGGTTTATAGCAAAGCTCCAGTACGGGCGGGAGAGTGCGGATGACCCTGCAGCACCGATTGACCGAACTTGAGGTCTTCATCGGCCAAGGTGTCAAACTTGTAACATTTTTCAAATGTGTTTGACCCCGACCAAGTAGCTGCTCGGCAAAGTTGCAATGCCGAGACCCCCCGGGCAGCCGCCCAGGATGAGCCCACCTTCCTAGTGGACTGGGCCTTCACCTACGTCGGTAACGGCAATCCAGCCGTAGTATGAGCGTGCTGAATCGTACCTCTGATCCAACGCACAATAGTCTGCTTGGAAGCAGGACACCCAATCTTGGGAGCATACAGGACAAAGACTCTGTTTTCCGTTTTCGAGCTGTTCTAGCGACATACATCTTCAAAGCCCTAGCCACATCTAGAGACTTTGACTCAGTGAACGTGTCCAGTAACTACTGGCACCACAATAGGTTGGTTTATGTGGAAAGATGAAACCACCTTTGGAAGAAAATGTTGACGAGTTTTCAACTCTGCCCTATCTTCATGGAAGATCAGGTAAGGGCTCTTGTGAGACAAGGCCCCCAATTCAGACACCCGCCGTGCGGATGCCAATGCCAAAAGCATCACCACTTTCCAAGTGAGAAACTTCAACTCTATCTCTTGTAGAGGCTCAAACCAATCCGATTGAAGGAACTGCAACACCACATTAAGGTCCCATGGTGCCACTGGAGGCACAAATGGAGGCTGGATGTGCAGAACACCTTTCACAAAGGTCTGAACCTCTGGAAGAGAGCCCAATTGTTTTTGGAAGAACACTGACAAGGCCAAAATGTGGACCTTGATTGACCCCAATCGGAGGCCCGCCTCCACACCAGCCTGCAGAAAATGGAGAAAACGTCCCAAGTGAAACTCTTCCGTAGGACCCTTCTTGGATTCACACCAAGACACATATTTTCTCCAAATACGGTGGTAATGTTTCAACGTTACTCCTTTCCGAGGCCTGAATAAGGGTGGGGATGACTTCCTTGGGAATACCCTTTCGGGCTAGGATCCAGCGCTCAACAGCCAGGCCGTCAAACATAGCCGCGGTAAGTCTTGATACACGCATGGCCCCTGCTGCAGCAGATCCTCACGAAGAGGAAAAGGCCGAGGATCTTCTATGAGCAACTCCTGAAGATCTGGGTACCAAGCCCTCCTTGGCCAGTCTGGGGCAATGAAGATTGCTCGAACTCTTGTTCTTCTTATGATCCTGAGCACTTTTGGGATCAGCGGAAGTGGAGGGAAGACATACACCGACCGGACCACCCACTGGGCCACTAGAGCATCCACTGCTATTGCTTGAGGGTCTCTCGACCTGGAACAATATTTCTGAAGCTTCTTGTTGAGACATGATGCCATCATGTCTACTTGAGGAACTCCCCAAAGACTTGTCACCTCTGCGAAGACTTCTTTTGTGGAGGCCCCACTCTCCTGGATGGAGATCGTGTCTGCTGAGGAAGTCTGCTTCCCAGTTGTCTACTCCTGGAATGAAAATTGCCGACAGAGCAGAGGCGTCACTAGGGTTGGTGTCACCCGGTGTGGTAACTCATGGTGTCACCCCCCATGGACCTCCGCGTGCGTGCGTGTGTGTGTATGTATATATATATATATATATATATATATATATATATATGTATATGTATATATATATGTGTAAACACACACACATACGGTGATCGAAGAAGGAAGTGGGGATATGGAAAATTGAAAGGGGTAGTGTCCAATCAGAAGGGGGGTATCCTTAAGAGGCACTGGGTGAGAGGGAGGACACATGGTGGAGGAAGGGACTGAGGAGGACGGGGGCATTGGGTGAGAGGGGGATGCAGGGTGGGAGCAGGACATAATGGATAGAGGGACAGAGGAAGGGGGAGATGCTGGGTGGGAGAGGACGCAGAGTGGGAGAGGGACATACTGGGGACTGGGACGCTGGGTGGCAGAGGACGCAGAGTGGGAGGGGGACATGCTGGGTGGGAGAGGACGCAGAGTGGGAGGGAGACATGCTGGGGACTGGGAGGCTGGGTGGGAGAGGACGCAGAGTGGGAGGGGGACATGCTGGGGACTGAGACGCTGGGTGGGAGAGGACGCAGAGTGGGAGGGGGACATGCTGGGGACTGGGACGCTGGGTGGGAGAGGACGCAGAGTGGGAGGGGACATGCTGGGGACTGGGATCTGGGTGGGAGAGGACGTAGAGTGGGAGGGGGACATGCTGGGGGACTGGGACGCTGGGTGGGAGAGGATGCAGAGTGGGAGAGGTTTGGACGCTGGGTGGGAGAGGATGCAGAGTGGGAGAGATTGGGACGCCGGGTGGGAGAGGATGCAGAGTGGGATGGGGACAGACTGGGGACACAGGGTTGGAGAGAAACATACTGGACAGACTGTCATTTCATTTTAAAGCCTACCAGCTCCAGCGGCGGCAGGTACAGGAACCAAGCGCCCGGCGGTGCTCCTTCACCGGCAGTGACGAGATCCAGGCGCATCTCCCGTGCGCGCCCGGCGGTGCTCCGGCGGTGGCAGGCAGGGATGAGAGCCGGCCCGGGTACCCGCTAGCTGCAAAGACAGGAGCCGGGCGCACCCCACGTGGGCACCATACACTGGACTCCCATTCTTCCTCCCAGAATAATACATCTACGGTCTACCCCCCCGAATGGCCTGCCCTGCGGTGCCGGCGTGATGACATATATATATATATATATATATATATATATATATTATATATATATATATATATATATATATATACACATTACACTCACACAATATATATATAATATATATATATATATATATATATATATATATATATACAGTCACTGGAAAGGGCACTCTGGGATATCCATTGTAATAGCCGGGGTGCCTTCCCAAATGAATAATAGACAAATGCAGGTGTGTCCCCTTAGAGAAAGGAACAGGCGGCACTCCTCCGGACTTTTTCAAATAAGCTGTTGCTTTTAATAGAACAACGTTTAAGGCCCAATGGCCTTTTCATCAGGTGCAATAAAAGCGATAAAAGATGAACATACCTTATATATAAGAGGACTGTGAGTCCAACAGTGTGTCTCTCCCGCCTCTCCGCGGGTGGCGCCGGTACTGTGACGTAACCGGCGCACTGAACGTGACTCTGGGCAGCTGGACGAGATGCATGCTGGGACCGTAACTAAGGACACCAGCGGGCGGTTGCTGGGAAAGGCGTGTCGCTGCCGGGAGCATGCCGGGTGGGTAGTTAAGGAAGCCAGCGGCTGGTTGCTAAGAGCGGCATGACGTCACGGTGAGTGACATACTGCACCCGGCATCTATTGATTGCGGCAGTACAGACCCGGCGACGCCGCGGCGGTAAAAGTAGTCAGGCCAGGCGGGTGTACAGCTCTTTTTGGTGTCACCCTATTGAAGGGTGACACCTGGGTGCGGGCCGCACCCCCCGCACCCCCCTCATGACGCCACTGCGACAGAGCCTTTACATGTCTTTCTGCCCAGAGGAGGATCCTCGTCACCTCTGCCATTGCCGCTCTGCTTTTAGTTCCGCCCTGCCTGTTTATGTACGCGACTGCTGTTACACTGTCCGACTGGATCTGCACGGGATGATCTTGAAGAAGATGTACCGCTTGTAGAAGGCCGTTGTAAATGGCTCTCAATTCCAGCACGTTTATGTGAAGGCAGGCTTCCTGACTTGACAATTTTCCTTGAAAGCTTTCCCCCTGAGTGACAGCTCCCCAGCCTCGGAGACTTGCATCCGTGGTTACCAGGACCCAGTCCTGAATCCCGAACCTGCATCCCTCTAGTAGGTGAGAACTGTGTAGCCACCACAGGAGCAAAATCCTGGCCTTTGACGACAGGATTATCTTCCGGTGCATGTGTAGGTGGGATCCCGACCACTTGTCCAACAGGTCCCACTGGAATACTCTGGCATGGAAGCTGCCAAACTGTATGGCCTCGTAGGCCGGCACCATCTTCCCCAACAACCGAATGCACTGATGGGTCGACACACTTGATTGTTTCAATATCTGTTTTACCATTTTCTGGATTTCCAGAGCCTTTTCCACCGGAAGAAATACTCTCTGAACTTCTGTGTCCAGAATCATCCCGAGAAAAGACAATCTTGTCTTCGGTTCCAACTGTGACTTTGGATAATTTATGATCCAACCGTGTTGTTGGAGTATTGACAGGGAGAGTGTGATGTTTTGTAACAACTGCTCCCTGGATCTCACCTTTATCAGGAGATCGTCTAGTTAAGGAATTATATTGACTCCTTTTTGACGCAGGAGAACCATCAGCTCCGCCATCACATTGGTGAATACCCTCGGCGCCGCGGAGAGACCGAAAGGTAACGTCTGGAATTGGTAATGGCAATCCTGAACCGCGAATCTCAGATAAGCCTGATGAGGAGGATAAATGGGAACATGCAGGTAAGCATCCTTTATGTCTACAGACACCATGTAGTCCCCCTCCTCCAGACTGGAAATCACTGCCCTCAGTGATTCCATTTAGAACTTGAATCGCTTCAAGGAGAGAATCAGATTCTTTAGGTTTAGGATCGGTCTGACCAAACCGTCCGGCTTTGGAACTACAAAAATGTTTGAAAAATCGGCATGGGGGAACGTCTTGAAACTCCAGCTTGTATCCCTGGGACACTATTTGCCAGATAGAATCCAACCTTGGCTGAACAGTTTGAGACGTGCCCCCACCCGTGCGGCCTCCAGCAAAGGAGCCCAAGCGTCATGCTGTAGATTTGGCAGAAGTAAGGGTAGACTTCTGCTCTTGGGAACCTGAAGCCGCTGCTGACTTCTCTCCCTTTCCCCTAGCCCTACCTGCAAAAAAGGGGGAACCTCTCGCTTTTTTGTATTTATTGGGCCGAAAGGACTGCATGTGCGGGTGATATGTCTTTTTTGCCGGTGCAGGCGCAGAGTGCAAAAATGTCGACTTACCTGCGGTAGCCGTCGAGACTAACGCATCTAGTCCATCGCCAAATAAGGCCTCACCTTTATATGAAAGAACCTCCATATTTCTTTTGGAATCTGCATCCGCGTTCCATTGGCGAATCCACAACGCCTGCCGAGCCGATACTGCCATGGTAGCGGCTTGTGAACTCAAAAGTCCAATATCTTTCATTGCTTCTAGCATGTATGCAGCAGTGTCTTTGATATTCCCTAACTTAAGGAGTATCTCATCTTTATCAATCGTGTCAATTTCTGATGACACGCTTTCTGACCATTTTCAATAGCGCTACTCACCCACGCGCAAGCAATTGTGGGCCTCAGCAGTGTACCATTGGCAACATAAATGGATTTCAATGTAGTTTCCATCTTTCGGTCTGCCGGCTCTTTTAGTGAAGCCGTGCCAGGTGCAGGGAGAATTACCTTCTTTGTCAACCTGGACAGTACACTGTCTAACACAGGAGGTGACTCCCATTTTTTCCTGTCCTCCACCGGGAAAGGATAAGCTATCTGAATTCTCTTAGGAATCCGAAATTTATTTTCGGGATTCACCCACATCCCTTCAAAGAGAGTATTAAGCTCGTGGGAATGAGGGAAAGTGACCTTAGATTTCTTTTCTTTATAGAAATAAGCCTTCTCTTGAGGTACAGGAGTGGTTTCCGTGACTTCAAGAACTTACCTTATAGCTACAATCACATATTGTATGTTTTCTGCCAATTTATGATCTATTTCTCTGGAGTCACTATCGTCGACACAAGAATCAGTGTCCGTGTCGGTATCAGTATTCAGAATATTCTCAAATGGACTCTTATGTGACCCAGAGGGGTCGCCTGTGGATGGAAGAACAGAGCCCTGAAAAATCACATCCTCCACAGATTTTCTCCAGCACTCAGCATGAGATTCAGACTTATCCAACCTCCTATTGATATGATGCATACTATCACGTATTTCTTTCTCCCATGCAGGCTCCTGGTGTGCCGGCAGCGCCCCCCCCCCCCCATATACTTCTGTGTCCATAAAATGGGACACACACAGACACACTGGGTCTTATAGGGGACAGACCCACAGTAAAATCTGTCAGAGGGACACAGTTTAGGAGCAGCTAGTTCACAACCCCAGCGCCAGTATCTAATGCCTGTGAACACAGAATGCCCACTGACATGCAGTGCTTTTTATACAGTAAAACACACTTGTAAAGCACCAAATTCGCTTGCGCCCCCCCCCCCCCCCCCGTTTTGCACCCTGATACTTGTAGTCAGAAGTGAAGGAGGACCAGCGGTGTCTCTGCAGCCTGAGGAGAGAGAAAATGGCGCTGAGCAGTGTGCTGGTTGCCTGAGGAAGAAGCTCCGCCCCCGCAATGGCGCGTTTTTACCTCAGAAACATTTCATAATATTTATACTGGCGGGGGTAGGGCTGTGCCTGGGCATCTTATGCCCCCTTTTTGCCAGTTTATAGAGGTGTTTTGATGCCCAGTGCACCCCCCCCCCACCCCGCGCCCTGCACCCTACAGTGCCTGTGTGTGTGGCAGCAATGGCGCGCTGCGCTCCCGCCAGCCGCACTGTACCTCAGCCATCACTTTTCTTGATTGAAGATCTGTCTTCTTCTACTCACCTGTCTTCTGATTTCTGGCTCTGTGAGGGGGGTGACGGCGTGCTGTGGGAGTGAGCATCTAGACACGGCTAGCGTTCAGTACCCTTCAGGAGCTAATGGTGTCCTGTCAGCCAGAAGCAGAGCCATGAAACTCTTCAGGAAGTTGGTTCCTACTTCTGCCCCCTCAGTCCCACGAAGCAGGGAGACTGTTGCCAGCAGTTCTCCCTGAAAATAAAAAACCTAACATAAGTCTTTTCAGAGAAGCTCAGTAGAGCTCCCCTAGAGTGCATCCAGTCTGCCTGGGCACATTTCTAAAACTGAGGTCTGGAGGAAGGGCATAGAGGGAGGAGCCAGTTCACACCCATTGAAAAGTCTTAAGAGTGCCCATGGCTCCTGCGGAACTGTCTATACCCCATGGTCCTCTAGGATGTATGAGAAAAGACAATTGTCCATCGAGTTCAACCTGATTGTGGTCTCCTATACAGTCTTATTATAGGACTAGTTATGTTTATGTTAGGACTAGTTATATTAACTATAATGCGTGCCTACGCACCATAACCCTGAATATCTTTATCCAATAGGAATTTAACCCATTCTTAAAGGTGTTAACTGAGTCCGCCATTACTACTCTCTCAGGCAAGGAATTCCAAACACATATTGTCCTTACTGTGAAAAAACCTCAATGTGCGGAAACTCCTCTCCTCTAACCAAAGTGAGTGACCACGTGTCCTCTGTGCTGATCTTATAGAAAACAGGTCCCTCCCAAGCTCTGTGTATTGACACCTTATATATTTGTAGAGGTTGATCATGTCCCCTCTTAGTCTCCTCTTTTCCAATGTAAACATGCCTAGCCTTGCAAGCCTTTCCTCGTATTCCAGCGTCTGTATTCCAGCGTCTCCATGCCCTTGATTAGTTTGGTCGCCCGCCTCTGAACCTTTTCTATCTCCAGGATATCCTTTTTGTAATATGGTGCCCAAAATTGCACACAGTATTCAAGATGTGGCCTCACTAGTGATTTATATAACGGGAGTATAATACTCTCGTCCCTTTCATCAATTCCCTGTTTTATGCATGTTAATATCTTATTAGCCTTCATTACTGCAATCCTACTTCGGGTACTGCTGTGAACCCCTAAGTCTTTTTCCAGTATAGAATCCCCTAATATTACCCCATTCAGTCATCAGGTTGATATGAGAATGTCGAAAAGGTTCGAACTGTAACATGCAGCATGTCGACAGCGACCATGTCGATATTCGGCATGTTTACCTGGATAAGTCAACATGATGAACTGTCAACAAACCGTCCCTGGTGGTCTAGTAATCTCTTACCTTCTCCCAGCGGCAGTGGCAGCTCCATTGTCTTATTCCAGGTCCAGGTGGTGCTGTGACAGTGACTTCCAGTGTGTACATGTGACGCTGCAGTGTTCTAATGAGTATTTCTCCCCCTATTCCTATCCTAACCCTCCCCCTGCTACTTAACATTTTCCCCCCATACACCCCCACACACCACCCCCACAGCCTACTCCTAACCTCATCCCGCGGCCTAACATTCCCCCCCCCCACACACACACACACACACCACCCCCACAGCCTACTCCTAACCTCATCCCGCGGCCTATCCCTAATACCTGATAGCGGTGCCTATCCCTAACCGTTGGCATTCTCAGAATGTCAGCATTACCATTTCAGATGTTGACATTGTGAAGTTTGAGGATGTCAACCTGGTATCGACAGTTTGAACAATGTAGACATTTAGATATCAACATTGTGGCGTAGACATTATGGGGGAATTCAAATGTTTGAAAAGTCGGTTGGGAGTCTGTTTTTTCCTGTCTAGTAGATAGGAAAAAACAGACCCAACTGACTTTTCAAACAATTGACTACCCCCCCCCCCCACACACACACACACACCCCTATGAATGCCAACACGATTACTCTGGACCTGTGGTCATGGTCTCACGGGAAGGGAGAAGTCTTCCTACTGTACAACCTTAGATAAATTAGCACTAGTAACATTGCTGGATTTATGGCAAAAGGGGGCAGTTATAAATGACAATTACGCTAGCCAGGTCCTGGTTGATCACTAATATAATAGCGGGCGCAGACATTACACCTTTTAATGCAGCACACAGATACAGCATCAGTAAATCTGATTCGCCAGCTCCGTTGTTAGCTCCCTCTTGGCTTAATCCAATCAAAATTTGACCTGAGTATCGGCTGGATTGTTGGGAAAGCCCACTACGTAGGGCCTCTTGCAGTACCGTTGCTCAGTCAGGAATAACAATAAGCTGGACCCTAGGTGTAAACTTTTCTTGCTTGTTCATAGAATAGCAAGTACAAAAACCTAAACTTATCATTAACAGTCTCTGAATAGATTTATTTTAACATATAGGGGGGAAGGTAATTGGGTGTGAGAATCGGAACATGAAAGATTTTGGGAGAGTTTTTTTTTTTTAAAGTGGCGATCATTTACATGGCAATATCACCTTGGTTTTGCCATGTAAATGATTGGCACTTTTAAAAAAAATCAGAACTCTCACAAAATCTCCCACTTTCGGATTCTCACGCACTATTACTGTACATTCCCCCCTAATTATATTTTAAATATTATAATACCTATTAGCAGGGCCGTTGCAAGGTTTCTCGACACCCTTGGCAAAAATCCTCAACGGTGCTGTCCGTGCCCCCCCCCCCCCCACGCCTCTAAACCGCACATCAGTACCCACTTTCCAGGTGAAAGTGTGGAGGTAACATCTTAGAAGTTCAACAGTCGCTGTCTGCATTGAGTCTAATATGGATGCATCTGTCACAGTTACCCTTATCAGGGGCGTGTGTAGCAACACCCAGCGCACACCCTGGATCTCCCCTCGCCCGAAAAAGTCTGTGTTGCCACACATAAAAGTGTCATGGTCGTATACAGACGGGGCGTGGCCCCGTGGGGATACCGAGATCATCTCCGAAGATGCTGGGCTGCCCCGGAGACAGTCTTCTTGTGCTGCCGGCTCCTCATCTATGACAGGAGCCGGGTGCGGCAGTAGAATATCCCACTGCAACACCTGGCTCCTGTCACTGTAGAGGAACTGCCATTTTGGTGTCACCCCCGTCCAAGGGTGACACCTTAGTATAACCCCAGGGCCGGCCCTATAAAGATGCAAACTACGCAGCCGAGTAAGGCGCCGCACATAGATGGCGCTCTATCCGCGACAGAGCCGGGTCAGCAGCCAAGCACTCACTGATCAGTGCTGCTGCGGCCGTGGCTCATTCTTGTGCAGTGCATATGTAATGAATGACAGGGCGTCATGATGTCACGCCGCTCATTACAATATGCAGAACTGTGCTGGGGCAGGCCGCTACTGAGTTGGAGGAGCCATGTTTGAGTAGTCGGGACTCCGTGCCCGCGTGCCCACCCACCGTGCCATCCATTCCTAACACGAGGGACAGCTATTTAGGTATGCTGGTGGCGCTGAGCCAGGGGTTTTGTTTAGGATCATTAAGCTATTTGAAATTATTCATCTGTTTCGTGTTGGTGATGAGAATCTTATTAATGAATCTATGGGCTCCATACATCAGCCGGTCTAATTTTAACCAGGGCAGGCTGCTGCAGCATGAGTCCGACACCCCTTGTCTCCAACTCCCCCTATGTGCCTCTCTCCCTATCTCTCCCCGGTGTGCCTCTCCTGCTCTCTCCCTATCACTCACCCTGTGTGCCTCTCCTGCTCTCTCCCTATCACTCACCCTGTGTGCCTCTCCTGCTCTCTCCCTATCACTCACCCTGTGTGCCTCTCCTGCTCTCTCCCTATCACTCACCATGTGTGCCTCTCGTGCTCTCTCCTTATCTTTCTCCCTCTGTCCCTCCTGCTCACTTCCTATCTTTCCCCAAGTGCCTCTTCTGTTCTCTCCCTATCTCTCCCTCTGTGTGCCTCTCCCCTGCTCTCTCCCTAGCTCTACCCCGTGTGCCCTTTCCTGCTCTCTCCCCCTGTGTGCCTCTCCTGCTCTCTCCCTTTCTTTCCCACTGTGTGCCTTTCCTGCTCTCTCCCCCTGTGTGCCTCCTGCTCTCTCGCTACCTCTCTCCCTGTGTGCTTCTCCTGCTCTTTTGCTACCTCTCTCCCTGTGTGCTTCTCCTGCTGTCTTTCTACCACTGTCCGTGTGCCTTTCCTGCTCTCTCCCTTTCTCTCCCCATGTGTGCCTTTCCTGCTCTCTCCCCCTGTGTGCCTTTCCTGCTCTCTCCCCCTGTGTGCCTTTCCTGCTCTCTCCCCCTGTGTGCCTTTCCTGCTCTCTCCCTTTCTCTCCCCCTGTGTGCCTTTCCTGCTCTCTCCCCCTGTGTGCCTTTCCTGCTCTCTCCCCCTGTGTGCCTTTCCTGCTCTCTCCCTTTCTCTCCCCCTGTGTGCCTTTCCTCCTCTCTCCCCCTGTGTGCCTCCTGCTCTCTCGCTACCTCTCTCCCTGTGTGCTTCTCCTGCTCTCTTTCTACCACTGTCCGTGTGCCTTTCCTGCTCTCTCCCTTTCTCTCCCCCTGTGTGCCTTTCCTGCTCTCTCCCCCTGTGTGCCTCGGGCTCTCTCCCTAAATCTCCCCCTGTGTGCCACCTGCTCTCTCCTTATCTTTCTCCCTCTGTCCCTCCTGCTCTCTTCCTATCTTTCCCCCTGAGTGCCTCTTCTGTTCTCTCCCAATCTCTCCGTCTGTGTGCCTCTCCCCTGCTCTCTCTCCTTGGTGTGCCTCTGACCTGCTGTCTCCCTAGCTCTCCCCCTGTGTGCTTCTCACCTGCTCTACCCCTGTGGTGTATGAGATTACTGTGTGTGATGTGTTACATGGAGTTAATTAGATAACATTAAATGAGATCTTATATAGGGAGCAGAGGCTACCAGTGCAGCCTAGTTTGACACCTACTGCCTGCTTCTGCTACCGGTTACCACTTTAACAGTGCCAGGCCTGGGAGGGAATTCCCAGGGCCCTATCCCACTGGGACTTCTTCCACTTCCAATCCTACAGCTGGCTGCTAGCTACATTGCCTCCCCTGTCACCCGCTATCTCCCCCAGTCACCCACTACCTCCCTGTACCCTTGGGGTTACTAGTGTGTGGCCACAACCCTTATTGCCTTTAGCGCTTACTGCCTCATTAAAAAGTTTATCCCATCAAGGGGCGCCAAAATCTTTATTCGCTCACCAAAGAATTAAGCTCGGGCCGGCCCTGTATAGCCCGGACCCCCAGCACCCCCCTTATGACGCCATTGATCCTAATGTAGCCTTTATTTATGAATATCACTCCACATAGGTGGTATCGGGACATAGTTAGTATGGAAGTATGACTAGAGCTGCTTATGTAGGAGCCTGTGTATATCTATATACTGTATATATGTATTTATATATTATATATGGTCTGTTATGTTAAATTAATATTAGTACCCGTGATGTGGTAACTCTGAGGACGTCATGAGGTGTTTTCCAGACATTATCAGTTATAAATAGCCCCGTTGTATAATTAATATCGTTAAATGGAATGACCAGCTTTTGTCATTTATTATCTATATATATATATATATATATATATATATATATATAAATGTTATATGGTATTATTTCATGTCTATGAGGGCATCCCATAGACCCTCACATCATAGTAATGCCTCATTAAGCAGCAGGGCACGAGGAACAGTGGCAGCCGGCTCGTGCTGTCGGCGGGAAAACGGGGTCTTCACGAGACAGGGACTGCTCGCGTGGCCCCTGGGGCTCCCGTATAAAAGGAAGAGAAACAGCGTTGAGAGGGACTTGTGTGTGCGCCTCTGAGGGAGTAACTCCTTTCTCTCCCTGCCCGCCTCAAAGAGCTATGCTGTAAACATTGGCGGTGCAGTGGAGATGGAGAGAGGACTCCAGCGAGCGATAGCACACTGAAGATCTAGCGCATCCGTCGGTGAGCAGCGGGAGCTGTGAAGTGCTGAGAGCTGGGGAAGCAGAAACCGGCATCTCCTTCAGCCGTCAGCGGGCTCAAGAGCTGGGGAGAGCGGAGACCAGCGCAGCCGTCGGTGAGCAGCAGAAGCTGTGAAGAAGCGAGAGCCGGGGGAGCAGTTACCGGCACCAGCAGCTGAGAGACGCCGACATCAGGAGCCGCACAGAACCAGAGAGCCGGGGGAGCAGTTACCGGCACCCGCAGCGGAGAGAAGCCGACATCAGGAGCCGCACCGAGCCAGAGAGCCGGGGGAGCAGTTACCGGCACCCGCAGCGAAGAGAAGCCTACATCAGGAGCCGCACCGAGCCAGAGAGCCGGTGGAGCAGTTACCGGCACCCGCAGCGGAGAGGAGCCGACATCAGGAGCCGCTCAGAGCCAGAGAGCCGGGGGAGCAGTTACCGGCACCCGCAGCGGAGAGGAGCCGACGTCAGGAGCCGCACAGAGCCAGCGAGCCGGGGGAGCAGTTATCGGTCACCAGCAGCGGGGAGACACCAGCAGCAGAGAGCGGCCAATGTCCGGAGCCGCTAATGACAAGCATCCACTTAGCAGATTCACTGCCCACCAATGAAGTGAAAAGGGGGCGGAGCTACCCTTATACTACATGGTGAGTGACAGGAGTCACTTATTGAAGACAGCTGAGGTCTGTAAATCTCTTATATTCGCACTTAATCACCAGGAACACTACACCAGGGTTGCTTTACCGCAGGCATTTTTACCATCGTTAAATACTGTTATTAGTGGCTAGTATTTAATTTCTACAGTTAGCCCTCTATAGGAGCACTATAGATATATGGATTGTGGTTGGACGAAACCAATTAAGGAGCTCCGATAGAACTATTAACAAAATATATATATAATGAGAAACAAATATATATATATACAAAATACTGTGGCTTAATATCTGCACTACTGCAGTTACAGTCTACTATATAACTACAGAACTGGACATAAGGATAAAGCCATTCCTCAGTTTTATTATTGATTATAACGAGATTTACCAAGGAGGAGTTCCTAGTAGCACCACTCGGAGAAATTACATCTCACCGTTTAAACCCTGGCAGTCTAGACCTAGTGGATACAATATATATAAGTGATAAGCAGCTACTACTCTTGCAAATGTTAACTGATACTTTGTAAAGGAACAGAAAACACTGATATACAGTGTAGCCTTTCTGCTACCGAAAGTGTGTTATCTACTGTTACAACACTGAGGAGAGTTAACCCCTAGCTAAAGGAAACCGTTAGGGATAAGATTCAATTAACTATATATAGATATATTGCTAAAAAAAGAAAACCTACAGGAATCCACCTTCTTTATATATGCATATATAATACTAAAACTTGATACACGTTTCCCTGGCATCTGCTTCCAGGATTTAGACCTATCCTAATGGAAAGCTGAACATTGATGTAGTGGACTATGTGAAATTATTATTATTAATGTATTTATGAGTATGTATAGATATATATCTGGGTGTGTATAGGTTTCGGCATATATATATATTTAGTGCATAAGATGTGGTATAATTTCCAGTTAAATGTATACAGATGCATAACTATTAATAGAAGTGTGGTTTATGATATTTGATGATACTTTAAATATATATCTTTAATTAAAAGGCATTGTTAATGGTGTATAATGGATTACTTACCGGAGTCTGTCCAGTGAAGAGGAATTTAAGATCCATAAGCATTTCAGGTACTCCTGTAATAAATAGATACCAAAGGTTAACGAATTCAGAACATTACTAGTATAGATAGATGCATACATACCTATATTTATAAAAAAAGAAAAGAAAAGGGGTGTTCCCAAGTATACCCCGAACTTAATTCATCTAATGAATAGGATCAAATACTTGGGTGGAGGCACAGTATAAGGTGGAAAAAGCTATTACTATCATACCTATAAGGAAAAGGGTTACACTTATTTTTGTTATAAGCAGACTCAGGGCTGCCCCCACAGATCCTGATGCCCTAGGCAACTGCCTAAAGCTTCCTAATGGTAGAGCCGGCCCAGCCTATTAGTTGATATTCTCATTCTCTCAGTTGATTGCACATTGTGGATAAAAGTAAGCAGTGCCGTTTCTAGCGGCGGGCGAGCGGTGCAACCGCATGGGGCGCCCGCCGCGGCACTTTGCAGGTCCTTTTCCCCCTCCTCCCCCTTCCCGAGTAATCCTGTTCGGGGGGCGGAGTTTCGCAGAATGATGCGGTTGCGTTGTGACGTCACGACGCAATTGCGTCATTCCACGAAACTCCGCCCCCTGAACAGGAGTACCGATGACAAGAGGAGGGGGAGCCAGCTGGAAGGAGGAGGCAGCCGGCGCAGGCCGAAGAACGGGAAGAGCCTCTTCATACTGTATGTAAGTATTCTCTCTCTCTCTTCCCCCCCCTCCCTCTCCCTTCCTCTCCCCCCACTTGACACTTGCCTGCAATGCTGTGTAAAATGGGTACTCTTGCCTGCAATACTGTGTAAAATGGGGACTATTGCCTGCAATACTGTGTAAAATGGGGACTCTTGCCTGCAATACTGTGTAAAATGGGGACTATTGCCTGCTGTACTGTGTAAAATGGGGACTATTGCCTGCTGTACTGTGTAAAATGGGGACTATTGCCTGCTGTACTGTGTCTAATGGGGACTATTGCCTGCTGTACTGTGTAAAATGGGGACTATTGCCTGCTGTACTGTGTAAAATGGGGACACGTGCCTGCCGCAATGTGTAAAATGGGGACTCGTGCCTGTATACTGTGTAAAATGGGGACTCTACCCTGCCGTACTGTGTAAAATGGGGACACTTGCCTGCCATACTGTGTAAAATAGGGACTTGTGCCTGCCGTACTGTGTAAAATGGGGACACCTGCCTGCCGTACTGTGTAAAATGGGGACTCGTGCCTGCCGTACTGTGTAAAATGGGGACTCGTGCCTGCCGTACTGTGTAAAATGGGGACTCTTGCCTGCCATACTGTGTATAATGGGGACACTTGCCTGCCATACTGTGTAAAATGGGGACACGTACCTGCCGCAGTGTGTAAAGTGGAGACTTTTGTTTTTCCTGTGGTGGGCGTGATGATATCAGATGAGGCCACGCCCATTTTAATGAGGCCACACACCCTTTGGCGCGCGCTTGCTTTTTCTTTTTCTATATATGGGGGGAGGCGCATATATATATTTTTTTAATGTCAATGGGTGGGGTGGGGGGGGGGGCGCATTTTGAAATCTTGCACTGGGAGCCAAATTGGCTAGAAACAGCCCTGAAAGTACGATGCACTGTCACTATTATATGGCCCAGGTATGAAAAAGGCAGCGGTCGGTCTCTACCCCTCCACACATAGGCTATTACTCCTAGTTAGGTCTAATACTAAACCTAACCCGGGCGTGCGTTAGATTAATGTTATGCTCTTTATACTGCAGGTTTGGCTTCTATTGAGCCCACAGACCTGGAAGTCAAAATGTGGGACCCAATAAAGCTTACCTGCAAAATCAATGAAACGGTGACTGCCGTGGCGTGGTCCCTGATCGCCAATAACATCACCAACACGATATTCAGTGATGGAGGAAACGTGGAAGTGTCAACGGATTATCTCCCAGACAAAACAGTCTCCATTCTCTACGTCAGTAGTACAGATCAGTGGTGGGAAGGTCAGTGACTCACGTGTCTGAAAGTCTGTGGTGAATAGATCAGTTGAATTCACTACTACAGGTTGAGTATCCCATATCCAAATATTCCGAAATACGGAATATTCCGAAATACGGACTTTTTTGAGTGAGAGTGAGATAATGAAACCTTTGTTTTTGATGGCTCAATGTACACAAACTTTGTTTAATACACAAAGTTATTAAATATATTGTATTAAATGACCTTCAGGCTGTGTATATAAGGTGTATATGAAACATAAATGAATTGTGTGAATGTAGACACACTTTGTTTAATGCACAAAGTTATAAAAAATATTGGCTAAAATGACCTTCATGCTGTGTGTATAAGGTGTATATGTAACATAAATGCATTCTGTGCTTAGATTTAGGTCCCATCACCATGATATCTCATTATGCTATGCAATTATTCCAAAATACGGAAAAATCCCATATCCAAAATACCTCTGGTCCCAAGCATTTTGGATAAGGGAGACTCAACCTGTATATGGTAAACGGGATGTGGAGCCAGGATCCCAACAGCCAGAATACAAACAGCGGAATCCTGATGGTCTGAATCCTGGCAGTAAGTACTGTGGTTAGGGTTAGGCATTAGGGGTAGGGTAAGGGTTAGGCTGTGGTGGGTGGTAGCAGTCTTTAAATTAACAAATGTATATAGTTTAATAAAACATTATTTTTTACTAATATGCATTAAAAGAGAGGAAGCAGTGACGTAGCTGTGACACTCTGAAAAAGTCCCAGAGTGTGTGTGTGTGTGTGTGTGTGTGTGTGTGTGTGTGTGTGTGTGTGTATGTGTGTGTGTGTGTGTATATATATATATATATATATATATATACACATATATATAGGGCACCATCGCTATGGTCTGAGACCACCCGAGTGGGATCCCCTGAAGGAGCCCCATTGCACTAGCCAGCCCAGCAACATTGTATGGGTTAATACCCCTTCTCATCACTCCCTATGATGACGTCGGCGGTAGCCCTAACGCAGTGGACACAGGGACCCAGAGAATTCCAGCAAGAGTTCCTCTGAGGGGGAAGGCTGGGGAGCGGGAATCTGAAAAGGTGGGGTTAGCACCCAGTGCTGCTGAGGAGAGTGCTCGGAGGAGAGTGAGGAGCCGTACTGGGGAAAGCCGCCCGCCTTTGCATGGATAGGAGCGGAGAGGGAGAGCTCCAGGCGGCAAGAGAGTCGCGGATGTGACTGAAAGGAATGCGCTGCTGTGGGAACTGAGGCAGCAGGCGCCGCACCAGGTCAAGAGAGGACCCAGCGGCGAGTGCAGTGTGTGGCTGAGGAGTGGTGTGTGAGGTGACGCACTGAGGAGTCTGAACTGCGAGGAGAACACGGCGCGGTGACACAGAGAGCGGCTGAGAGGAGGGAGCCCAGTATATCGGACTCAGGGGTGTATCTAGGGGTCTGAGCGCAAAGTAAAGTAAGGAACTGGCGCTTCCCACTTCCCCCACCCAGGGGCACAGAGTAGGGAGTTACAGATAGGCTGAGGTCAGGGACACTGAGGGGGAATTACAGGGAGGGTGCGGGCAGGGACAATGAGGGGGAATTATGGGAAGGGTGCATTACAGTAGTGTATGGGCAGGGTCACTGAGGGGGCAGTTACAGGGATGGTGCGGGCAGGAAAACTGAGGGGTAATTACAAGGAGGGTGCGGTCAGGAACACCGAGGGGATATATGCACACATACATACAGTTAAAAATGGCACTACATGTCTAAGCAAATCCAGCTGACAAGGTGTGCTGGGACTTGTAGTCTCAACACAGCTGGACAGGCAGTCACTGGTCTAGATTACCTCACCATACAGAGCTCTTTGTAAGCTGTGATCCAGACTGCCAGGATAGACCATGCAGTGCAGCTACGGTACCACAGAAAATGTGGACTGGTGCTGATTGTAGTGGCTGCTGTTTGGTGACAGACCACATGGGACCAATGAGAAAGGGAGCGGATGAGGAAGTGCCTCGCCCCTCCCCATACCTGTAAGTGCCTCGCCCCTCCCCATACCTGTAAGTGCCTCGCCCCTCCCCATACCTGTAAGTGCCCCGCTCCCCGGCTATATTCACCATCATTGTGACTGTAGTCACAGAGAGTGTCAGAGTGCAATACGCTTCTGAGAGTCCGGCAGTGGATGAGCACTGCTAAGGGATGTACTCAGTGAGAACTACTATGTCATTCTACCCCCTGCGGCGGGGTGGCACTGCCGGGCAGCGCCCCCTCCTTGGCCGACGGCCCTGGCAAGTGCCATCCTGGCCATCTCTGTATGGAAGAGATCTCAGGGCAGTTAATCCATACAGCACCAGAGAGCCCCTGTGAAACAGAGGTAGACATAGGGGCTAATTCAGGTCGGATTGCAAATCGCGATCCGGACTGAATTTTTGCAGGGTGCCACGGGCGCATGCACAGCGGGCCCTACTGCGCATGCGTCCGCATTATCTGCGGGGGGCCGGGCGGCAACGCTTCGTTTTCAGGGTGGAAACGGAGCTTTGCGGAGGCGGGGCAACCCGAACGTTGGGCTGTGAGGCGCGAGCGGGGGCGGCGGCTGCATGATGTCACACGCAGCCGCCGCGACAGGTAAGATGGTGCTGGGGCTCCTGCGCCGGCAGGAGTCAACCTTAGTTTCTGCTGATAAACAAAAATTGCAAGGCGATCGCAATTTCTGCTTGTAGCAGGGGGGGAGGCGCCGGCCAGCATGCGTGCAAAAGGATACAAATTCTGCTGAATTGGCCCCATAGTCTGCAGCGTCCCCGCCACTGACACGATTACCATAAGTTTAACCCCTCGCCACTGCTGAAGTGCCATACCCGCATAGAAGGAGTGGCATCCAAAGAGAGAGGGATAGATTGAGAGAGACACGCGTAACTAGCCATATCCAGCCACACGGAAATTGTGAGGCAGCCGAGATACTGGAAAGTACCGGGACCGTTGTGATGCTATTACTGTTCCTCATCACAGGGGAGCCCTCGCCCAGCGCAAGTATTGGCGTCTTCCACACACCACAGTGAGACTCCTAACAGCTGCCATCCCCAGTGAAAGAGTATTGTTCCTGCATTTAGACATTGTGAACTGAGCTAGGAGTCTGTATCTTCTCTGTTAAGAGACTGTCTGGGCCAATTGCTTACTACCTCACCGCTGTTCATTGGTCCGCGGACCAGCCAACACCATTCAGTGGTGGCCATCGAGTGGTGCAAACATCGATGGTTCACCATAGATGGTTTGTGTACCATCGATGGTTATCGTGATGGTATCATCGATGGCAACCATCAATGTACACCCCACCGATGGCCATCCCTACCCCTTGTAGACTTGCGGGAGACGCCCCTAAACTCTATTAGTAAAACTGAGCCAAGACTGTCACCTGGTGGACATTTCAGGTCACTTCAAGGAGATTATCCCACTAGTGTTAATGAGAACTCTGTGTTGAGGCACTCTACTAGTGTACTAAAATTCTACGCTGTTATTTGTCATATCATTACATGTTAATTGTGTGCATTGTTTTATCCTACTGTGAGTTGTACCTTAATTTTTAATCAAATTGCTCCTCCAGCAGTGACCAATTGTTCCTGAATAATAAATCTTTCTGTCACTGTCCGAATGTGTGGTGCCTATTGTGTTGGGTCCTCAGGGTTTGGGGTTCCTTGTCTCTCTGCCTAGGGTTCCACAAGTGATGGCCCTCATTCCGAGTTGATCGCTCGGTAAATTTCTTCGCATCGCAGCATTTTTCTGCTTAGTACGCATGCGCAATGTTCGCACTGCGACTGCGCCAAGTAAATTTGCTTAGAAGATAGTATTTTTACTCACGGCTTTTTCTTCGCTCCGGCGATCGTAGTGTGATTGACAGGAAATGGGTGTTACTGGGCGGAAACACGGCGTTTTAGGGGCGTGTGGATAAAAACGCTACCGTTTCCGGAAAAAACGCAGGAGTGGCCGGAGAAACGGGGGAGTGTCTGGCCGAACGCAGGGTGTGTTTGTGACGTCAAACCAGGAACGACAAGCACTGAACTGATCGCAGATGCCGAGTAAGTGTGGAGCTACTCTGAAACTGCTAAGTAGTTTGTAATCGCAATATTGCGAATACATCGTTCGCAATTTTAAGAAGCTAAGATTCACTCCCAGTAGGCGGCGGCTTAGCGTGAGCAACTCTGCTAAATTCGCCTTGCGAGCGATCAACTCGGAATGAGGGCCGATATCCGAACGAATCGGTGACTCCGGGTGAAGAATCCAGGTACATCAACCAACATCTGCACTCGCAACAACAATACACCATACGTACCTGTTACATAAATACCGAGGAGGGTGCAACTGCTATGGGGCCCGAGATGTTTCCTGGGCGCACAGCTCCCCCTGCATCAAGTCAACTCTAAGGCCCATGGCGGAGATTTTGGGGACTGGTGACACTGGCTCTTACCACCAGCTGGGCCTCCCAAAGTACTGTCACCGTCCACTGATGCTCCGCTACCCGGCCACCCGAAGATGTATCATCAGAGAAGGAGCCCCCTGGTCACACGAAACTCTGCCCCTCAGCTGCGCTAAACTCAGCCCCCATCCACCTGAAGATGTGTTACCAGAGGAGGAGCCCCATGGCTGCACTATGCCTAATCCCCCCAGCTGCACTAAGCTCCGAACCCCTCCCCGGCCACCTGAAGATATGTCACCAGAGGAAGAGTCCCCAGGTCACATGACACTCCCCTCAAGGCCACACTAAGCTCCGCCCCTCCATGGAGGTCGCCTGTTCTCTGGTGAAGTGTCCTGTCCTGCCACAGTGCTTTCTGCAGTTAACCGGGTTGGGTGAGTCACAGTGTCCCTGATGAGTGGTGTTGAGTATATGCTCACTCCCACTCTTTCCCTATCTCTACCCTCTCTCGCTCTCTCTCTCCTGCTCACACCCTAACGCTCTCCTGCTCACTCTCACTCTTTCCCTATCTCTACCCTCTCTCGCTCTCTCTCTTCTGCTCACACCCTAACACTCTCCTGCTCACTCCCACTCTTTCCCTATCTCTACCCTCTCTCTCTCTCCTGCTCACACCCTAACGCTCTCCTGCTCACTCTCACTCTTTCCCTATCTCTACCCTCTCTTGCTCTCTCTCTCCTGCTCACACCCTAACGCTCTCCTGCTCACTCCCACTCTTTCCCTATCTCTACCCTCTCTCGCCCTCTCTCTCCTGCTCACACCCTAACGCTCTCCTGCTCACTCCCACTCTTTCCCTATCTCTACCCTCTCTTGCTCTCTCTCTCCTGCTCACACCCTAACGCTCTCCTGCTCACTCCCACTCTTTCCCTATCTCTACCCTCTCTCGCTCTCTCTCTCCTGCTCACACCCTAACGCTCTCCTGCTCACTCCCACTCTTTCCCTATCTCTACCCTCTCTCGCCCTCTCTCTCCTGCTCACACCCTAACGCTCTCCTGCTCACTCCCACTCTTTCCCTATCTCTACCCTCTCTTGCTCTCTCTCTCCTGCTCACACCCTAACGCTCTCCTGCTCACTCCCACTCTTTCCCTATCTCTACCCTCTCTCGCTCTCTCTCTCCTGCTCACACCCTAACGCTCTCCTGCTCACTCCCACTCTTTCCCTTTCTCTACCCTCTCTCGCCCTCTCTCTCCTGCTCACACCCTAACGCTCTCCTGCTCACTCCCACTCTTTCCCTATCTCTACCCTCTCTTGCTCTCTCTCTCCTGCTCACACCCTAACGCTCTCCTGCTCACTCCCACTCTTTCCCTATCTCTACCCTCTCTCGCTCTCTCTCTCCTGCTCACACCCTAACGCTCTCCTGCTCACTCCCACTCTTTCCCTATCTCTACCCTCTCTCTCTCTCCTGCTCACACCCTAACGCTCTCCTGCTCACTCTCACTCTTTCCCTATCTCTACCCTCTCTCGCTCTCTCTCTCCTGCTCACACCCTAACGCTCTCCTGCTCACTCCCACTCTTTCCCTATCTCTACCCTCTCTCGCTCTCTCTCTCCTGCTCACACCCTAACGCTCTCCTGCTCACTCCCACTCGTTCCCTATCTCTACCCTCTCTTGCTCTCTCTCTCCTGCTCACACCCTAACGCTCTCCTGCTCACTCCCACTCTTTCCCTATCTCTACCCTCTCTCGCTCTCTCTCTCCTGCTCACACCCTAACGCTCTCCTGCTCACTCCCACTCTTTCCCTATCTCTACCCTCTCTCTCTCTCCTGCTCACACCCTAACGCTCTCCTGCTCACTCTCACTCTTTCCCTATCTCTACCCTCTCTCGCTCTCTCTCTCCTGCTCACACCCTAACGCTCTCCTGCTCACTCCCACTCTTTCCCTATCTCTACCCTCTCTCGCTCTCTCTCTCCTGCTCACACCCTAACGCTCTCCTGCTCACTCCCACTCTTTCCCTATCTCTACCCTCTCTTGCTCTCTCTCTCCTGCTCACACCCTAACGCTCTCCTGCTCACTCCCACTCTTTCCCTATCTCTACCCTCTCTCGCTCGCTCTCTCCTGCTCACACCCTAACGCTCTCCTGCTCACTCCCACTCTTTCCCTATCTCTACCCTCTCTCTCTCTCCTGCTCACACCCTAACGCTCTCCTGCTCACTCTCACTCTTTCCCTATCTCTACCCTCTCTCGCTCTCTCTCTCCTGCTCACACCCTAACGCTCTCCTGCTCACTCCCACTCTTTCCCTATCTCTACCCTCTCTCGCTTTCTCTCCTGCTCACACCCTAAAGCTCTCCTGCTCACTCCCACTCTCTCTCTCCCCCTCTCTCTCCTGCTCACTCCTCCCTCCATCTCCCACTCTCTCCGACTCACTTCTCCCTCTCTCTCCCCTTCTCTCTCTCCTGCTTACTCCCCCCTCCTGCTCACCTCTCTCCTGCTCACTCCCCCTTCTCTTATCTCTCTTCTGCTCACTCACTCTCCCTCCCTCCCTCTCTCTCCTGCTCACCTCCCCTTCTCTTTCTCTCTTCTGCTTACTCACTCTCCCTCCCTCTCTCTCCTGCTCAGCTTCCCTTCTCTATCTCTCTTCTGCTCACTCTCCCTCCCTCCCTCTCCTGCTCACCCCCTCTCTCCCCTCTCTTTTTGTTCGTTGGGAGGCTTGCCACCTAGCAACAGCTGGTGGGTTAGGTGCAAGCCTCCCTGACGATCGCTGGAAGGGTAAAGTGAAAGAAACTCTCACTTACCCTTCCACAGCCTGGGGAGAGCGGGGGCAAAGCCGCGGCTAGCGGCCGCTCCCGGGACCCGTCCGCGCGCACCGCCGGTCACGCGCGCGCACGCTGGGCACGTGCGCGCGCACCATATAAGGCGCTAGGCCACGCCCCCCCAGTTAGATTTTACCTCAGCGCTGCAGGATGGAGGACACAGTGTCTGTGTCAGCTACAAACACCCTCCTAGTGTCCCCACAGCGCAGCAAAAGAGGCAGGCAGCCTTCTAGGAAAATCCTGGGAGAGCCTGCTGACACAACTTCTTCAGATGAGGACATTATATTTAAAAGGAGAAAAATAATTAACCCTGTCAGGTCGGATGACAACAGGGACAGCTCTGAGGAGGGAGAAGTCAGTCAGAATGCTGAGACTCCTTCTCCTCCTGCATATTCTCACAGAGTGGTGAGAAAGTGCACAAGTAAAAAGAAACACACTGACCATGTTTATTCTAGAGATGCCTGTTCAGGTAAAAATATCTCTTTCCCAGGTATTGCCAGTGCTTGGAATACCTCTAAGGGCCATAGCAGACCCGCGCTCATAAGGGGACTAGTCATAGTCATACAGCCCCCCTTACCCATGCATTTAGGGAAACTGGTTACCCTCCAGTAGATTGGGAATCAGAGAAAGTAACCAGGACTAGCGCATCCTCTCGCAGAGGCGAATATAGTGACCTGCAGATGGCCCGGGTAGCCTTAGCAGGTAGAATGCCACCTTCCAAGATATATTCAGCCCACTGGGCTTTGAGCGAACGCTCCCAAGTATACAATTTTGCCCAGTTAGCCTTTAGAACAGCACTAGTTAAGGAGGATGATATGGTTCTCCGAAACCACACAGGCATCCCAGATATTCCGGCCCTATTTGCCCCAGACATCGATCCGGCCTTGATTTCACTCGTGGGAGAAAAAGTCCAGAGTGACGCTATGGATAAATTGCTAAGAAAAAATCAATTTAAGGTTTCAGACGCCGCCGGTCCTTTATTATTTGTCCTTGACAAAGCAGAAAAAGAAGGCGTCTCAGGGGGCTCCCTAGATTCCCTGGTAGCTTCCAAAATGGCACTCATAAAAGCTATTAGCAGGGCTACCTTAATAATTGGTCAGACATTTGATTTCATATCAAACTCACGTAGAACTCGCTGGCTAGCTAATGCAGGGCTAACTAACCAGGCACCCAGACCGGTAGATGTCCCCAATCTGATAGATTCTGACCTTTTCGGACCCAATTTCATAGACGAAGTGAAGGTCCGCTATAAAGCTCGCAAATCCTTTGCGGACCTGAAAGGACCTCAGCCTTCCAGGCGGCCCTTTCATCAGGAGGGTCGTCCTGCAGGAGCCAGCAGCTCGACCCGAGACTACAGAGGCGCACCCAGAGCTCACAGAGGTGGTCCGCCCCGAACACGGACCGCAAGAGGCGCAGGGTCCGGCGGCACATACGCCCCCAGAAAAGACAGAGGATACGGTAAGTCACTTTACTTTGCAACCTCCTCCTTGTCTTTCCCATACAATAGCCTCCTGGAGGCAGATTACCACAGACAGGTGGTTGCTAAAAATCGTGGAAAAAGGGTTATCCCTCCCCCTTTTACATTTTCCACGACAAATTTTTCCCTGCTCAAAAAACGCCAGCCCGTTATTAGATGGAGTCCTGTCCCTTGCCCTACAGTTAGGCAGAATAGAGTTGGCAGACACTTCCACAAGGGGCTGGGTCAGTCAGTCACCTTTTTCCCGTCAGGAAACAGGACGGTTCATACAGACCAGTCTTAAATGTCAAGTCTCTCAACCGACACATAAAACCTCGCTCTTTCCGTATGGAGGGTTTAGCCGACATACCTTTCCTACTTACAAGGAACGATTTCTGTATCAAAATAGACCTCAAGGAGGCCTTTCACACAATTCAAATGCATCCAAACCACAGAAGACTTCTAAGGTTCCTGTGGAAAGACGTTCTCTATCAGTGGACCGTCATGGTTTTCGGCCTTCCCAACGCTCCCTACACGTTCACTCGTCTTATGAAAGCAGTGATCTCTCACCTACGCCAGAAAACGATTCGTTGTATAATCTACCTAGACGACTTGTTAGTAGTCCATGCAGACCACAAAACCCTTCTGCTCCACAAAGAACTAATTCTTACTCTACTCCAGAACTTAGGGTTTACAATAAATTACGACAAATCCATATTAACACCCACCCAGTCAATTGCTTTTCTGGGATTCTTACTAGATACCCCTTCTTTCTCAATAGCAGTTCCCCCAGACAAATGGGAAGACATTCAAGACTTTGTAACTCGAACCCTAAAACACTGTTTCTCGCTGAGAGACTTGGCCAGAGTCATAGGGAAGATGAGATCTTTAGATCCCGGCTTTCTCCACGCTCCCCTTGTCTGCAGACACTCTCAGATTCTTCTTTCAGCTCTCCTTCATCGGGGATGGACTTGGTCAGACAAGATCACCTTGACACCCTTGGTTCTCAGAGAGATTCACATTTGGAGGGACCTTCGGCTACCATCCTCCAGACCTCTCCTACCCCCTCCTCCAGATATCGTCATCACATCGGATGCGTCCCTCTCGGGTTGGGGAGCATTTACAAGAGAACGAGCGGTAAGGGGAAGATGGTCCGCTCAAGAATCGACAGCGCACATCAATCTATTAGAATTGAGGGCGGCGAAGTTAGCACTTTCCTCTCTAGTTCCCCCAACCTTCCAGAACAGTTCTCCTATGTCTAGACAACAGGACTGCAGTGGCCTACCTCAACAGAATGGGTGGTACTCGATCCCTAACACTCTGTCAAGAAGCTATAGACATATGGAACTGGGTGGTGGAAATATCCATACTCCTCTCTGCAACGTATGTCTCAGGAGAGCTAAACGAGTTAGCCGACTCCCTATCCAGGAAGAAGTTAACACTGGATCGGGCGACTCTGAGACCAGAAGTTTTCACCAGTATCGTGAAAACCTTTGGTCAAACGCAGGTAGACCTGTTTGCAACTCCATCGAACACACAGGTCCCAACCTTTGTGTCCAAAATCTGGTCTCAAGGGGCTCTCCACTCGGACGCAATGTCCTTTCCGTGGACAGAACTAGTTCTCCCATATGCTTTCCCTCCCCCAGCCATGCTATTGAAGGTACTTTACAAGATCAAGACAGACAGAGTGCCTCAACTCGTCTTGGTTTACCCCGTTTGGCCTTCCCGAGTTTGGTTCCCCTTGATCAACCCGCTTCGCAAGGGACCCAAGCTTCCCCTAGGCATGTCCAAGGATTGTTTCCAAGGAACCCCCGACCTCCTTCAGGAACTTCCACATTGCATGTGGATAGCGACATTGCTCGGTTGCTGACCACCACTAACCTTTCGACCGCCTCAGTAACCTTGATCAATGCTTCCCTTAGACCCAGAACAAAATCCAGGTACCAGTCCATCATAAATGAGTTTATGTCTTGGCAAGCTTCTCAAAACCTTCCTCCAGCTTCTCTTTCCGAACCTAACTTAGCGATAGACTTCCTAGCTGTTAAGTTCGAGTCAGGCCTGGCATCCGCCACCATACGGTCTTATGGCTAAGCCCTAGCTCTTCTCATTCCAGGGCTTACGGAAAACAAGATGTACCTTAGATTACTCAAAGGTATCTTCTTGTCTAGGCCTCCATGTCCGCGATACTCTTCCACGTGGGACATTAATCCTTTCCTAAATTATTTAGCCACAATACCTTCAGATTCCGACATCTCCAATCTTTCAAGGAAACTGGCTTCTCTACTAGCTCTAGCTTTCGCAGCCAGAGGAGCCAAACTTTCCTTAATAGACACATCCGAACCCTGGATGACAACCACTCCAATGGGGTTCCATATCGTCCTTAAAGGCCACACAAAAACCAGTTCCATTCAAAACCCTTTGGTAGAGTTTGACCTAATCAGTGACCAGTCAGACATGGATCTTTGCATAGTTGAGTGCTTATCCGCTTATCTCACAACAAAGCTCAATTGAGAGATAGCATGTCTAACCTTTTTATCACATGCCGAAAGCCTTTTCGTCCGGCCAGACCCTCTACAATCAGGGGATGGATTGTTTCTGCCATGAAAAGCTCAGGAATAGATACCTCCATCTTCAAGGGACACTCCATCCGCGGAGCCGCCGTCACATCGGCAGCGGCAAGAGGCTTAACCTTACAATCCATAATGCAGGCCGCACGTTGGTCGTCCACTCGTACCTTCGTGAAACATTATTGGAGGCCTTCTGATACTCAAAGGATAGAATTCATTAGAGCAACCACCAGGTATGTGGTAGTCTACCCACCAGCTGTTGCTAGGTGGCAAGCCTCCCGACGAACAAACACTAGTTTGCAGGAATCTATGACCTGCAAACTCTCTTTGTTCTAGGGAATAGGATTGCCACCTAGCAACAGCTCCCACCCTACCCACCCTATACCTTGCTAGGTCTGTTGGTTGTAATCTCTAACAACAGTCATTAATTATGCCTGTTCATCTCTTTGAATTTCAGGCGCTCCGAAAGATCCGAAGAAGCAGACGCAGACGCAGCAACCTAAAGAACAGAAATAGCCTTACAAATATCCTTAATAAGTTCTGCATGTTGCAGGAGTTTTTGCTTATATGCTAATTTCACAACAGCATAACAGTTCCTTCTTGGCCATCGCCAGTTGTTGTTTCTTATCACATGTGTTAACGTTGAAGGTTTTCTAGTAAACACATTTCTTTTCTGCATATATATGGTCTCCCGTGTCCTTTGTTACTAGGTTACAGGAGCTAGGGTGATCTTTCCCCGTTTTTAAAATATGTACTCTCTTGTTCTAGTTGGGATTGCCATCTGTAAGCTTCCGTAAAATCTAACTGGGGGGGCGTGGCCTAGCGCCTTATATGGTGCGCGCGCACGTGCCCAGCGTGCGCACGCGTGCCCGGCGGTGCGCGCATGCCCGTCGGTGCGTGCGTGCGCGCGAACGGGTCCCGGGAGCGCCCGCTATCCGCGGCTCTGCCCCCGCTCTCCCCAGGCTGTGGAAGGGTAAGTGAGAGTTTCTTTCACTTTACCCTTCCAGCGATCGTCAGGGAGGCTTGCACCTAACCCACCAGCTGTTGCTAGGTGGCAATCCTATTCCATAGAACAAAGAGAGTTTGCAGGTCATAGATTCCTGCAAACTAGTGTATCTCCTGCTAACTACCCCCTCCCCCTCTCCTGCTCACTCCCACCATTTCTCTCACCACCCCTCCCCCCTCTCTGTATAGAGAACTATCCTGTCAATCACTGAATCTAGTGGCTGATTTTAATTATTGCAGTGCAATAACAAAGAGGTAGTAAAGTTAAAATAGAAAAATTCAATAAGCAATATTGGGGCTAATTCAGACCTGATCGTAGATGTGCTAAATTTATCAGTCACACTGACATGCAGGGGGACACCCAGCACAGGGCCAGTCCGCCCCGCATGTCAGTCCCTGCCCCGCCGCACAAGTACAAAGCATTGCACAGCGGCGATGCTATTGTACTGCAGGAGTAGCTCCCAGCCAGTGCAGCTCCGATCAGGTCTGAATCAGCCTCATTGTGCAATACAGACAAAAAGATTAAAATTGCCGAAGTAATAGAAACTCAAGGATACTATGATTCTCAGTTCCACAAATAGCATTAATCTTATATTGAGTTACAGTATTGATGGTGTAAAGGCTTTCTTAGTATAGCAAATATATATATATTGATTCAAGCTTTTTCACATTAACTAAGATATTTACTCCTGCTCACAAAAATAGGTTCGTGTTTCCTTAAAAGCTTCACAGATATGTTATAAGCAACATTGTATTCAAAGCATGAATTGTTCATTGTTATAACGCCAGATGTATCCAAGGCCAGTCAAGCATATCGCCAAAAGTTCTGAACATCGAGGAGGATTTTGACCTGTCCTGACCTCCAGAGAGGATGTTACGGGAAAAGTGATAATCGCAAAGCAATAAATATATTTTAATTGCAAATTATAATCTTGTTTGACAAATGACGTGTTTCAGTTTTCAAGACATACATGGTGTATTCTGATTGGCTAAATGTATTGGCACACATGAATCCTTTGTTCCTTTACTATAAAATAAAGCTTATATGGCCCCTAAGACAGATCAACTATGAACTGCTTAGGTTACACAATGATCCTGTGTCACCTTTTCATTCACTGATCTCCAACCGGTTGCTAAGGGAAACAGAAGTCTGACTGATGACTGCAGAGAGTTTATAATCAGACCTGAATAGGTTAACCTACCCTATCAGTATCCAAAATATGCACAAAAACTCTGGTAGTTTTATGGTCTGTTCCTATCTGAGGGAGACTTTACAGGGTATAATAATATATACATTGAGGTCACATGGCCCACATCCCAGTTCTTTTAAGGACTCTCATTGCATTGTGGTAAAAACCAATGAAGTGAAGGTTTATTCTTAATGATTTATTTCTTAACAGTTATTAACAGTCATTATATAGTGCAGCGGTTCCCAAACTGGTTGTCATGGCACCCTGGGGTGCCTCGAGGTATGTGCAGGGTGCCTTGGGTTGGTGGTCCAGGACCAAGTAAACTTATTTATGGTCAATGTAATAGGCAAAACCAGCGCTGGTGGCTGCCAATCATAAAATGTGGACAAACAGAAGCAAATCCTGTCCCTCACCACACAACTGACCCTAAAGTACCATACACACTAGGCGATTTCAGCCTTAAAAATAAACGATAACGACATAAAAGTCATTATCATTTATTTTTAAGGCTTATATTGTCCAGTGTGTATGGGGTAATATTGTTGACCGATGAACGATGCACACTCATTAGCGATCACCAATATTGAGCTGACATGCAGCTCAACCCATCAGTGTCGAGCTGAGCTGCATGCAGGAGCGGTTCTTGGTGCGGGCCGCAGTCACCCTGCAGGCACCACCGCCTACCCGCGGCCCGCTCCCCGGCTGCAGGACACGCCGTGGGCTGTGTGGGCATCTGCTGCAGCCGTCTCCAGTGACAGACACTAGAGGTCATTATTGACCTCTAGTGTCTGTGTGGCGCTGCTATGGGAGAGACGTCATGATGTCTCTCTCATAGAGAGGAGCTGCTGGCGGCCAAACGGAGCAGCAGCGGTCGGGAAGCAGGAGCGGGGCAGTGGTAAGTATTGCTTTTTTTTATTTTTGTGTGTGTTTGTAAGCGGCTACTAAGGGGCACAGCGACAGGGGGCACAACTACTGGGGACAAAGCAACAGGGGGCACAACTACTGGGGCAAAGCAACAGGGGGCACAGCAACAGAAGGCACAACTACTGGGGGCAAAGCAACAGAGGGCACAGCGACAGGGCACAACAACTGGGGCAAATCTACTGGAGGCATAGCTACAGGGGTCACAGCTACTGGGGCACAGCTACAGGGGGCAAATCTACTAGGGGGCACAACTACTTGAGGCAAATCTGGGGGCATAACTGACCATGCCCCTCCTCTATGAAGTCACACCCCTATTTTTTGCCGCGGGGGGCACCAGTGGAAACTTTAGCACTGGGCGCAACAAGGTGTAGAACCGGCCCTGGCTGCATGTCCGGGAATACCGGCAGTGACATCACTGAACGTTATCGTTGAAGGATAACGTTCAGTGTGTGCGCAATATATTGTTCAAAGATTGGTTGGTGTGTTCCCACCTTAAGGATGACATATAAACCCAATTTGTTTGAATTTCACAATAATATCTCTTTCACACCTAAAATCAATCTCCAACCCAGCTCAAACCACGGTCCTTTTAGGCATTACCAGGGTGATCGAGACCCGGGTCATGCCTTTCACACAGAAGTCTACCCGGGTCCGACCCGGGAATAACCCTAGCAGTGACCAGGGTCAAAGCCCCGGCAATTTTGACCCGGGTGGACCTGGCTTTACCCGCCAATATGCCAGGTCCAAATCTCTGTGTGAAAGGGGTATAAGAAATGTTTTATGCTCCAGGGCTCCATGATTGAAAAAAAGTTTGGGAACCACTGATATAGCGCACACATATTCCACAGCACTTTCCAGAGAATATTTATGTCATTCCCATCCTATCACATGGACACTCACATACAGATTAGGGTTCATTTATTTGTCACCAGACATTTAATCTACCGGTGTGTTTTTTGGAGTGTGGGAGGAAACCCATGCAAACACGAGGAGGACATACAAACTCCACACAGACCAAACATGACTGGTCATTGAGCTCAAGAGCTCAGTGCTGTGAAGAAGGAATGCTAACCACTACACCAACTGTGCTGTCTCAATGATGCACAGTAGATAACAAGTGTGATTCACAAAAGGCATTCTGTAATGTTAGTGTAATTCGATTTCTAGACAGCAACCCTGATATCTGTTCCAAGTGGATCCGGTCTGAAGATCGACAGTGTCTAGGTCGACAATGTTTAGATCGACCACTATAGGTCGACAGTCACTAGGTCGACAGGGTCAGAAGGTCGCCATGTTCTAGGTCAACAGGTCAAAAGGTCGACATGAGTTTTTCAATTTTTTTTTTTTTCAACTTTTTCATACTTAACAATCCATGTGGACTACGATTGGAACGGTAAACTGCCCGAAGCATGGTGAACGAAGCAAGCCATGCGAGGGGACACGGTGCACTAATTGGGGTTCCCGATCACTCTACGAAGAAAACGACATTAAAAAAAACATTAAAAAACTCATGTCGACCTTTTGACCTGTTGACCTAGAACATGTCGACCTTCTGACCCTGTGGACCTAGTGACTGTTGACCTATAGTGGTCGACCTAAACATTGTCGACCTAGACACTGTCGATCTAATGATCCACACCCGTTCCAAGATGGGTGGGATGGGTGGTATTGCCAGTTTATTGTAGGTTTTCTGTGTATGTAGCAGCCATTAAGTAAGATGCGTTATTGGTAGGAAATAATACTTTGGCTTCTCCTAGGTACGTATGTCTGTGAATTGTACAATGGCAGTCTGGTACACTCAGCAAAAGCACACGTCAATGTGACCCTCCTCCCATCTCAGATCATTGCTGACCCGCTGCAGAAGAGTCTGACCATGATGGACACGTCGCAGCTGCTCTTACAGTGTTGTGTGGCATCTGATGGCGAGGCGTATAATGTGACCTGGACCTACGGCAACATTACCCAGGCAGCACGGCGGGGTCAGTATATGAGACATCCCATGCTTCTATATCCTATCAATGGCCACACACTGCACAGTCAGCAGGTGAATCTTTCATGTGAGAGTATATTACTAGTTACAGGTTAGTAAAAACGTCAACTTTCTTGTAGCGTTTATTTTACATAGTGGGGATATGGCCTAATTCAGACCTGATCGCAAAAGCACATTCTTTCTCTAATGGGCAAAACCATGTGCACTGCAGGTGTGGCAGATGTAACATGTGCAGAGAGAGTTAGATTTGGGTGGGTTATATTGTTTCTGTACAGGGTAAATACTGTCTGCTTTTTTTTTTACACTGCACTTTAGATTTCAGTTTGAACACACCCCACCCAAATCTAACTCTCTCTGCACATGTTACGTCTGCCCCGCCTGCAGTACACATAGGGGGTAAATCAGATCTGATCGCTAGGCTGCGTTTTTTGCTGCCCTGCGATCAGATAGTCGCCCCCTACAGGGGGAGGGTAAAATCGCTGTACAAGTGTGCGTTCTTATGTGTTGCAGAGCCGCACAAAAATCAGTTTGTGCAGTCTCTGCACAGCCCAGTACTTACTTATCCAGAGTGATTGATTCCTGCTGATCGGGGCCGGAGCTGATGTCAGACACTATCCCTCAAAAGGCTTGAGCCTGCCTGCGTTTTTCTGGACACTTCCTGAAAACGGTCAGTTACCACCCACAAACGGCCTCTTCCTGTCAATCACCTTGTGAATGCCCGTGCAATCGGATTTTTCGCACCATCCCATCCTTGACCAGCGATGCCCGTTGTAGCCGTCCAAAGCACCTGTGCATTGTGGTGCATACGCATGCGCAGTTCAGATCTAATAGCTCGCTGTGCGAAAACCAGTGCTGAAAGTAGGGCGGTACGTAGTACCATTAACAAATATGGTGGTGGTACTCAGTACCACCAGCCCACAGCTGGGGCATAATTTATAAGGGGTATTTTTGTGTGTGGGACATAAAATGGTGTCAGTGGCATAACTGTATGTGGCATAATATGTAATAGGTGTGTGGTATAATATGTAAGGCATTACGATGTGTGGCATAATGTTTAATGGACATTACGTTGTGTGGCATAATGTGTAATGGGCATTACAGTGTGTGGCATGTTTTCTGGGCATTACGGTGTGTGGCATAATGTTTAATGGACGTTACGTTGTGTGGCATAATGTGTAATGGGCATTACGGTGTTTGGCATAATATGTAAGGGGCAATACCGCGTGTGGCATAATGTGGCCATGTCCCTATTGTCAAGTAGCCACTCCCCTAGTTTTGTGTGACTACGCCCATTTTTTCTATCAGTACCACTAAGAGAAAATTTCTACTTGCGCCACCGAAAAGGCAAAGCAGCGATCAGAATTAGGCCTATGGTTTGGCCCATTAGAGAAAGAATTTGCTTTTGCGATCCATGCTGAATTATGGTAGCCATACATCAGAACGATTTCTTTCCAACCAGCCAACTAGTTGGCTGGTTGAAAAGATAATCTGGCAGTGTGTGGGAGCAAACCATTATGAGCCGTTTGCTCCCACACGCTAAAAATTGGCCAGAAGCGGTCTGTCCAACTAGTTGGGAAAATCAAACCTGTTTGATTTTCCTAACTAATCGTTCAAGTGTAGGGGAAAGTTTCCCCCCAACTGAATGACAAGTAGGCGAACACTGGCCAGCAGTGTCCGCCTACTTCTTCACCATCAGTGCCGGCTGGGCTGACCCTGTCAGCCCAGGATCCCCAGCAGCGGCGGTACTGAGGAGTGGGAGCCGGTTCAGGGGCAGCTGCGGCAGTGCATTACTGCTGTCGGGCTGCCCCTCTCACCCCAGCAGCAGCCGCAGAGGAACGGCAGGTGGGAGGAGGTTCAGGGGCAGCTGCGGCAGTGTATTACTGCTGTCGGGCTGCCCCTCTCACCCCGTGTAAGTGTATCATCATAATATTACTCACTCAATTACTGATATACAGGGGAGTTATTATGGGCTGTTATTGAGAGATATACTGTAGTTACCGGCATGTCAGGAATCGGCGCTCTGCTACGTCTCACCTACCAGCGCGCTGGTGTGCGGGCCTCCGGAGGTCATGGCCCCAGTTGCGGCTGCAGGTGTGTATGGACCGCAAGCGTCATCTTCCGCCTTGCTGAGTACCCCTGAGTCTGGTTCTATGTGCATTCTGCTGTGTGCCGGCGTCCTGCCTGTGAGGTCGTTGCCATGACTCCTGCACTCAGCTGATCCGGGTGTGCAATCCAGCACTGTGTCTCCACCCAGAGTTCAGTGACCAATCACTGCAGAGCCATGGGTATAACTCCCAGTCCGTGGCTCACTCACATTGCCTCAGACAACGAGTCACATTCGGTGTGCCTTGTTCTCCGGACTCCTGTGTTCCTGTTCCCAGCGATTCCCCGTGGTTACCTCCTGTCATCTCATCTCACTTCAGCTCTCCTGTTTTCTTCAGACTTCATCCACAGCCAGTTACCAGCTCATCAAGCAGTAAGAGACTCTCCTCAGGTGTTACATTCATTACTACCTGTGCACTGCTAATTGCATACCATCTGTGCATCTCTGCAAGTATATCACCTCATTGCATAGAGACTGTCTCCTGCTTGGGCCTAGTGTGGCCATACGGACTTTGTTATACAGTAACTGTGTGTTTTTCAAGTCTTACCGGAGTTCTGTTTATTTCATTCACATTCAGCATCAAGTCACTATATATTTCTGTTGCAAGAGACTTTTCTGTTGTTTTGGATTCAATTACCAATCACTGTTACTTTATTGCCTGGGTTCAGTTTTGTCATTCACTGCTATGCCATCTACTCTGTGATCCCTGTGTAATAAACATCAGCGCTTATGCGCCGGACTTTCATATTGCCTCCCCGCTTTGTACATCGCACCAACACTGACCCACTAGCGCCCCCGCCGGGGACAGACAAACCTAGAGACCTGACAGTTTGTCTGAGGCCCATGGACCCGGACGGTGGTCAGAGTGTGGGGTCAGGGACACTCCAAGGTTTAGTGTCACGACTGGATGGTCAAGAGGCTGCGCAGCAGCAGATTATACAATTTCTGCAAGAAATGTCTTCTCGCTTAGATACTCTGCAACAGTCATTTCCAACTTCAGTTTCTTCAGTGTCCTCATCAGTTTCTGCTCCTGTTCCTAGTTCCACGGATTCTAGCTCTCCAGTTGCTCCTGTTCCAATGTCTCGCATCCATCTACCTACTCCAAGTAAATTTGATGGTAATGCTAAGATGTGTCGTGGATTTTTGAATCAATGCGAGGTTCATTTTGAATTGCAACCACAGAACTTTCCAACACCTAGAACAAAGGTTGCTTATATTGTTTCTCTTTTAGCTGGCTCTGCCCTGAACTGGGTCTCTCCGCTGTGGGAGCGAGCAGATGCTTTGTTGAACAACTATACAGAGTTTGTTGCCGCATTCCGACGCATCTTTGACGAACCTGGGCGTACGACCTCTGCTTCTTCAGACCTCCTTCAGATCCGCCAGGGAACACGTACTGTGGGTCAGTACGTTATCCAGTTCCAGACATTGGCATCAGAGGTAAAGTGGAACAACCAGGCATTGGTTGCCGCCTTCTGGCATGGTCTCTCTGACCGCATAAAGGATGAGTTGACTACCCGAGACTTACCAGAGCAACTGGAAGCTCTAATTTCCCTATGCGTCAAGCTGGATCTACGTTTACGCGAGCGAGCCTGTGAACGCTCTCGAGGTGATCTTCGCAAGCACCGAGCTATGCCTCCTGTACAGTCTCTACCTATTATTGCTGATGAACCCATGCAGGTAAACAAGTTTCGTTTAACACCTGAGGAGCGGTCCAGAAGATTAAAGGAAAGACTGTGTCTCTATTGTGCTGCTGCTGGTCATCTGATTGGTTCCTGTCCTGCTCGGTCGGGAGAACGCCAGGTCCTAACTTGTAGAGGAGGAGTCAAGTTAGGGACCTTGAATAAAGCTCCTTCTTTTCAAGACCTTACATTACCTGTCACTTTGGAAATGCCAGATGGACTCCAGTCTCTATCCGCCTTAGTGGATTGTGGTGCTGCTGGGAATTTTATCACACAAGCTGCAGTGGATAGACTTCATCTCCCAGTGTCTAAACTATGTCGTCCAGTATATCTCACTGCCGTGGACGGAAGCCGTATTCCTGAAGGTTCCATCATTCAGCAAACCAAGCCAGTGGTTCTGGGAGTAGGCTTCCTGCATTCCGAGCTTATATAAAGCTGGCTATGAGATCGTACTGGGTATGCCTTGGCTTCAATTGCACAATCCGCAATTTGACTGGTCTACATTACAGTTAACTGCATGGAGTTCCCCTTGTCATCAGTCATGTCTGGCTCAAGTACTTCCAATCAAGTCTTCAAGTGTAAAGTCTCAGTCTGGCCTTCCGGAGGCCTATCAGGAATTCACTGACGTCTTCAGTGAGAAAGCAGCGGATGTCTTGCCTCCCCATCGAGAGTGGGATTGTCCCATTGATTTGGTTCCAGGGAGCAAGCCGCCTAGAGGGCGTACATACCCTCTTTCAGTTCCAGAGACCCAAGCAATGAGTGTATACATTAAAGAAAATTTACAGAAAGGGTTCATCCGTCCATCCTCTTCCCCAGCTGGTGCTGGGTTCTTCTTCGTCAAGAAGAAAGATGGAGGACTTCGTCCCTGTATCGATTATCGGGGTTTAAATGACATCACGATTAAAAATAGCTACCCGTTACCTCTCATCACAGAGTTGTTCGACAGAGTTAGAGGTGCGTCCATCTTCACGAAACTGGATCTTCGCGGGGCTTATAATCTTATCAGGATTCGAAGTGGTGATGAGTGGAAAACCGCCTTCAATACTCGTGACGGCCACTATGAATATCTAGTGATGCCCTTCGGCTTGAGTAACGCCCCGGCCGTGTTTCAAAACTTTGTCAACGAAGTATTCAGAGATCTCCTGTATAAATGTGTGGTAGTTTACCTCGATGACATCTTGATATTCTCTCGTGATTTAGTTTCTCATCGCCAACAAGTAAAAGAGGTTCTTCGACGTCTTCGACAGAATCATCTGTATGGCAAGCTGTCCAAATGCACATTTGAAGCTTCTTCAATATCTTTTTTGGGATACATTATTTCCGGAACAGACCTTCAAATGGACCCAGCTAAACTGGAAGCTATAGAGAGCTGGGCTCTTCCAACAAAACTCAAGTCAGTTCAACGTTTCATAGGCTTTGCTAATTACTACAGAAAGTTTATTAAAGGCTTCTCCACGTTAATAGCTCCAATCACCTGCCTTACCCGGAAAGGGGGGAATCCTTCCCAATGGTCTGACGCTGCACTGTCTGCTTTTCATAAAATTAAACAAGCTTTTATTTCAGCTCCTGTGTTACAACAGCCGGATGTCAATAAGGCCTTCATCCTGGAAGGGGATGCCTCAACGGTTGGCGTGGGCGCAGTCCTGTCCCAGGTGGGCGTTGATGGTAAGACTCACCCCTGTGGGTTTTTCTCTCGTAGGTTCTCACCCGCTGAAATTAACTATACCATCGGTGACCAGGAGCTGTTGGCAATCAACTTGGCCCTTGAAGAATGGAGGTATCTGCTGGAGGGTACGAAATTCCCTATTACCATCTACACGGATCACAAGAACCTTCTTTACCTGAAAGCTGCGCAGTGCCTGAATCCTCGACAAGCAAGGTGGGCCCTATTCTTTTCCCGTTTTGACTTTAAGTTAATGTTTAGGCCTGGCTTACAAAACGTTAAAGCAGATGCTTTGTCTCGCTCTATGAGCTCAAATGAGGAATTTTCAGAACAGGCTGCTCGACCAGTATTAAATCCCGTGGTTTTCGCAGCTACAGGGGTGTCGCAACTTCCACCTCCAGGCAAGATGTTTGTCTCTCCAGAGCTTAGTTCAAATCTCCTGTCCTGGGCTCATACGTCCAAATTTAATGGTCACCCTGGGGTTCTCAAGACTTTCAAGTTCCTGTCCCAAACGTATTGGTGGCCTCGAATGAAAATAGATATTCAAGAATTTATAGCTTCATGTCCCAAATGTGCTCAGCATAAAGTTTCTCGTCAGGCTCCCGCAGGCCAATTGTTACCCAATTCCATTCCCAGGCGCCCTTGGTCTCACTTATCGATGGATTTTATTTCAGATCTCCCTCCATCCAAAGGGTATGACACCATCTGGGTAGTAGTCGATAGGTTTTCAAAAATGGCGCACTTCATTCCACTCATGGGGTTACCCTCTGCTCCAAAATTGGCACAGTTGTTTTGTCACGAAATATTTAGGTTACATGGTCTTCCAACAGAAATTATATCTGACCGAGGTGTACAGTTTGTGGCCAAGTTCTGGAGGGCTCTGTGTTCTGCGCTACAAGTAAAACTGAAATTCTCTACGGCCTATCACCCTCAAACAAATGGGCAGACAGAGAGGGTAAATCAAGAGCTTGAGACCTATTTGAGACTGTATATCTCTTCTTCACAGGATGACTGGGTAGAATTATTGCCCTGGGCAGAGTTTGCTCATAATTTTCGTTATCATACTTCTACAGATACAACTCCTTTTTTCGCAGTTTATGGACAGCATCCTAGAGTACCTGATTTCCAAGAGTTACCCGTCATAGATGTGCCTGCGGCTGCTTCTGCTCTTCAGCGGTTCGCTCAAATTTGGAAGAAGATTCATGTATCTCTTAAAAAAGTTTCTCAACGGTATAAAATGTTTGCTGATCAAAAGAGACGAGCAGTTCCTAGTTTAAAACCGGGCGACAAAGTCTGGTTATCTACCCGAAATCTCCGTCTCAGAGTTCCATCAATGAAATTTGCTCCACGGTTTATTGGGCCATTCCCGGTGGAAAGTGTTATTAATCCGGTGGCTTATAAGTTAAGACTGCCTGCTTTTTTGAAAGTTCCCAACTCATTCCATATTTCTCTCCTCAGACCACTAATTCTCAATCGTTTCCAGAGAACGCTTCCAGCAGCTCCAAAAGTACAAACTCATCGGGGCGTGGAATACGAGGTGGAAAAGATCTTGGCCTCTCGACATCGTTATGGTCATTTGCAATACCTGATTGACTGGTCTGGATATGGTCCTGAAGAGAGAAGTTGGGTTAACGCCACGGATGTCCATGCTCCACGGTTGGTCCAAGCCTTCCACAGACTCTTCCCTGCCAAGCCTCGTGGGTGTTCGGTGCCCACCCATAAAGGAGGGGGTACTGTCAGGAATCGGCGCTCTGCTACGTCTCACCTACCAGCGCGCTGGTGTGCGGGCCTCCGGAGGTCATGGCCCCAGTTGCGGCTGCAGGTGTGTATGGACCGCAAGCGTCATCTTCCGCCTTGCTGAGTACCCCTGAGTCTGGTTCTATGTGCATTCTGCTGTGTGCCGGCGTCCTGCCTGTGAGGTCGTTGCCATGACTCCTGCACTCAGCTGATCCGGGTGTGCAATCCAGCACTGTGTCTCCACCCAGAGTTCAGTGACCAATCACTGCAGAGCCATGGGTATAACTCCCAGTCCGTGGCTCACTCACATTGCCTCAGACAACGAGTCACATTCGGTGTGCCTTGTTCTCCGGACTCCTGTGTTCCTGTTTCCAGCGATTCCCCGTGGTTACCTCCTGTCATCTCATCTCACTTCAGCTCTCCTGTTTTCTTCAGACTTCATCCACAGCCAGTTACCAGCTCATCAAGCAGTAAGAGACTCTCCTCAGGTGTTACATTCATTACTACCTGTGCACTGCTAATTGCATACCATCTGTGCATCTCTGCAAGTATATCACCTCATTGCATAGAGACTGTCTCCTGCTTGGGCCTAGTGTGGCCATACGGACTTTGTTATACAGTAACTGTGTGTTTTTCAAGTCTTACCGGAGTTCTGTTTATTTCATTCACATTCAGCATCAAGTCACTATATATTTCTGTTGCAAGAGACTTTTCTGTTGTTTTGGATTCAATTACCAATCACTGTTACTTTATTGCCTGGGTTCAGTTTTGTCATTCACTGCTATGCCATCTACTCTGTGATCCCTGTGTAATAAACATCAGCGCTTATGCGCCGGACTTTCATATTGCCTCCCCGCTTTGTACATCGCACCAACACTGACCCACTAGCGCCCCCGCCGGGGACAGACAAACCTAGAGACCTGACACAGCAGTTATAGTAATGGCACTGATAAAGAGTATTACCTCCGTGATGTTGTACCAATGCCATACATAAACATACATTGCCAGTTAACCTTAGGAGAGAGAATTGACTGCATAGGAGAGGAAAGAGTTAAACATCTGGTGAGGGGTGGACCTAGCTGTTAGGAAAGTACAGCCTTTTTAAGGGGAGGGTTTGATATATATAGGGAAGGTGAGGCCATCTTAGATCTCTTTGGTGGTGATTTGCTTTGGTAGGTGAGTGCTGCAGTGCAGGCATAACTGTGCAAATTTTTACACAGATTACCCCCCCTCCCTTGGTAGTACTTCCTGTGCTGCAGTGCAAGCATTTGTTTACACATAACTGTGCAAATTTTTACACAGATTACCCCTCCTCCCTTGGTAGTATTTCCTGTGCTGCAGTGCAGGCATTTGTTTACACATAACTGTGCAAATTTTTACACAGATTACCCCCCCTCCCTTGGTAGTACTTCCTGTGCTGCAGTGCAGGCATTTGTTTACACATAACTGTGCACATTTTTACACAGATTACCCCCCCCCCCCCCCCCCTTGGTAGTACTTCCTCCTCTCTACCTTTAATTATCCCTGCTACAATGTCTGCCCGCCCTCAGCGTGTGTTACGGCCCCCGGCTCGGTACCGCGGGTCAGGCGGTCGAGCTGGGCCAGGGGATGAGGTGGGTGGCCTGGGGGACGGGGCCTCCACAAACGCGGGCACGGGCGTTCCACGGCGGGCCAGGTCGGCCTCGCCACTGGGGGCCGGGCCGGCTGGGGCGGCCAGGCGGGGGCGGCGTGGGGGACCGGAGGTCCTTGCAGGCCGCCCTGAGGTTGACGGGCTGCGGCCCTCGCCTCAGGGATCAGTGGAGTCCATGGCGATGTCGGGCGCCCGCGCGCCGCGGAAGGCGCTCCGGAGGTGCAACCTCGGCCCCTATCTCTCCTCCCTTGCCACGGCCGAGTGCAAGTGCCGGGCGGGGAGAGAGGGAGGAAGGGGGATCGGGCGGTCGCCGCGCGGGGCCTGTCCGGGAGCCTCGCGCGGCGACTTTGGACGGAGCACAGGCCGGGACTCCTATGGTGGGAGGAGGTGGGACGCGCGCACGAGGTGCGCGCGTGCCCACGCTCGCACCAGGCGGCGCCGGCCGCGCACGAGCACGCGCAGTGGCGCCGCCAGTACCTCTGTCCCCGCTCCTGACTCCCCGGATGCCGGAGTTCACCAGGGGGAGGGGGCGCAGCAGGGGGGTGCAGCGTTTGCCGCTTGACGGCGACGCTGGGCGAAGGCGAGTTGCGCTGGCGGACGGGGCCACGGAAAGGAGCAAAAGGGGGGAGCGCGCACAGTATGCGCGTGAGCACTCTGCGGGCAGTACAGTTCGCGGGGGAAGGCGCGCTGCTGCACCGCAACTTTCTCTGTATCCACATGCCACTCCTCCTGAGACGGGGTGCAGCGGCCCTCGGGGGAGGAGGGGGGACAGGGAATGGGTCAGCGGCCGCATGGCCGTGAGACGCGCCGCTTCGCGTTACAGCGGGTCCTCCCCGGGATCGGGTGATGTTTCTGATCCGCTAGGCGGGGAGGAGGCGTTCTCCGAGGGGGAGAGTGGGTGGCTCAGTCGGGGGGCCCCCGCTTCCCCCGTCGTGCGCGGGCCGGGTCCCCCTCTGCTTTGTCTATTTCAGGGAACCGCGAAGAGGTGGATTTGGCGGACTTCGTGGAGGACGACGTATGGGCTGAAGCGGATGAGGATTCCAGGTCGGAGCGGTCGACTGCATCCGGTGAGTGGGTACAGTCTGTATCGGTTTCAACCACGAGCTCGAGTTCGCGTAGCTTTTCTTCTTCCTCCTCTTCATCTTCTCTGTCGTCGCAGGCGTCCGATGTGGATAGCACTTCTAGGGCAAGGAAGAGGGCGGCGAAATTTGCCAGGCGCGCAGCGAAGCAACAGAAGAGGCGTAAGCAGCGCAAGCAAGTTAGTGAGGAGGAGCGTAGGGCTAAGAAGCGGCGCGATCTGCCTGGGGTTGTGCGCTGCGAGTACACCGCAGTGATGCGGGGACTCCGAGACAGCTGCCGCAAAAAGATCCGTAGGGGTGACTTCGTGGACATATTCGTATTGACAAAGGCCATGAAGAAGGAATATAAGGCGGCGGCCGCTAAGAAGGGCATGGGGGCGGAGGCTTTCCGGTCCTACGATAATTGGCTGGCCGGTTTCTGGGTGTTTGCGGCATGCTACTTGGAGGATAGGCCGGAAGAGCACATGAACGTTATCCGGTATCTGCATCTCGTACACGACATGCAGCGCACATCCGCGGGCTCGGAATGGCGCCGGTATGATCAGGAGTTTCGGGAGAAACAGGACGGCTTACGGGTCATGGACTTCGGATTTAAGGATGTGGAGGTCTGGCTCAAGGTAACCCGGGCCGCGCATCAGGAGGAGGAGCCTCAAAAACAGGTGGCGGGCGGGCGACGCGCAGGCGCACCAGCCCAGGGGTCCAGCGCGGACGGAGGATTTGCCAGGACAGGTGGATTGTCCGTTCGCGGGGGAGGGCGTCCTGCCACACGGGGAAAGTGTTTCGCGTTTAACAGCGGAACATGTTCCTTTGGCAAGCAGTGTCGTTTTCGTCACTCCTGCCAGCAGTGCGGAGGAGCCCACCCAGGCTCCTCTTGTTTCAAAGGCGGTCGACAGGGGACTCGGGGTAAACAAGCGTACCCTAGGCAGGCCGCGAGCGGGACCGCTCTGCAGAGCCCCAACGCCAATTAAGTTGGAAGCGATGGTCCGGTGGTTGGATTTGTATCCGAATAGAGGGGATGCAAAATTTTTGTTTGACGGTTTTAAGTTTGGTTTTCGCTTGCCTGTTGCGAGTGAAGTGTCCGTGCGCGCGCAGAGGAACCTCCAATCTGCCCGAGCCTTGCCGGTAGTGCTGCGGGAGAAAGTGGATAAGGAGGTCAGGTTGGGCAGGATGGAGGGACCGTTTAGGTCACCCCCGGTGGATGACTTGGTCATCTCTCCGGTCGGGGTGGTTCCGAAGAAGACTCCAGGCGCTTTTCGGCTCATCCAGCATCTTTCTTACCCGCCGGGGGCGTCGGTCAACGACGCAATACCACCGGCTCATTGCTCGGTGGTGTATCAGTCATTTGACGAGGCGCTAGAGATGGTCCGCAGCTACGGGAACGGGGCCCTCATGGCTAAGATTGATGTTGAGTCAGCTTTTCGGTTATTGCCATTGCATCCGGACTCATTCCGTTTTATGGGTTTCCGGATTGGGGCGGAGTATTTCATCGACAAATGTTTGCCGATGGGATGTTCCGTTTCATGCTCATTTTTCGAGCGCTTTAGCACGTTTCTTCATTGGTGCGTGGAGTCTTCGTCAGGCGGTCACGGGGTTGCCCATTACCTCGATGATTTCCTGTGTGCGGGTCCGGCTAATGATGCAAGGTGCGGCGACTTGCTGTTTAGCATCCGGGCTCTTTTTTACCACTTCGGTGTTCCCGTGGCCGTGGACAAAACGGAGGGGCCGGCCTCCTGCTTGTCATTTTTGGGGATTGAAATTGACACGGTGGCGGGAGAGTGTCGCCTGCCCCGGGACAAGGTTTCGAAGCTCCGCGAAACCATTTGCCGGTTCGACGGCTCGCGTAAAGTTACGCTGCGGCAGGCGCAGTCCTTGCTGGGCATGCTGAACTTTGCTTGTCGGGTAATACCGATGGGCAGGGTTTTCTGCCGGAAGCTTGAAAGGGCGACGGCGGGGTGTGCCAGGCCTCATCATTTCGTGCGTTTGTCCTCCGAATTAAAAAGGGATTTGGCCGTTTGGGCCTCGTTCCTGGAGGATTTCAACGGAGTGAACATATGGCAAGCGCCAGCGGTGGACAGCGAGCGGTTGCAGCTGTTCACCGACGCTGCAGGTGCCTCTGGATTCGGTTGCTTTCTGGAGGGATCTTGGTGCGCGGCATCCTGGCCGGCAAACTGGCATAGCGAGGGTCTAACAAAAGATCTGGTGCTTCTGGAGCTTTTTCCCATTATGGTAGCGTTGGAGGTCTGGGGCGATCGGCTGGCTAATCGCAGCATATTGTTTAGATGCGATAATCTGGGCGTGGTGCATGCGATTAATAACCAGAGGGCAAAATCGCTGGTGGTTCTGTGGGTGCTTGGGCAATTGCTTTTGACGTGCTTGCGTAGGAACCTATGGTTCCGGGCACAACACGTGCCCGGTTTGGAGAACGGAATTGCCGACGCTTTGTCGCGTGGACAGTGGGAGAGGTTTTGGGTTTTGGCACCCGAGGCCGAGGAGCAAGGTTTTCACTGTCCCGGTTATGTTTGGCAGGTGATCGGGCCGGACTGGAGGGTCTAGCGTTGCGGTCAGTCGCGCCAGCCACACTCAAGGCTTACGGACAAGCTTGGAGCGAGTGGGAGGAGTTTGTCCAAGGTCGTCAGCAACAAGGTAAGAGCAGGCATCGGCTGATGCTTTCTTTTATTTGGCAGCTTTATGTTTCCGGTAGGTCCCGAGCGGTGGTATCACGGTACTTGGCTGGGGTCTCATTTTTCTGCAAGCTGCGGGGCGTCCCTGATGTGACAAAAAGCGAGGTTCTGCGGAAGGCAATGAAAGGGTGGGCGCGAGTAGCGCCGACGCCACCAGATAGGAGGCGGCCCATCGATGCGGCTTTGTTGCCGGCCGTCATCGCGGCGGTGGGGCGAGTCGCGTCGTCCAGGTTTGAGACGCTTTTGTTCAGTTTGGCGTTCTCAATGGCTTACCACGGGGCCTTTAGGGTTTCGGAGTTGGTAGCGCCTTCCAAGAGAGCAGATTCGCGCATGCTGGGCGGAGACGTAGTAGTGGGTGAGAGGTCCTTGCTGTGCAGATTGCGGCGCTCTAAGACGGACCAAGTGGGGAGAGGTCGCTGGGTCACTATGGTTCCAGCGCAAGAGGAGAGCGTTTGCCCAGTAGGTCTGGCGATGCAATATGTGGCGGTGCGACCCGTTAGGAAGGGGTCATGGCTATTGCATTATGACAGGCTGCCAGTGACGAAATATCAGTTTCGTTGGATGCTGAGTCGTTGTTTGGCAAGCTTGGGCCTCCCACCCACTGCGTTCGGTACCCATTCCTTTCGAATAGGTGCGGCGACGTCGGCTGCTGCGGCGGGTTTCTCCAGAACTGAAATCCAGGCGGTGGGGCGATGGAAGTCATCAAGTTACAGACGATATATTCGCCCCGTTGCATGAGAGGTCGGATTGCGCTTGGTGCTTTGTTTTATTTACATTGTATTATGTTGTTCCAGTTCTGTGAGTTATGGTGTTGTGCGTCTGTTGGTGTTTCCCCCTTTTTTATCCTACTCAGGGATTAGCTACTCGTCGTTGCTGGCATGAGTCGGCAGCGGGGGTCTGGAGTTATTTTGCGATTTTTTGCCTGACTTGACGGACTGAATTCTAATCTACAATTCGGCTAATCTGGTCTAATCAGAGTCCCTCAGCAGGTCTTTACGCTTTCACCTCCAGCTGAGTTATTACATGTGTTTCCCATTTTATACCCCCCCCCCTCCCCTGTTTAATTTCGTTTGCTTTTATTTGAACTTCCCCTTTTGTGTGTCTATGTGCGCTTCAAACTGGCAACGAAGCATGGTGCAGATCGGCTAGGCCGTGACTGCTGCAATAGCGAGAGCTAAAGTTTTTTCTTTTGGCAGATCCTTCAGGAAAGCAATTAATAAAGCCTTTTAGTAATCAATTTTACCCCTCTTTTCCCCTTCAGGTTGGTTTGAAGACAATTTGGCTATTTGGGTGGTTGGCCACTCTTACGTATACTGGGCAGCCAGGTTTGTGGCCTCGGAGGGGGCTCAGGCGTTGCCTGGAGCACAGGGTGTCAGATGGCTTGGCTGGCGAGGGATGATGTGGAGCGAGCTGAAGAGTAGGCTAGTTAGTCAGGCCAGCAAGCATGGAGTCCCTAGGGTCTTGGTTGTCCATCTAGGTGGCAACGACCTGGGGAAGAGGACATCCTTGGACCTGCGGTGGGCCATGATACAGGATCTGGCAAGTGTGGCCGCAGTATGGACCAATTGTGTGTTGGTTTTTTCAATGATGGTGCCAAGGTTGTGTTGGAGGGGTGTGGCGGATGGGCGCCGGATTGACGAGGCCCGGAAAAAGGTGAACGGGGCGGTGGCAAAGTGGGTGCTGTCCCACGGAGGGAGGGTGGTTCGCCACCCTAGGATTCGGTTCAGAGACAGCCACCTTTTCCGGCCTGATGGAGTGCATCTATCCAATGAGGGGATGATGTTTTTTCTGGAGGATCTAGGTTTCGTTTTGCAGGAGTTAGGGTAGGTTTATGGTGGCGGTGCGAAAGACGTTGGGGATGAGTCTTTCGCTGTTGGCGGAAAAGAACGGCAGTTTTGTATTTGTATGGAAAACTGTAGTGTTTTACAGTTTGGTGTGGTTTAGGTGCACTCACCTCCATCGACTTATGGCCGCTTGACCACCCGTCCGGGAAGGCAGCGGCAGGGCACCCAGGAGCGGTGGGTAGTCACTGTGGGGGTTGAGTTGTCACCTATTACCGGTTTGTGATAGTTTTAGTAAATTTAGGATCGGTTCGAATGGTTAGTTATTTAAGGTTAATTTAGGTTAATTGAGCCGTTCTTTTTGCTGCCACCATATTGCCGGCTGGATCGGCATTTTAATTAATTCTCTATTACAGGTATGCTAATGGATAGGGAAAAATAAATAGCTAGCAATTTTTCTGCCAAATTTCAAGTCTCCGTGTCTTTATTTCTGGTTCCAAGGTTATGAATGCTTTACTTTAAAAGAAGGGGGTCCACCAAATATCACTAGGATGTTTAGGAGAGAGAATTGACTGCATAGGAAAGGAAAGAGTTAAACATCTGGTGAGGGGTGGACCTAGCTGTTAGGAAAGTACAGCCTTTTTAAGGGGAGGGTTTGATATATATAGGGAAGGTGAGGCCATCTTAGATCTCTTTGGTGGTGATTTGCTTTCCCACCCTCCCGCCCCGGTGGTCAGAAATTCTGGCACGTGGTGCCTTGGCGTTAAGTTGTTGGCTGGTTTATCGTTGGCTATTTATTGGCGGAAAAGAACGGCAGTTTTGTATTTGTATGGAAAACTGTAGTGTTTTACAGTTTGGTGTGGTTTAGGGGCACTCACCTCCATCGACTTATGGCCGCTTGACCACCCGTCTGGGAAGGCAGCGGCAGGGCACCCAGGAGCGGTGGGTAGTCACTGTGGGGGTTGAGTTGTCACCTATTACCGGTTTGTGATAGTTTTAGTAAATTTAGGATCGGTTCGAATGGTTAGTTATTTAAGGTTAATTTATGTTAATTGAGCCGTTCTTTTTGCTGCCACCATATTGCCGGCTGGATCGGCATATTAATTAATTCTCTATTACAGGTATGCTAATGGATAGGGAAAAATAAATAGCTAGCAATTTTTCTGCCAAAATTCAAGTCTCCGTGTCTTTATTTCTGGTTCCAAGGTTATGAATGCTTTACTTTAAAAGAAGGGGGTCCACCAAATATCACTAGGATGTTTATTAGCTCTGAAGGCTAAATACATGCAGGTTAGAAGTTACTGAAAGTGCGTGGAGACAGATGATTCATCCAATATGACAATATCAGTACAGTTTAATAGACTATTAATAGACTGTATATGGCAACAAGTTAACAGAGTATTTGGTATGCGGGAATCATTTTTGCCAGTGACAAGACGTGCAAGAATAGTGCAAAATCAGTCCACGGATAGCACTGATTTACTATCACTATAGTCACAGTTATCAATATTAAAACAACATCACCATCATATTGAGATATTCATGTAAGGAGTTATAGGTGGTGATATTATTTGACATAATGCTGAACCACTTTATGAGGTAAAATAGCCAAGCTTATGAGGACTGTGTTCTGAGAAAATATGGCAGTGTTGTTACCAACTGCTAGCTGATACTAGAAGTATGTAACAATTGTAACCAGCTTATCATTCTGAACATTGGTTACATTTTTGGATACTAACTCAAGAGTACAAATCCTGCCTACCGTTAGTATTATCGAATAGGTATTGTAGCAAGAAGGACATGCTTATGGAATATACAGAAATGCTCTTGTCCGCATATTGGGGGTCATTCCGACCCGTTCGCACGCAGCGGTTCTTCGCTGCGGTGCGAACGGGTCTGGAATGCGCATGCGCGGCGTGCGCACTGCGCACGTGCGTTGTTGCCTCCGGGCAACGACGTTGGTTACGAAGAAAGCGGTCGCAGCGGCGACCGCAAGAAGATTGAAAGAAGGAAGGCGTTCCAGGGCGTCACCTGTCCGTTGGTGGCCATTTTCGGGGAGTGGTAAGGAAACCGCAGGCGTGTCCAGGAGCACGGAGGGCAGATGTCTGACGTCAAAGCCGGCCCCAGCATCGCAGAGATCGTCGCACAGGGTAAGTAGGTGTAGGGCTACTCTTGTTTTGAGTTAAACTTTTTTAGCATAGCAGGGCTGCACAAGCGTTCGCATCCCTGCTATGCTAAAATACACTCCCCCATAGGCGGAGATTAGTTGATCGCACCAGCAGCAAAAAGTTGCTTGGTGCGATCAACTTGGAATGACCCCCATTAGCTGAAGTGCCCAATACAAGTCAGCAGATTTACAGAAAATATCTCTATATTTGGATAATTGTAATTTATTTAATTTATTTGAGATTGGTTTGCTAAATATACGTGGCCATGTAAGGGGCTCTACTTGGTGTAGTGCATGTAAGGGCTCTACTTGGTGTAGTGCATGCAAGGGGCTCTACTTGGTGTAGTGCATGTAAGGGGCTCTACTTGGTGTACTGCGTGTAAGGGGTTCTACTTGGTGTAATGCATGTAAGGGGTTCTACTTGGTGTAATGCATGTAAGGGGTTCTACTTGGTGTAATGCATGTAAGGGGTTCTACAGTACTTGGCATAATGGGTGTAAGGGGCTCTACTTTGCGTAATGTGTGTAAGGTGTTCTAATTGGTGTAATGCGTGAAAGCGGCTCTACTTGGAATAATGCGTGTAAGGGGCTCTACTTGGCGTAATGCATGTAAGGGGCTCTACTTGGCGTAATGCGTGTAAGGTGCTCTACTTGGCGTAATGCGTGTAAGGTGCTCTACTTGGCGTAATGCGTGTAAGGTGCTCTACTTGGCGTAATGCGTGTAAGGTGCTCTACTTGGCGTAATGCGTGTAAGGTGCTCTACTTGGCGTAATGCGTGTAAGGTGCTCTACTTGGCGTAATGCGTGTAAAGGGCTCTACTTGGCGTAATGCGTGTAAGGGGCTCTACTTGGTGTAGTGCGAGTAAGGGGCTCTACTTTGCGTAAAGTGCGTAAGGGGCACTACTTGGCGTAAATGTGTGTAAGGGGCTCAACCTCTACTGTAGGCAGGCACTGTCCACCTACTTTGGTGACAATCACAAGTTGGACAGAAGTTGGCAGATTGGTTGGTCTGATGAAAAGTTGGTTAGATGTGTGGAGCACCGATGAAAAGTTGGTTAGATGTGTGGAGCACCAATGAAAAGTTGGTTAGATGTGTGGAGCACCAATGAAAAGTTGGTTAGATGTGTGGAGCACCGATGAAAAGTTGGTTAGATGTGTGGAAGCACTGATGAAAAGTTGGTTAGATGTATGGAGCACTGATGAAAAGTTGGTTAGATGTGTGGAAACACTGATGAAAAGTTGGTTAGATGTGTGGAGCACCGATGAAATGTTGGTTAGATGTGTGGAAGCACTGATGAAAAGTTGGTTAGATGTGTGGAGCACTGATGAAAAGTTGGTTAGATGTGTGGAGCACTGATGAAAAGTTGGTTAGATGTGTGGAGCACTGTTTTTGTTGGACAGACAAGTTGGACGGTTGGAGGTTTGGAAAGTTGGAGAAACGTTGGTCTGATGTATGGCTAGCATTAGGCCCATAGTCTTCCCCACCAATTACCAGATTTTCCCAGCTTGCCCCTGTTAATTACTGTAGGTATTCAGCTCACCGCGATTTGCAGTGGCAGATTTATACCAAACTAATGGAGCAATTCAGTATTGTTCTGATGAAGGGACAGCAGCTCTGGTTTACTGTATATCACTGCAGTGCAGCTAAATCCCTTGACAATTCCATATTATTCAGCTTACGTAGTGGAAGGACATATCCAACTTGGAGTGCAGCTTTAATTGGTTATATCGATCTCATTCCAGTCTCATTAGCATTTCCCCTTGTTGTCAGGGACATCTAATTGTCTAACCAACATTCCCTGTACTTCTTCCCAGAATCCTTCACCCAACATCAGTCTGGGAAGCTAAATAGCCCTAAGCAAACTTGATTCAACTTATTACAGCACTATTTAGGGTCCAAGTGTTTATCCAGTTATTAAAAAATGTATGGAAATGAAATACTATCGCAGGGTATATGACAAAACAGGGCTTTCATATAACCTATATATAACTAACGGGTGAAGGGAAGTCACTGCGCAGATCAATAGCTTCCTATTGGACCATGCAGTCATAGGGGCATATTCACCATCACTTAGGGGGTCATTCAGATCTGATCTCTAGGCAGCAATTTTTGCTATCCTGCGATCAGATAGTCGCCACCTACAGGGGAAGTGTTTTTTCGCTGTGTAAGTGAGTGAACGCATGTGTAGCAGAGCTGCACAAACTGATTTTGTGCAGTCTGTGCAGCCCAGGACTTACTCAGCCGCTGCGATCACATTAGGCTGTTCGGGCCGGATTTGACGTCAGACACCTTCCCTGAAAACGCTTGGTCTCGTCTGCATTTTTCCGAACACTCCCTGAAAACTGTCACCCACAACGCCCTCAAACCCCCAATCTCCTTGCGAACACCGGTGCGAATGGATCCTTCGCACAATCCCGTCACTGACTGGCGATCCACTGTGCAGCCATCCGTCGCGCCTACGCGTTGCACTGCATACGCAAGTGCAGTTCAGATCTGATCGCCCGTTGTACGAAAATGCGCAGCAGCGATCAGATCTGAATGACCCCATTAATATCTACAAAAGTAGGTGAAATTGAACATTTCCACCTACTTTTGTAATAAATAAGTTTTGGTGCCATTCATCACGAAGGTAACGCAGGAGATATCACTGATATCTCCAGCTTACCATTCACTTTCTATCTGGCACTTTCTAGTGCACCTAGGTCACGCAGGCGCACTATTGCTAGCCCTGACGAATGTTTTCACAGCTACGAAAGAAAGTAGCAGTGAAAGAATTTGATTGCTCCAGCGCTCGCCGCAAGTTAGAATGTTAATTATCGGGGGCCGCTCGGTCCCCGATAATTAACATTATGAATATGCCCCATAGACCGCTAGCTTGTGTGACGCTTCCCAATGAGGAAGCACATGCAGACCTGCAAGTGCAGCTTTGAGGACACCATGATGTGGCTGCACTGGGTGGATTGGCTGGTGGTCATTATTATTATTAGGATATAACTACTTAAACCACACACCCATTAGGGTTCAATAAAACAAGAGCAATCTTCTGTATTACTGTGCATAGTCATATAGCTACTTTATAGCAGGCAGGAACCCACAGAACCACAGAATGAAGAAAGCTCATCCTAGGAATTCAGTGTAAACGTGCAAATGGGACCTTGCGGCCACCTACCTGCAAGCCACGTTCCCAGATTGCAATAGGTTGTGAGGACTGTTATAACATGATTGCTTGAACGCTCTGTGTAACAAAGGAATATGGTGTTCCTACTATGCTAGGTTATATACAGGGCCGTCTTTTCGTATGGGCTCAATGGGCTCTTGCCCAAGGGCCCCAGGAGTATAAGGGCCCTAGGCTGATAGCTGAGGGTCCCCTCTTTCTAGGGGTACCAGATTTTTGAAAATCGGCCCTGGGGAACTGGAGATATCTGACTTGAAAGCAGTGGTCCCCATCCAAGCCTGTTAATTGCTTTTCCCAGCTTGATATCTCGGGTTCTGTCTGACTTAAAGTATTTCTGAGGGTATAAGCCAAAAGCTGGGACTCTCCCCTTTTGGTGGACACTGACAGCTTGTCTCAGAGATATCAGCCTTCCAGCAGCCGGTCCCCGCTCCAGCTCCACACGTCTCATATGCAGTTTTAGATTTTCGTTGGTGAATTGCTTTGGCGGCTGAACACTGATCCCCAAGTCTCCAGAACCTTCTGAAAGGTGTCCCCAGAACCTTCTGAAAGGTGGGACTCTCTAGTATTTTATTCCATTCAAAGCTAAGAAATATATTTTCAGGAACATGAGATATATGCAGTCAAGCAAGCTGCCTCCCACAGGAAAATGATAAATATTAAGCCCACTCCACTATCCACCCCTCCCCTACGTATTAAACATAACACCCCCTACCACCCAGGATGTCATGTACCAGGGCCCCTTCATTCAGCCCAATGCCCCCTTCTACAGTTTAGCCCCATCTGAGCAGTAAAGAAGTAATTAGCAAAAATTACTGTTCCGGGTCCTACATGCTGAGCGGAAGATAGAACACCCCCTACCGCCCGCGGGACATCAAAGCTGCACTGATAGCTCCTCCCACCCCTACCGCTGAAGGATGGGTAGGGGGGCCCAGTACATTGCTGTGCCCAGGGGCCTACACTGCTGTTAAGACGGCCCTGGTTATATACACCAAAGGCGTGTGGGTCATTAGGCGACCACTATTGGCCGACATACAGTACATTAGGTCGACATGAGTTTTTTTACTTTTTTTGGTGTCGTTTTCTTCATAAAGTGACGGGGAACCCCAATAAGTGCACCGCGTCCCCTCGCTGCGCTCGCTTCACTTGCCATGCTTCGGGCAAGGTCACTATTCCCAATCATAGTCCACATTGATCGTAAAGTATGAAAAAGTTCCAAAAATGTAAAAAAAATTGAAAAAAGCATGTAGACCTTTTCCATGTCGACCTAGTGATCATGTCGACATAATGCATGTCAACTAATAGTGGTCGACCTAATGACTGTTGACCTATGTGTTGTCGTCCTAATGACCGTATCCCCCCCAAAGATCTCAACAGATTTGCATTCATTATGATAGATTTGCATATTTCAGATGTTATTAAAATCTATCTTTTATCTTTGTCAGGAAATCAGACGGATGTGAAATGTTACACACTGACCCCTCCTCGCCCAGCTAACGATATTAATTACACTTGTACTTTTACAAATAAAGCCGGACAGCGGAAAGAGACCTCTATACCTGTGACTGTGATCGGAGGTACGTACAGCTGGTCAGAAGAAAGGGGGCAAGTAAAATGATCCAACTGGGAAAATGCTTTTAATGCAGCAACTTAGGGATGGGACATGGAAAGAAAACATCGGTTACATTATGTTTTTCAACAGTGGTTACAAAACAATGTTTAGACGTAAACATTGGTGCTCTGAGGCCGATGATTACCAATGTTAACTGTGGTTTCTATTTTTTATTAAATAAACTGGCTACCTAAGCATACGTATATCAGGGACATGCAGTGAGCTAAATGGCTCAGGAGGCACTGGCTAACCCCAGAGCCAGAATTCCATGCAATATATGAGCCAAAGGGTACATCTGGGCATTATACACCGGTGCAGCAGTATAAACTCCTGGAAATCTGGTGAGTTTTGATGAGAGATGTGTGGAAAGGATACACAGGTGAGGCACTGCCTCACCTGCCATAGACTTTTTACTCCAGAGTTTGGGCTATAAAAATGATTAGAATAATGGAAAGAAGATATTTCAAACAAATTTATTTTTCATATACTTTATTCAGACAGAATTCTGGTTTAAACATAAGTATGACAGGAAAGGCTCTGCCTCACCTGCCTCACCCCACCGCACGTCATTGACGTATATATATATATATATATATATATATATAATACACACGGCTGGATTAACTTTGGGGCAGGTGAAGCTACAGCTCCAGACTCTCCATTTAATATAGGCCCACAGAATGTCTGGTTTACAGTATGTATGGTGGAATGGGCAAGTATTCCAATCCACATTACCTACCAGTGTGGTCACTCTGGTACCTGACAGATGAGTGTCACTAATCAGTGTGCTGTCAGCAGTGGCGGTTCTTGCCACGGGCAAGCGGTACTTTTGCCCGGGGCGCCGCCTTCCGGAGGGCGCCGGCGCCATCCAGGGGGCGCCGCACCAGGGCAAGATCCGCCACTGTGCCCCCTCCGCAGTGCCCTGCTGTGCCGCCCGCTTTGAAGGGAACCAGACGCGTAGCGTCTAGTTTCCCTTCATTGAGAGGACCTTAGTTGTGCGGTGCGCGATGATGTCATCGCGCACCGCACAGCAAAGGTCCTCTCCATGAAAGGAAACTAGACGCTACGGTCTAGTTTCCCTTCGTGTAGAGGACCTTTGCTGTGCGATGCGCGATGACGTCATCGCGCATCGCACAGCATAGTGGCACAGACACTAGGGGTCATAATTGACCTCTAGTGTCTATGCTGTTCTATGGGAGAGACGTAATAACGTCTCTCCCATAGATCGAAGAGAAGAGAGGAGAGAAGAAGAGCGGAGCCGCTGGCGGAGGTGGTCTGGATCAGGAACGGGGATGGTAAGTATACTTTTTATTTATTTATTTATTTTCTTTCAGCGTCGTGACCACGCCCCCAATTGAAGCCACGCCCCCATATTTTGCCCGGGGCGCCACAAGTCTTAGAACCGGCCCTGGCTGTCAGTGTGATCCACTGCTTCTCCTTCCTCAGTCCCAAGTGTCAAAGTCAGAAAAATATCTCTATTCACACTGCCATATTTGCACCTCATTCAGGTCCGCGCTGCGCATGCGTACGCTCTCCCGTGAGTGCGCATACTCACAGTCGCGGGCACCCGCAGGCGCACGGTATGCGTATTTACGGTAGAGTTTATGTGATCGTAGCGTGCGACTCATTCGTTACATATTTTCACTATATAATGTATTTTGTAGATCATGGTCCCTTTGATAGATTCTGAAAGTTTAGTTAATATAGCATGTTCCTGAACAGAGAGATTCCTCTTTGTATTGTACGAAGGGTCTAACAGGGGTCATACAGTGGTGTTTGGTACCCATCGGAAGAGTATTTAAATAGCAATATTCCGGTGTTGGTTTGGAGCGGATTAATCGCTCGTGCGAATAGTTATGGACATAAGAAGTTTATGTCCATTTACTATTATTTGTTCTTATTTAATCATGCGGCGGGAAACCCAGTATCCCACCCACCTGAACAGTTGAAAGCAGTCACAGCCCACCTGTATGAATCAACCTATGACCTTTTGTTATAATGCGAAGCCGAATTCCTGTGTCCAATGAACAATGAGATTGTAGGGACCATTGAATTGTATTGTGTGTGGGGCATAAATAGGCAGGCCGACCATATCCAGTTCACTCTCTTCAACGGTTCTCATTGCTGATAATCGGGAGCTGGATATCGAGGCGCATGCGATCGTTTCCCCTTGTGCGTAAGTGTTTCTCCGCAATCATATTGATCTACTTGTTATTCTGAGCCAATCTCTCTCAATTTCTCTCTCTCTCTCTCCTTCTCTTTCTCTCTTATTTTCCCTTAAATAGTAATTGTATTGTATTGTATTTCCTGTGTAGTTATCTGGTTAGGTAGTCTATGTTATATTGTAGTGTATGACTTGTATTGTGTTTAATTCTTTTGCAAGTATATCATTCATAATATATATATTAGGCGTTGGACCCTGAGCACGGTATCTGTGTATTTCTTATATTGTTAAGTATTCTCAGAGCGTCGGTGACGCTCAAACAGCTTTAAATGTTATAAGGTTATTCTGTGTTGCATTTACACTCTATCATTACACTAAGATTTTACTGTACAACACACTGTTTATGGTTTAGATATAAAGGTTTAATATTGTGAGCGTCAGCGCCGCTGGTGATCTCCTCGTGGTCCCGAGCGTCCGCTACGCTATAGCGAATCATTACGTTAGTCAACAGCCAATAACGTGCCTGCCTGTGATCTCTTGGCCGTGAGTGAACGTGACGCTTGAGCGTCTCGATCACGGCTAAGCGATTGTTACGCAACTAGCGTACCCTTACGGTACTTCATACGTAGATAGCGTACAGTGTTCTTAGACCTCATAAAGGGTATTATATACGATAAATATTCAGCTTTATCAATTGGCGGCTCGCCCGTCCTTCACATATCTGCACTAGGTAGATACAGCAGACATTATCCACCAGCAAAGGGCGGGAGGTTGTATTCCTCGTAGTGCTGTCGGGATAAGCGTCTGCTTCTCTTAGTAAAGGGTGCTGAAGGAATCCGGGAACCGGAGGTAAGAACAAAACAATAGTGTCTTTTTAAAACTGTTTATTTTTCTGTCTTGCGTACACACGCACGCACACATATATATCTGCATTTCCTTTTCATTTGTGTATTTTCGTATGTCACTCTCCTGTTTGCCAGTTCTATAGTTGAAAAACGTGCTGAAAGAGATTTGTCGCTATTTCATAGTTTAAGAGTAAAGGTAACATAGTTAAAGTATAGACAAACACACAGCTTTGCCTGGGAGATAAGGCGAAGTCAGTGTGGTGTGCGGTAGATGATCAAGGATCATCTACATTGATAAACATATAAATTGTGTTACGGTGGATCTTTATTTTGCGTACACGTGTCTCTAACAAAGACTGAGATTTGTGCATGCAAACCAAAGGCCGACGCACGCAGCGTAAATTACGCAGCGGAGCGTCCGGGTACGCCCACGTAACTCAAAACACAAGTTTTTTTCTCTCCTCTCAACGCGATAAGTAGCGCCACGCGGTAAATAACGCAAGGCGATAAATTGCGCAAATCTATTTTAACATTCGAAATTTAAATTAACAGATCCTTCTCCTAATTGGTAACACATCTGGTCTAAAGAAAAATTTCTGCGCAGAAATAGAAATAGAAACAAAAGTGTATATGCGGTGAGTGAGTGTTTGTTTTTACAATTTTTAAGGTTGAACCACAAGAAAAGTCGAGTACTCGTGAGGTACATGCGTGTAAGTGACGTACATGGTGGCTAGGGAGGCATCCCTGGTTAAAACATAAAATTTGAGCATTAGAGTGTAGCAGACCAGGAGGTCATACTGTAACAGACCAGGAGGTCATAGCAGACCAGCAGGTCCAGGTACAGCAGACAAGGAAGTCCGCTATACAGTCCACAGGCACAACACCAAGAAAGGGTTGGTGCAACACCCATATAGGCCATATAAGCTCTGGCTGAAGGAATTCGCAGCCGTAATTTTCGATTCCGTTGGTCGCTCAGCACATAAGATTAGTTGCTTATGTACTAAACGATTGTACCGCACGTAATTGTGTACATTAGTTAGTACTCTGACCTAGTACCATTAGAGTAAAGGGGTCACAAACGCTATTTGTACATTCTAAACGTGATTTGTGTAATTTTTTTTATTTTAAGGGAGGTTCGCTGCTCACTCAGGAACTATCCAACAACCAATAGTTACTGGAAAGAGTAAGTGTTCTTCGGATCACCCTCACAGGTTCCAGTAAATAGAGGTTCAGGTCGCAGGGGCCCTGGGTCGAGTACGCCAGCACCATATCGGTGTGATCAGGTCGTATTGGTCGGCGTGGGCGAGTGAGTGGGGTACTCGGTAAACCGCCACCGTCAGCCTATCTTGGACATTTGGTTTGCGTAAGGGTTGGCTGAATAAAGCAACACTTTCGAACTATGGGGCCACTTGTTCAGGTAGGGGGCGATCAACCTCGGTTCGGGTTGATTCAGTGAACCGACCAATTGGGTCGGCAAGGTACGTAATGTGTGAGAAATACGGAAGTCACACAGAAGCTTTATGTGATGAATGGGAGAGAATGACAGTACATGACGGGGAGAAATTCCCAAGAGTAGGTAGCTTCAGCTCAGAAGTGTTACAAAATTTAAGGAGGAGGATATGTCTCATTAAATCAGCAAAGAGACGAATCAAACATTACGATTATTTGCAGTTGTGGCAACAGGAAGGTGACATACAGAGAGGATTGGCTCAGGCGGCGGGATCTGGCCCTATCAGAATACTGATCGCCACGGCCCCACCGCCACCATATATATCAGGAGAAAAATTGGTTGCGGAGAATGACGCATTAAGGTGTAACAAACAACAAACACTTAGCAACTGTGTAAATGTTAAAGATAATGTTAACCAATTAACCAATGCAAGTATTAACCCGTGCAAGTTGTACCCTGTTTTGAACTTTCCTCAGGAGTGTGATCAAGAGGACGAATCGGCAACAATTTCAGCGCTCTCTCTAGCAGCCACCATAGCAGAGACCACAGTAGGCACAGCTCAACCCCCGAGATTAGTAACAAAGGCCCCTAGCGGAGGGATAGGTGAGGTCGTATCAACAGGTAAGTACGGCACCATACATTATGCTGAAACTATTTCACCACAGCCTGTAGAATCTACACAGAATGAGGTTGTTAGAGTTAATCCCGTTAGAGTAATAGCAGTGCCAAATGGGAAAACAGACACATCAGGAGCCACTCCCATTAGGAACATTGCTATGTACACCCCATTTTCCCGAATGGAATTAAGGACCATAGTGTCTGAATTCCCTGACCCTAGAAAAGACTTAGTTGCCAGCCAAAAATACATCAGAGGCTTAGGTAACACTGTAGAGCCCAACAATAAAGACTGGCAGATATTGCTGAGAGCATGTTTACCCTCCAATGTCGACGCAACTCAATTTTTAGCTGATAGCGGATTAGATCAGGATGTACCTCTTACAGATGTGTACAACAAAGATAATGTAAAAAGAATAAGCTTACAGTTAAAAGAGTATTTCCCAGCAGTAGCTAAATGGAACAAAATATTCTCCATTAAACAGAAAGAGTCAGAGACAGCTGCAGAGTATTTTCACAGAGCATTATCAGAAATGGCAAAATACACAGGCATAGAGGACATTAAAACAGACACAAACCATCGAGAAGTAGCAGTATCGGTACTGATGGATGGTTTAAAAGAGTCATTGAAGACTAGGGTACAGACCACACAACCATGTTGGCGAGGTCTGTCTGTGGCTACTTTGAGAGAGGCTGCTATTGATCACGATAGAAACATCACCAGACACAGGGAACAACAAGGTGATAAATTAATGGCCGTAAGTATACAGGCCCTGACCACAAGGCAGCCTTTGTTTATATCACCAAACCCTGTGGGTAAGTCAAGTGTGGTTACTTGTTATTCTTGTCATAAACAGGGACACATGGCACGAGATTGTAGAGTAAAGAATTCACGAAACTCACACCAACCCCCTAGACAACGACACGACACACGACATTGGGATCAGGGTCCGCAGAAACGGAGTTACGAGCCACATGCAGGGGAAACAAAAAGATACCCCCCGAACAGAGACTGGCACGCCTCTGGTAGTTCCCAATTAACTCCGTCACAAGTAGTTGCTGCCAGCGGGATTCAGGGAGGTCACCATACCCAATAGGGGTGTGGCCATACCTGTAATCTGCAGCCAGTAAAATTGATTGCAAGCCTTGGAAGTGAACCCGAAATTGCAATCAATGTAGCTGGTAAATCATTAAACTTTCTTGTAGATACGGGGGCGGCCAAATCAGTGATCAATTCGACAGTGGGCATGAGGACCACTGGTAGGACAATTCCAGCCATGGGAGTAACAGGAGTAGTCCAGCATTACCCTGTTAGCAAACCAGCAGAGATTACAATAGGGCCTTTACATACCAAGCATTCCTTTTTGCTGGCTACATCGGCACCGACCAATCTCCTGGGTAGAGACTTACTGTGTAAAATGGGGTGCGTCATTTATTGTACTCCTGAAGGTGTATTCTTGGACATACCTGAGAATCACGCTCAGGAAGTGCGAGACATGTTAGACTCCCCATCAAAATTAATGTCACATACCATTATGACAAATAGGACTCCATCCCAAGTAGAAGAAATGACATCTCAGATACCAGAGTCACTTTGGACTAAAGATGGACAGGACACTGGATTAATGGCAAACGTAGCTCCAGTAGTTGTACAAGTAAAAGAAGGTAGGATAGCTCCAAAAATCCCACAGTACCCTCTGAAGCCAGAGGTGGAGTTAGGAGTTTACCCAGTAATAGAGCGCTTGCTACAACAGGGCATTCTGGTAAGAACGTCCAGCACTGCTAATAGTCCCATCTTCCCTGTCAAAAAGAGTGGGGGGAGGGGTTACAGGCTAGTGCAGGATCTAAGGGGGATTAACAAAATAGTTGAAAGTCAGTTCCCCGTAGTGCCAAATCCAGCTGTCATCCTAATGCAAATCCCTCCCACTGCGAGATTTTTCACTGTTATTGACCTCTGCTCCGCTTTCTTTTCGGTACCTCTGCACCCTGACAGCCAATATTTGTTCGCATTTACATACAGAGGAGTCCAATACACATGGACTCGATTACCCCAAGGATTCATAGATAGTCCAAGTATATTTTCTCAGGCTTTGCATGATTGTTTACAGTCTTTCCAACCAGAGAGTGGATCAGTATTGATACAGTATGTGGATGATTTACTGCTGTGTTCAGATTCACTGGAAGCGTCCCTGAAGGATACGAAACAGCTCCTGTCTCATCTTTCAGACACAGGACACAAGGTTTCCAAAGACAAGTTGCAATTATGCCAGACTAAGGTAAAATATTTGGGACACTGTCTAACACAAGGACTGAGACACCTGACCGCTGATAGAATTCAAGCAATTAGAGATATGACTCTGCCACAAACCCAGCAACAGATCAGAACATTTTTAGGAATGTGTGGGTATTGCTGTAATTGGATCCCAGGGTTTTCCATTTTAGCGTTACCTTTGCAGGAGATGGTCTCCTCAAACAAACCTGATCGGATTTCGCATACAGACGAGTCTGAGACAGCATTTGAGAGACTTAAACAGTGCCTAACGCAGGCACCAGCATTAGGTATGCCAGACTATGGAAAACCCTTTGAACTATACGGAACAGAAAGTGCTGGTTGCGCGGCAGGCGTACGAACCCAAAAGCACGGTGATGCCAGCAGGCCAGTAGCATACTACAGCGCTCAGCTAGATACGGTAGCGCGATCCCTCCCCACATGCTTGCGAAGCGTTGCTGCGATAGCATTGCTAGTAACGAAAAGCGAAGACGTCGTGCTAGGTCACAACCTCACAATTCATACACCACATGCAGTGTCAGCCTTGTTAAATTCTGCCCAAACCAGGCACGTCTCATCAGCGCGGTTTACAAGATGGGAATTGGCACTAATGGCCCCCGTAAACATCACCATAAGGAGATGCAGTGCATTAAATCCTGCAACATATCTCCCGGGTGTGTCTGGACAGACACAAAGGGTGGAAGATGAGAGTGGTGGGGAAGGAGGATTTAATACAAAGGAAGACACTCATGATTGTATGGAATATTTGACCCAAAATTTTACCGCAAGGCCTGACATCAGTGACAACCCACTGGAAGATGTAGAACTTACGTTCTACACGGACGGTAGTTGTCATAGACAGTCAGACTCGGGAGACTTGTGTACTGGATACGCAGTCGTAGATGGCCAAGGCACCATAGAAGCGGAACCGCTAGGCCCACCTCACTCAGCCCAGGTTGCTGAACTGGTCGCCCTAACCAGAGCATGTGAATTGGCTAAGGGAAAATCAGCCAATATCTACACCGACTCTAGATACGCATTCGGGGTAGTCCATGATTTCGGAGCCCTATGGCGCCTCAGAAATTTCATGACGGCAGCTGGTACACCGATAGCGCATGCAGCTCATATAAAAAGGCTTCTAACAGCGATACAGGAACCCGACAGAGTGGCTGTTATCAAGTGTAAAGCACACACATATAGCCAGGACCCCGTATCACTTGGTAACAGCCGAGCAGACGAAGCTGTTAAGTTAGCAGCTGCTACCCCCAGACAGACAGACACCGCACAATTGATGGTATTTAATACCATCAACACACAGAAGTTGTGTGAAATGCAAAATTTGTGTTCCACACAGGAAAAGGCAGTCTGGAAGGCAAAGGGATATGGCCAGGAGTCCTCAGGACTCTGGACGGATGGACATGGTAAACCAGTGGCCCCCAGAGCATACCTTCCATGTCTGGCTGAAGCAGCTCACGGGCTGACTCATCTAGGCAAGGAAGGGATGTGCAAGTTGGTAAGAGCATATTGGTGCGCCCCAGGATTCTCCTCTCATGCGAGTAAAAGAGCAATGTCATGCCTTACCTGTTTGAGAAAGAATATTGGAAAGGCAATACCTACAGAACCATCCCATATCCCACCTGCAGGCGGCCCTTTCCAGGTAATACAGATTGACTTCATTCAATTACCCCCTTGTCGGAATTTGAAATATGTACTTGTTTGTATAGATGTTTTCTCAAATTGGGTCGAAGCATTTCCTGCGGCTACAAATACCGCTATGTTTACTGCTAAGAAAATTGTGCAGGAATTTGTATGTAGATATGGTATCCCTAGAATAATCGAAAGTGATAGGGGTACTCATTTTACAGGTGATGTCTTTCAAGGAATGTGTAAGTTGATGGGAATTGATAGCAAGCTGCACACTCCGTACCGTCCACAGGCGAGTGCGAAGGTGGAAAGAGTGAACAGCACTATTAAAAATAAACTGAGTAAAGTTATGGCAGAGACAGGATTGACATGGCCAGAAGCTTTACCCATTGTATTGTACAGTATCAGAACCACTCCCAGGTCCCCTCTTAATCTGTCTCCCTTTGAAATCCTGTTTGGACGACAACCGCATGTCATGATTAACCCTCAGGATGATTTGAAGTGTAACAATGAAGTGACTGTAAAATACTTGATTAACATGAGTAAACAGTTAAGGAATCAAAATGATAATCTGAAGTTGGTGATTCCTGATTTACCAGATAGTAATTGTCATGACATTGAACCTGGGGATTATGTAATGATACGGAATTTTCTACGCTCAGGTTGCCTTATTGACAGATGGGAAGGACCATACCAGGTCTTATTGACTAGCACTACAGCATTTAAAGTTGCTGAGAGAGAGACTTGGGTTCATTCGTCCCACTGTAAGAAGGTTGCTGATCCAGAGAAGTCCCGTGATAAGGAACAGACGGTAGAGGTTGTATCACTAGAGTGTCTGTTCCAGGAGGATTGAGGCGGCACCTGAACGTTGAAAATCACAAGACCAAAAGCAGTTGTCGATCCCCTGTTCCCTTTTATTGTTTTTCTCCAACTTCCCATCCCATCTCCCTCAATTATTTTTTCCCCCTTCTCATTCTTCTTCGTTTCCTCCTGTAAGATGGACTTGCCCCAAGAGACTGTGATCCGGATTTTCCTGTTGACCATGATGTTGACCAGAGCAGTCTGTTCCGGCGAGAGTACCATGGAGGTCGAGAGAGGTTCTGGAATGGGTTCTGATGATAAAGATGGAGGCGTAGTTTTCCAAGAACAACTTAACCAACAAGTAAAGGCGAGTATCAGAAAACGATCCGATAGCATTGACCATAGAAGGAATTGTGAAGGATTGTTAGCTGAAGAAAACTGTATCTGTAGGCTCTGTAACAATGTCATTGAGGATGGGTGCATTAAGAAATGCCAATCCAGTTTTAATATCCATATGGACCGGCATCCATTGAGTGACTATCACTCCTTAGTGGGTAGTGTGTTAAACAAAACAGATTGTTGGGTATGCTCTCAAGTACCTCAGGGTCATAGCAAATCAGGGCTAGTACCATTTCCTTTAACGATAGGGGAGGTACTTGAGTTAAGTGGTGGGAGACCGGTGGACAGAAGGTTTAATATCTCCAGTCCTCCTAGTTTGAAGCTCCACCAATACCACGTGGATAGGTCCCTATTATGTTTCAACATCTCCAATCCCCGAAAGCCGGGAAATTGGGAAGTGTCGTGGAGTAACCAAACCATGACCTTTTCGCATAGAGCAGATAGAATGCCTACAGATACAGAGCTTGTACGCCACATAGCCAGTAGAGGAAAATCTTTCCGGTATAGGTATACCTTAGGAAATAGGATTACGAGAGTTGGAGAGGTATCACCAGGATACTGTGCACATATCGTACAACCTGATACGTGTACTAAGCAGATGGAAGAATTAGGGTTAGGAGATTTCACATGGAAGGTGTGTAATATGGTTATGTCCTACTCCGTCCCATATGTTCTCCCCGATGATGCATATTTCATATGCGGGAGAAAGGCGTACAAGTGGCTTGCCCCAAACTCTGAAGGATTGTGTTATATTGGAAAAGTACTGCCTGAAGTAATGACTGTATCACATGACAAAATGAAAGACATACACCGTGGTGCCCAAGCTCCTTATACTCACACCCATTACGAGCACGTTGTTAAAAGGCAACTGACAGAAAGGTTAGAGCATCCGGCCTCTGATCTGATCCATGAATCCACCGGGATTCAGGTTCTACTCGCGTTAGACTTCACTCGCACCGCTCGAGGAGTGATGAACTATAGATACATCTCTGCGCTTGCAAATTTGTTAGATAATATCACTGAAATGTATGATGACACGTTTAGGTACACTGGAAGAGAACTTCAAGCTTACAAAACAGAACTGGTACAGCATAGAATGGTTCTCAATTACCTCACAGCAGTGACAGGCGGATATTGTGTCACACTGGCAACACAATACGGCGTGAAATGTTGCACATATATTACGAATAGCACCGAGGATCCGGTCGAGGTCATAGACCAAAAGATGGACGATATTCTCCAACTGAAGTGGGAATTTCGCAAGAGACACAATCTCGCTCTTGCTGCTGTAGGTAATGAGCTGACTGGTTGGGTGTCATGGTTGAACCCGCGAAATTGGTTCTCCGGTTTAGGAGAGTGGGCTCAAGGAGTCATAATGGATGTTGGGAAGTTTCTCCTATGTATCTTAGGTGTTGTCATATCGATTGGTTTGATATTTAGATGCGGTCAGGCTTTAATGAAGTGCAAACATCGTACAAGGGTAATGAGTTTGAGGAGTGAGGAAACTGTAATTCCAATGGACTTGATTTATGACCCAACGGTAGAAACAATGATGTAATGAAAATGCGATTATACGGTCCGTTTCTTTCACCTGTTTTTCCGTTTTCTTCCAAGGTAAAAAGACCCACTTGGACGAGGAATTTGATGAGCCGATATACAGACAACAGATGGATTAAAGAAGAAGTACTGACAACCTTATACACAGATTTTGATGAACTATGCCATGGATCCCCAGTTTCCCTAGAAATTTTAAAATTACGCTAGCCCAACACTTTTGTAAATCCGTGGACATTGACAGCTTTTGCCCGCACCTTATGGGCAAAAGCACAAAGAAGACTGCATGCAACAGACACCGAACAAGACTTCAACCGACAAATGTACATTAACCTGACATAGAATACCACTGCATTTACCATAAGTGTTCTTTATCTTCATTTCTACAACCCTCAGGTAATGACACACATAGTCGATAGGGAATACAGGCACAGATATCAGCAATCACATACCTCCCCCATTCATGTATCATCAACTAAAATGTGCTCCCCCATTTTGTTACAACCACAGCCGAAAAGAGCTCGGTAGAGTTTGACAGCCCATCCACAGACCCTTAATACGGGATAAGAAGGAATTCAAATGTATACTTCGCAATACCTCGAAGCTTGATGTACCACACGCACGGCACGATGATACATGACCCCCCAAACATGGACTCATACACACATGCTTCTGCTATCTCACTAGGTCATACCCTCTTCACACCTTCTCCTCTCTCCTCCCTTACCCAACCATGGAAATGTATTAACCCCTGACATATATTTTTCTCCTTTTGAAATGTTTTAGAAGGTGGCAGTTATTATTGACTGCCAAAGGGTGGACTGTCAAAGTCAGAAAAATATCTCTATTCACACTGCCATATTTGCACCTCATTCAGGTCCGCGCTGCGCATGCGTACGCTCTCCCGTGAGTGCGCATACTCACAGTCGCGGGCACCCGCAGGCGCACGGTATGCGTATTTACGGTAGAGTTTATGTGATCGTAGCGTGCGACTCATTCGTTACATATTTTCACTATATAATGTATTTTGTAGATCATGGTCCCTTTGATAGATTCTGAAAGTTTAGTTAATATAGCATGTTCCTGAACAGAGAGATTCCTCTTTGTATTGTACGAAGGGTCTAACAGGGGTCATACAGTGGTGTTTGGTACCCATCGGAAGAGTATTTAAATAGCAATATTCCGGTGTTGGTTTGGAGCGGATTAATCGCTCGTGCGAATAGTTATGGACATAAGAAGTTTATGTCCATTTACTATTATTTGTTCTTATTTAATCATGCGGCGGGAAACCCAGTATCCCACCCACCTGAACAGTTGGAAGCAGTCACAGCCCACCTGTATGAATCAACCTATGACCTTTTGTTATAATGCGAAGCCGAATTCCTGTGTCCAATGAACAATGAGATTGTAGGGACCATTGAATTGTATTGTGTGTGGGGCATAAATAGGCAGGCCGACCATATCCAGTTCACTCTCTTCAACGGTTCTCATTGCTGATAATCGGGAGCTGGATATCGAGGCGCATGCGATCGTTTCCCCTTGTGCGTAAGTGTTTCTCCGCAATCATATTGATCTACTTGTTATTCTGAGCCAATCTCTCTCAATTTCTCTCTCTCTCTCTCCTTCTCTTTCTCTCTTATTTTCCCTTAAATAGTAATTGTATTGTATTGTATTTCCTGTGTAGTTATCTGGTTAGGTAGTCTATGTTATATTGTAGTGTATGACTTGTATTGTGTTTAATTCTTTTGCAAGTATATCATTCATAATATATATATTAGGCGTTGGACCCTGAGCACGGTATCTGTGTATTTCTTATATTGTTAAGTATTCTCAGAGCGTCGGTGACGCTCAAACAGCTTTAAAGGTTATAAGGTTATTCTATGTTGCATTTACACTCTATCATTACACTAAGGTTTTACTGTACAACACACTGTTTATGGTTTAGATATAAAGGTTTAATATTGTGAGCGTCAGCGCCGCTGGTGATCTCCTCGTGGTCCCGAGCGTCCGCTACGCTATAGCGAATCATTACGTTAGTCAACAGCCAATAACGTGCCTGCCTGTGATCTCTTGGCCGTGAGTGAACGTGACGCTTGAGCGTCTCGATCACGGCTAAGCGATTGTTACGCAACTAGCATACCCTTACGGTACTTCATACGTAGATAGCGTACAGTGTTCTTAGACCTCATAAAGGGTATTATATACGATAAATATTCAGCTTTATCACAAGTAACATGGCTTGGGAGCTGGCACCATGATCACATCAAACTCGCCTACTTTTGAAAACTAGTTTCAGGGAGCTTGTAGGTGAGGCGCGCTGTTGAGGGGGCGTGTCATGTTCCACCTCTGGGTTTATCTATTGCCGCTCAATATACTGCCCCCTGAAATAAATATACTGTCCCCTGAAGAAAATATACTGCTGCATGTAAAACATATGAAAGTCTAATATATGATTTATGCACAGGTTACAGTCCTGTCTATAGAACAGCTACTCATGCGTGAATGTGAATTTACTTTCAAAATGCTAAATAATAACAGCGAACAGCACATTGGATAGTGGGGACGCGGGGACAGCGTACGTAGTAACAGAGCAATCTGCCCCTGTCTCACTTATGTGTGTGGTAGAGAATGAATATAGGGGTAATTCAGAGCTGATCGCAGCAGCGAATTTGTTAGCAGTTGGACAGAACCATAGGGGGTCATTCCGAATTCATCGCACGTAGCAACTTTTTGCTGCTGGTGCGATCCACTAGACATTGCCTATGGGGGGAGTGTAAATCTGCATAGCCGGGATGCGATCACTTGTGCAGCCCTGCTATGCTAAAAAAGTTTCCTGTAAAGAAGACCAGGGTAAGAGTTATTTACCCTGTGCAATCGATCCAGCGATGCAAGTCCCGAAATTGACATCAGACATCCGCCCTCCAAACGCCTGGACACGCCTGCGTTGGACTCACCACTCCCAGGAAACGGTGAGTTGCCGCCCGGTTCCGCCTTCCTGCTGTCAATCTTCTTGCAGTCGCCACTGCGACCGCTTTCCTCGCTAGCGGCATCGCTGCCTGGCGACGGACGTCGCCGGGCAATGACGCACCTGTGCAATGAGGCCGCTGCGCATGCACAGTTCTGACCCAATCGCACGGCTGCGAGGAAGCGCAGCGTATGATCGGGTTGGAATGACCCTCCATGTGCACTGCAGGTGTGACAGATATAACATGTGCAGAGAGAGTTAGATTTGGGTGGGTTATATTGTTTCTGTGCAGGGTAAATACTGGCTGCTTTATTTTTACACTGTAATTTAGATTTCAGTTTGAACACACCCTACCCAAATCTAACTCTCTCTGCACATGTTATATCTGCCTCCCCTGCAGTGCACATGGTTTTGCCCAACTGATAACAAATTTGCTGCTGCAATCTACTCTGAATTACCCCCTTTCAGGTGCGGTTGGATTAGCTATCACTTCCTTGGAAGCAGAAGTGATAGCGCTGTATGGTGATTCATGGCCTCTTCCCTCTCCTTAAACGGTGGTGACACTCCTCTGTTTTCACAAATGCAGACTTACACCCCCTCTCTGCCCCGAAACAGCATCAGACTGTCAATCAAAGACAGTTTGATGCAAGCTGTGTCCTATGCCGCAGGACCCATTGGCACACGTGCGGAACAGGTCCTGTGCATTTGCAAAAGTACTTTGCACCTATGGTCGCAGGTGAATGACCCCCATACTGTATCCCTAGACTGATAGTGAATGCACTAATGCAGCAATTACATGACAGCTGTAGAGAACTCTTCTGTGAGTTGTTCCTTTAAGCATAAGGAAAGTTGGATTGGGGGTACCGCACAGGACTAAGTAGTATTAAGAAGATAATACGTTGTTGAATTAAGTTTCTGAGAAAACCCACAGAATAGACTTTAGTCTAGCATTTATCACTATCTACCGGAGATGCACAACCTTTTGGGTAGATTCAATAGTGATTGTCAGTGGTGCTCCCATAGGTCAATGGACATATTTCAATACGGGGGTAATGTAAAGAGAAAAGAAATAACAGTAATGCAATGGTGTATAAATTAAAATGTAACTTTTAATAAAGGATTTTTTAATATAAACACACAGACAGGATAAAAAAAAAAATAGCTAAAAAAATAGCTAAGTTAGTCGTGAACCACAGAAAAATCTGTCTGTGAATTTATTGATGAAATCGTTATCTGTGAATTTATTGATGAAATCATTATCCATTAATTGCATGTATGCTACGCATATATCCAGGTTCATGCAGGATCAACCTTTTGCTTGTGTGGTACAAGAAATAACCTACAACATCTGGATTCCCTGGTGGTCTCCCAATCGAGTACTAACCAGGCCCAACACTGTATTGCTTCCAAGATCAGACGAGATTGGGCATATACAGTGTGGTGTGGTGTGGTAGTAGGTTGCATATAACCATAAGTTCAGGTGTCGCTGTTGTAAAGGATATAAAAAATGGTGGTAATCCGTGGTCCTAACTCCACTGATCAAAGCAATACCCTAATAAGGTTGCTAATATGACCGTCATTTCACCAGTTTGTAGCCCAATCTTAGGGGCATACAAGGGTTTAAATCATCTGATCAGTGCAAGTTTGAATTAAAAGCCTGTGTATTTATGGGCTTGAAAACACCAGTTTGAGATGTAAGACAGTAGTGTCTCTGTTAGTCAAATCTCCCTGTTGTGGGTATGAACACACTGTTTGAAAAACTGAGACTGTCACATTTTTCTGTATGACAGTAAACTGCCTGCACACTGCAGCACTGCCAGTGGCACAGGGCACAAACGTGCTGGTGAGTACAATGCAGCCCCTGTGCCATACTTACCTACTCTCCCGGAATGGGCGGGAGGCTCCCGAAAATCGAGTGACCCTCCCGGCCCCACGGAAGAGCAGGCAAGTCTCCCGATTTGCGGGGTCCCCCCCTGCCCGTCCGCCCACTTAGTGTGTAAAGTGGGCGGACCGGGCAGTCGATGACGCGATTCTTGGAGAATCGCGTCATCATAGCCACGCCCCCTTCAGTGTAATGCCGGTGATCGCGGCATTACAGAGCGGGGGCGTGGCTTAGAGGAGGCGTTGTCGTAACTCCGCCCTTGCTCCGCCCGCGTCCACCCTTTCTCCGCCCCCGTCCCGCCTCCGGACCACCCCCTCCTCTTCATCTAGCCTCCCCTGCCCGCCCTCTGAGCCGACCTGGCTGCTCTCTCCCGCAGAGAGCAGCCAGAATGTCGGCAACTCTGCCCTGTGCCCACCTAACATCACTCCAATGTGCAAGGTCGTGTCCGCTCCCTCCCCCGTGCGCTCCTCACCTGCCGCTCTCCCTGGTAACCGGGACTTCTCCACTCCTGCTCCTCCAGCTCCAGGGAGACTGGGATACCCCCCCCACCCCCCCCCAAACTCACTCTATGAGGTAAATTTACCAACGTGGGAAGTTTTTTTTAGAACTGGTGATGTTGCCCATAGCAACCAATCACATTCTATATAGTATCTTCTAGAAGCAGCTAGATAAATGTTAAGTAGAATCTGATTGGTTGCTATGAGCAACATCACCAGTTCTAAAAAAAACTCCCACCTTAGTGAATTTACTCCATTCTATCTATCTATCTATCTATCTATCTATCTATCTATCTATCTATCTATCTATCTATCTATCTATCTATCTATCTATCTCATGCAGTGAGTGACTAACATTGTTATTCATGGCTGAATTCACAATAGCTGCCAACCTGCCTGCTCCCTGTCCTATGTGCTCCTGCTGATTGGCTGACCAGAGTGTCTTTCACTTTGTCAGCCACCACCCCCAGCAGCAGCTGCAGCAAAGCACACACAGAACGAAGCCCAGTCAGTGACAATGGGGCAGATGTATTAACCTGGAGAAGGCATAAGGAAGTGATAAACCAGTGATATAACTGCAAGGTCATAAACGCACCAGCCAGTCAGCTCCATACTGTTAATTTGCATATTGGAGGTGATTGGCTGGTGCCTTTATCACCTTGCACTTATCACTGGTTTATCACTTCCTTATGCCTTCTCCAGGTTAATACATCTGCCGCAGTGTGTGTTTTACTGATGTGTATCAGTCTTTTAAGTTGTTATTTAGTATAAAACAGAGCAAAAAAAAAAAAAAACCATTGAAAAATTGAGAAAAACATCAGGGGAGAAATCTAGCGATGGTGAGGAAACATTGGATCCTCAACATTGCACGCTTAAACACCGAAAATTGGAACCATATATGCGATGGTTCTGATGAAACATCAAATTAATCTCATCCCTACTAGTGCAACTTATTTTTTTATTATATTCGATTGTGAACATTATCATTTATTGAGAATTAACACAGGAGAAAACAGGATTTTCATGGGCGTCATTAAACATTATTTAGTCAACTTTAACACTATGGGGGAAATGTACCAAACCATCTAAGGGGGCAGGTGGAGAAGTTGCACTTGGGAACCAATCAGCAGCGCAGTAAACTCGGCTTTATGGTGCCCTGTGCTGGCCATGCCTCCTGAGTATGTGATGTCATGATGAGGGGGCGGGGCCACCAGCCCCAGGGAAGAACAATGCTTTCCCCCAGAATGTTCCGCGGGGCTGTAAGAGCGACAGTGTGCATTTCTAGAGCAACCAAAGGATGCCCAGAGAGCCTGGCACTGATCACACACCCTAGTTACGGTCCTGCCCGTCAGCTTCTACCCATAGTTGCCTACCCTCCCTCATTCTGCAGGAGACTCCCTGAAACAGCAGCAATCTCCCTGTCTCCCTGAATAGACCAGCAATCTCCCTCATTGTACCTTACCCCCATTATGTAGCTGTTACATTCTTGGGGGGAACAATAAATCAGAGTATATCCATTCAAATGGGATCATCAGTGCCATTCCCTGCATTGGGTATAAGGCACAATGATCCCTATGGCCAGGGGTGTATCTTCCTATTGGCCAGGATGGCACTCGCCAGGGGGGCCAGGCAAGGAGGGGGCGCCGCCTGGCTGTGCCACCCGCGGCCAAAGGATAGAAAAGCAGTACTGTCAGACTGTACCTGGTGAGAGTCTGTTACTACTACAGTAACAGACTCTCACCAGGTACACAGCAATTGTTAGATATTGTTAAGATAATAAAAAAGTGTCAGTGTTTGGGAGAAGGGACTGTAGTACCTGGAAAACTACACCATTTTCATGTATGTTAGATGTAAGTAAGTAGAAAGTAAATGAAAACTTTAACTTGTTGAGTGTAATAAAGAAAATACATATCTTATCTATTTCAAGGCCATGTTCAAGGAAATGTATATCAGTTAATTGTATAATTGATCATTTTATCGTGAAAGTGATGGCACCCTGATGTTTTTTCTAACAGGAAGCACTTCTACCATCCAACTAATGGTGTTTGGTTAATGGCTGGGTCAATTTGAGGCTCATCTCACAGCATCTCATTAGCATTTCATTCAGGATGCAGTCAAGATGCCGGTGTTTGGCATCCCGGTGGTCGGAAAGCTGACGCCAGCATTCCGAAACTGCTCGGAATGCTGATGCTGGCATCCCAACATAGATAGCGATGCAGAATGCCAAAATCGGGATCGAGTTGGTGCCAAAGTCTCCACTGGCAAGCTAAATGGGAGGGTTAGGGTTAGGCTGCGAGGGTGGGAGGGTTAGGGTGCAGGGAGGGAGATTAGGAAGGGTGGGTTAGGGTTAGGCACCACTGAAGAAGCTTTTGGGAGGGGTGGGTTAAGGTCAGGCTGTGGGAAAGGTGGGTTAGGGGGGAGGGATGGTGTAACGTGAATACGAGACACTACTGTGCGGTGTAATGTGAATGAGGGACACTACTGTGTGGCATAATTTGAATTGTAAGTACTATTGTGTCCACGTCCTTCCTCACAAGACCATGCCCATTTTCCAATACTCACACCTTATTCCAAATGTGTGTAGGGAGGGCGCCAGCTCCCTGCTTTGCCAGGGGCGCTCGGACCCCTAGATACACCCCTGCCTATGGCTACATACATTTTAAATAAGGTTTTTCATGGCCACTTGCAGTATATGTGTATACAGTATACTAACTTTGGGGCTCAGTTAAGTTTGGATGTAAGCAATTTTCATGACACGCCTCACAGATGTAGCAGTACATGTCCACGCTGATAGGTGTTACTTTTACAATCTCCCTGAAATGTTTTTTTCAAAAGTAGGCAAGTATGCTTCTACCTATTATTTTATAGAATGTGCTTGATAAATGCTAGCTAGAATCTCATTGGTTGCTATGGGCAGCTTTTGCACTTTTTCAGTAGGCCTCCTCCTGTATTTTTACCTATACGTAAACATGGAAGTAAAAGACTCTTCAGTATAGTACAGTATACCAGGGACGTGCGGTGAGGTAAATGGCTCAGGAGGCACTGGCTAGTAACAGAGACAGCAATATATAAGCCCAAGGGTTCATGTGGGCTTTATACACAGGTGCAGGGGTATATACTGCTGGGAATGTGGTGGGTTTTGATCAGAGATGTGCGGAGAAGGTGGGGGGGGGGGGGGGGGCACTGCCTCTCCTACCATAGACTTTTTGCTCCAGAGTCTTGACTATAAAAATGATTAGAATAATACAAAGATATTTCTAGTATAATCTTTGTATTTTTCATATACTTTATATGGTCACAATATATACAAATATATGTTAGTATGACAGGAAAGGCTCTGCTCCACTGCACGCCACTGCAGTATGTATGAATGAGGCCACTGGCGTATATATAATGGTGGCAGTGTGTGTGGTGCACTCGGGCCCCCAGGGTCTTGGGGTCCAACACCGCACACCTTGCACCAGGGCCGGATTAAGGGTCTCATGGGCCTGGAGCTGAAAATGTTTAAGGGCCTATTGTGAGAAGTGGAGGAGGTGAGGCCAATGCCGTGTAGGCATCTAGACCCTGTACACTATCAGTCCCAATGTCTCCCTAAATATATAAAACTGCAAAAATTGCATCATTTTGTATGAAAAATAGAAATGCAATTTTAATAATCCTGATTTATGGCCGACCGTGTTGCCAGCTGATGGTTGGTTATCATCATGCTGTCATGAGGATGGGCCTATTTTTATGTGGAGCCCTGGTGCTGTAGCTCCATCCGCCCCATTGTTAATCTGGCTCTGCCTTGCACTCATTTTTCTTCAATACTTGCCCTCTGGAGTCCTACGTCGACAGCAGCCGTAGCGCTGTAGAAATTATTTTGCGCATGCCCAGTAGGAAAATCACTGGAAAAATGGCCACCACGCCATTTTCCCAGAGACCTGCATATGCGCACTAGACTCTGGGACAGCACTAGCACGAGACTCAACAGCACTGCCGGCTAGACAGCAGGTGGCCCAGAAGGAGACTGCACATGGGCCTAGGTGTAGTTGCCATCGATGGTTACCATTGATGGCGATATGTAAAGCAACCATCGATGGCTGCCAACTATGCAGTGGATAACCATCAATGGTTCCCACTGTCGACGGTCATCTCTGTTTTTTCACGACTACCCATTGGCCAATCAGAACACAGGGGCGGGGCTTCACATGTGGCAGGGGCGGAGCTGTGCTCCATGTCAGGGAACCACATTAAAAAAATAAACGTATTTGGTTATACCTTTCCATCGATGGCGGGAAACCATCTGGTTCTCCCCCATCGATGCAAAAAGTATTCTACATCGGCCATAAACCATCGATGATTTTGAATCATCGATCATCCCTACATGGGCTTCCTCCTCTCTTAAAATACTCCTGATTCAGGCCATAGTATAGTATACAAATTATAGTCAGCAAAAAGCATACAAGGGTTGAGAGGTAGGGTTCTGCACTAAGTGCTGTAGTACTGTAGGTTGTTTTTTGGGTTTTTTTATTGAGCGTATTTCATTTATTTAACATTCACAGTAATACAGCTGCATAGTAATGAGGTGTTTTTCCTAGTGGGAGACAAATATTGCAGCATTAATGTGAGCTGTGGTGTTTCCTGGGATGTGACAAAAGCTGGTGTGTCAGCCACTGTGTCCTGTCCTCTGGGGAAATCTGGATTTCTGACCCGCCATTGCCCAGCAGATGGAGTGTGGCTGCCTGTACAAGATAATTGCATCAGTCCGGTCCTGCAAGCGGCACTGATGTCTGTACAGGTAACATACTGTAGTCATCACTGGTCAGTATGCATTACTGTTACTTCTCATGAAGGGCTTAAATCTGTCCTCGTTTGTTAAATAATCTCAACAGAAGCCAAAGATTTTTATATACAGAACATTTTATTATTGGTCTGTCAGCCGCTATAGAAGATTAATAGTATGGTAAAATAAACGACTTGGTTTTACATTTTTTAATATCACAAACTGACTTCATTGTATATCACTTTTATTTACAAGTTTGCAACATTTAAAGGATCACTAGTCCCAAAATATAAATCGGCCCAATATGAAGAAATCTTTTAACATTCACAAACTTATATATAAAAATATCCGTACCTTGGGCCTGGATCACAATACACGTTCCAACCGCAAAAACTAGGAAAAGGATGTGGATGCGTATGCAGGGCCCGTCCTGTGAATTCACCCATTTTTTCTGCGGCGCCCCGCAGAAAATGCCATAGCCTCTGACACCGGCTGCGATCACTTAAATGGCGGCGTGCCTCCTACGGACGCAGCCAAGCTACCCTATTTTTAGCAATCGTGCTGAAATTACGGTGCGTCCGCAATTTCATCGTGGTCAGGGGGGCTTTTGTTAGCATGCTGGGCGTCCTTGAGCTTGCAATCCTTACTGAATCGGGTCCCTTGTCAAAACACAGAGTACAAGCTATTATTCTCCAGTTCTGTACTATCCGTTGTTTATATAACGCAGACAAATCACATTACAGAGACTATTAGTTATTCACATCAGTCCCTGCCCCCAAAGCAAGATTAAGGGCCACATTGTAATGTGGGCAAGTACACCCCTAGACTATCATCCCCAATGTCTCCCTAAATACAACAGAAAATGTAGATCATTTTGTGAGAAAACTAAAACTAGAAATACAATTTTAATACTTGTGCTTTATTGGCCAACTGTGTCATGATGATGGGCCTATTTTTATGCGGTGGCCTGGAGCTGGACAGTAGCTCTGTTCTCCCCAATGTTAATATGCCCTTCCTGTCCTAGTGCATTTTACAATTGTACATTCTCTAGACAGTGGTGCCGGGAGAGGAGGGGAGAGGGTACAAATTACCCAGGCCCAGGTCTGATGGAGGGGCCCAGTAGGGGCCCAGGCCCCCTCCCCCTTACCTGGTAGCAGCAGCTGCAGCTCCTCTCCTCAGCCCAGAACATGCTGCTGTGTACTGGGCTGCAGTGTGGACATGGAGGTGCTTAAAATACTATTTAATTATTTTTTTCAGTTTTTTTCCCCTAAGGGTACACACCTCCTGTGATTAGGCCACGCCCCTTGAAAAGTACCTGGGCCCAGCCTGGCTCTCGATTGCCCTGTCTCTAGACACAAACACACTAGGGCAAGGGACAGTGACAACTTATTCATTGGGGAGTTAGAATTACAATCCACTGAACATGTGCGGAATCTTGGCGTTCTGGATAGTGGCCAGACACTTAAACATCAGATATCAGCCACAATCAAATCCTCATTCTTTCACCTGGGGAACATAGCAAGATCAACCACTTAATTCCCTCTGAAGATTTGCCTAAAGTCAACATGCATTTGAATAATTTCAATTAGACTACTGTAATGCCCTCTACCTGGGTCTCCCTGCAAAAGAATTGCACCGCTTACAGCTGGTACAAAACACAGCTGCCAGGCTATTTACCAACCAGTCCCGTTCCAGCCATATAACACCCATCCTCTACTCCCTTCACTGGCTGCCTGTAAGATGGCGAATCATCTTCAAGATTGGCTTACTGAGTTTCAAGGCATTACATGACCAGGGCCCAAGGTACCTGAAGCAGCTTCTGATTCCACCACTCTAGAATCCTTCAAATGCAGACTCAAGACTTTCCTGTTCACTCACGCATGTCACTGATGTCCCTTTAGTATCTCCATGCTCTCTGTAATTTATGAAAAGCTTTCTGCACTTCATTGTTCCTGTGCTGTATTAGGGGGTGATTCCGAGTTGTTAGCTCGCTAGCTGCTTTTAGCAGCATTGCACACGCTAGGCCTCCACCCTCTGGGAGTGTATCTTAGCTTAGCAGAATTGCGAACGAAAGATTAGCAGAATTGCGAATAGAAAATTCTTAGCAGTTTCTGAGTAGCTCGAGACTTACTCCTACACTGCAATCAGCTCAGCCCGTTTCGTTCCTGGTTTGACATCACAAACACGCCCTGCGTTCGGACAGCCACTCCACCGTTTCTCCAGACACTCCTGCGTTTTATCCTGGCACGCCTGCTTTTTTTTCCACACACTCCCAGAAAACGGTCAGTTTCAGCCAAGAAACACCCACTTCCTGTCAATCCCACTCCGATCACATCAATGATGAAAATTCTTAGTTCGGACGTGAGTAAATCTACTAAGTTTTGTGCTAAAATACTTAGCGCATGTGCACTGCGTACCATGCGCATTTTCGCCTTAATCGCTCCGTTGCGAAAATCAGCAACGAGCGAACAACTCGGAATGACCCCCCTATGTTCATTCTATCTGTCTGTTAAGCACCTTGAGTCCTATTGAGAAATAGCACTATACAAATAAAATTATTATAATTATTATTATTTATTACACCACACAGGTATTGGAAAACGGGCTGGGGATCCCTCAGTTAGAAGTTCCCCAATTAATCCAGCAGATTTCAATCACAAATGGGACATTTATAAACAACACGGCAGAAGTATCAGCGCTGGTCACCATATTGGAAACCATCTCCACAGTAACCACGGCTGTTAACAGTACATTTGGTGTAGACGTTGTTACCGTAAGTTCCCTGAGTTTTCTCATTTGCCTTTAGGGAGTAACAGAAAGATTTTGGTGCTGCTATAGAATTGAACCCATCTCAGTATGTGGCGCGCATCACGCATGTTTCAGCATACCCTGGAGTGAGGGCGTGGCAACGGAATTGCGGGCGGGGCAGAGTTGGCCAAAAGCCCAAATATGCTGTTTTTAGATGTATATTTTGCTCCAAAGATTGGTCTGGCAGTACTGGGCATTGATGGTGATGACAGGTGTCACTCGTAGCATACAGATCAAGGCGATCTGCTTGTAGATGCGCAATACTAACAAATTCCAGAGCGCAAACTGCTAGAGATGTGCACGGAACCCCATGTTTTGGTTTTGGTTTTAATTCATCATTGTGGGACGGTTTTTGGGCAAAACCACCCTCAAGTGTTTTGGTTCGGATTTGGATTACTGTATACAATCGATAAAAAAAATTGATAATCATTCATAAAAAATCAATAACAACAGATAAAATCATGAAATTTTTGCAATCCAAAAAACAAAGGGCCTAATTCAGACTTGATCGCTCCTCTGTGTTTTTGCAGAGGGCTGTGATCAGATAGCTGCCACCCATAGAGAGTGAAAACCCGCCCCGTGTAAGTGTGCGAATGCATGTGTACGGTGTGCGAAAATTCCGCCAGACAGCGGACAGATGCAAATCTGTTCGCAACTCAGTCACCATCGAATGATTTTTCCAGTCTGTGCAGTGTGTGCTGTTCGGGTCTGGAGCTGGCGTCACACACCCTCCCAGAAAACGCTTGGGAACGCCTGCGTTTTCCCTGACACTCCCAGAAAACAGCCAGTTACCACCCACAAATGTCCGCTTCCTGTCAATTACCTTGCGAACGCCCGTGCAATAGAAATTTTCGCACCATCCTGTCGCTGTTTAGTGACACGCCGGCGCATTGCGGTGCAGACACATGCGCAGTCATACGATAATCGACCGCTGTGTGATTTTGCACAACAGCGATCAGGTCTGAATCGGGCCCAAAATTTGGATTTAAAATGCAAATTCTGAACCACAGGAAGATTTGAACCAGGACTCGAACTTGATTTGGTTCTGATCCACAAAATTCGTGTGGATTCGGATTTCTGGAGATCCAAGCGGCACATCGTAAAATAGACATTAATTTTCCTGCAAGCAATGCGAAGCACAGCCGGTTTGTACTCCAGTCCGCATTACCCTCTTTATCTCTGGTTTATTTCCGTTTTTATATAGTTAGCATTTATGTTCGTATTATGCCAAAAATGTGAACTATAATGAATTTGCATCTATCCATAATGATGTACCCCCTGCGGAAGGGTCATTTACTACTTTTAAAAAATGGATATTATGCCTACAGGGGGGAGAATGAGAACGGACATGCCAGTAACAGAGAAAAGTCAAAGTGTGTATTCTGTTACGGAATTTTCTATTGTCACAATTGTACATTTTTATGTTGTTAAAATCGGCCCATACCGAGTTCGTCAGCGCAAAAACTGGGATGCAGCGTTCTTAAGAAACGACGAGGGGCTGTATTTACTAAAGGCAGCTTTGCCTGCGGAATTTAAAACAATGATAATATTAAATGCAAAATCAGGCATGTTTTGCACTGATTATTATATTTACACGGAGGTCTCTGTCTGGTAGTTATAGACTATTGAGTTTAACAGCTATAATTGAAAGCTAATTAATTAACAGGTTGTTAAGGGTCCACATTTAAGAATACATTATAGAAAATAATATAACCAGCAGCAGCATCCTGTGTGTGTTTATGAAAAAGTAATCCTGTCTCTGCCGTGCCTCTCCACGTCCATCCCTGAGTCCCCAGCCTCATCCCCTCTGTCCCTCCACCTCCAGCCATCAGCTCATGACCCCTGTGTCTCTCAACCTCCCCCTTCTCCCCCTGTGATGTTCGCTGTGTTTCTACTCTGGTCCCTTTCTCTGACAGGATCAATCAATCAGATCTAGGGATGACCATCCTATGGATCCCTCTCCGTGTTAGTCCACAGGCTACAATGACAGGCAAATATCTCCATGTATAAGGTGTCTGACTGCAATGTGTGAGGTTGTGGGTTTGAGTACCAGGAATTACATTACTGGGTAATGTGTCTTTTAAGTAAGAGCCTGCCTATCTGCCCTGCCTCTGATACAACAGTAGAACATCAGACACAGCACTTGAATTAGAAGCAATTCACAGGCATGATCATCAGCACACTCCGGGACTGATACATGAGCACAGGCTGTACCTTCTGCTTGTGGGCAACATGCAAAAGTAGCCAGTATTTACCCTGCATGCAAAAAACAACAAAAACATTTTTTTCTCTTACGTCCTAGTGGATACTGGGGTCTTGTACTTTAGTACCATGGGGTATAGATCGGGTCCACTGGAGTCTGGCACTTTAAAACCTTTAGTGTGTGTATGTGTGTGCTGGCTCCTCCCCTCTATGCCCCTCCTACCAGACTCAGTTTAGAAAAATGTGCCCAAGGAGCAGGGTGCACTTTTCTGGAGCTCCAGAGATTTTTCTTTAATTTTAATTTAGTTTATTATTTTCAGGTAGCTCTGCTTGGCAAACAGACTGCCTGCTCCGTGGAATTTAGAGGGGGGACCGAACCAACCTCCTGAGGGTTACTGGTTCGTAATCCCAGCTGACAGGACACTGAGCTCCTGAGGTGCTGATCAGTCATCGTCAGTGTGTGTGCCCACACTAGCAGCTAGCCGCCACCCTCTAACAGATGCTGAAGACCTAGGTGTGGTGAGTATTACACCAGGGCCCCACGGTTAGTGGGTTCCTGGTACAGTTTGGCGGCATGTCACGCGGCGGTCACGGGCCCGGAGGTGCTGTGCCCGCTGCGGACAAACTAGCTCAGGGCTGTTGCCCCGCAATGCTCACTGTCTTTAAGGCTTTGTGTGGACTGTTTAATGCATTTCTCATGTGTTTTACTACTGTGGCCAGTATAATCTCTGAGAGGGACCGCGCGCCATTGCAAGGGGTGGGGCTTCCCAGAGCAGGACCAGCAGCGGGAAGGCGCCATTTCCTGCTGCTGCGGATCATCAAGGCTGCATGCACACTGCTCCTCCAGGACCCACGTAGTTACAGACTGTTGAAACTGGTACCAGGGGGTCATAGACAGGGGTGAGCATGCCAGCAGCAGCGCCACTGCACTTATATCACATACACTTATTTCCACACATTGTGCTGCTGTGTTCTCTGTGCTGGTGTCCGCTCCTCAGTTTCACTCAAGGGGCTGTCTAGGGTCTAACAATACAAGAAATAATGGGGAGCGTAACTTATCCTGCGCTTGTCTTTGTTTCAGAATGGCAACAATCAAACTCCCATATACTCAGTGTATGTTTTTTTGGAGCATGTAAAAAAATTAAGGGAGATAAATATAGTGAAGCACAATTTAATACATAAAAATTCATAGACAATATATAAAATTCATAGGTTAGTAAATAAATTATAGCAGCATAGTATACTACACAGTCCCCAATGGGAAAGACAGGTGGATAATTATCAAATTGTTCAGAACTGTAAAATACAGTTATTATCCAGCTTGCGGGTTTTTGTTAAAGGGGATCCCGATAATCCTCTATCGCCACACTGAGCTGGAACAGGATGGCAAAAACCTCCAATGCAATGTCCCGTGGTGCTGTGCGTTCACCGACGCGTTTCTACCCCAAACAGGGGTCTTTTTCAAGGTGCGTTGATAAGTACACTGCTGCTCCCGTACTGAAATTTAAACTTTCAACCAGCCAATAGGAACGTCACCCCCTCAGCTGGACCCTATACAACTAGATTCTATCAAGTCCAATGGTCCCTTGCGGTTGGTGACGTCCTAATGCAGTCTCTCATCCTCAGTCACGTGTCTACGTCCAGCATCTGCCCGTTACCATGATGACGATCGGGTTCCCTGATACTTCCAGGTCGCGGCAGCGTCCGTTCTATCTCACGGCACATCCAATAGGTTATTGGATGTGCCATGAGAAAGAACGTGTACTTATCAACACAACACACCTTGATAAAGACCCCTGTTTGGGGTAGAAACGCGTCGGTGAACGCACAGCACCACGGGACATTGCATTGGAGGTTTTTGCCATCCTGTTCCAGCTAAGCGTGGAGATAGAGGATTACCGGGATCCCCTTTAACAAAAACCCGCAAGCTGGATAAGAACTGTATTTTACAGTTCTGAACAATTTGATAATTATCCACCTGTCTTTCCCATTGGGGACTGTGTAGTATACTATGCTGCTATAATTTATTTACTAACCTATGAATTTTATATATTGTCTATGAATTTTTATGTATTAAATTGTGCTTCACTATATTTATCTCCCTTAATTTTTTTACATGCTCAAAAAAACATACACTGAGTATATGGGAGTTTGATTGTTGCCATTCTGAAACAAAGACAAGCGCAGGATAAGTTACGCTTTCCAGTATTTCTTGTATTGTTGCACCTTTGGTGAAGGGTGAGGGATCCTTCAGGAAAGTGTATTTCTTCCGGCTGCTATATTGCGCACAAGCACTTTCCTTATTATCCATTGCTCTCTAGGGTCTGTGTGGGGTGTTGGTCAGGGGGCTGCACTGTAGTTTCCTGTATAATGTCTGTGGACATGGCTCTGTGTGCTGCTTGTAATTCTACCCCGTCTTCAGTGGGGTCACTCATGTGCGAGCAATGTTCCTTATCTCCTCAGGGGCCCAGCTCACAGGCATCTGACTGGTTAGATAGCTTTAAGAGCATAATTCAGAATGTAAATTCTGAATTAGCTGCAGCTAAAAGAGAGAGACAGGTGTTAAAACTTGATTGTGTGGCTAAAGCAGCAGATTCCAAGACTTCTCAGCCCCATCTAATGGCCTCACATACTTTAAATGCTCACTGCCACAGGTTTTCCAGTCTGATTCTGATCAGCCAGATGTGGATGATGATGATATGGATGAGGACAGTTCTCTGTCCCCTGGGGTGGAGGCTCTCATTTTTGCTGTAAGAGAGGTCCTTCACATACCGGATCAGGAGGCAGAACCAGATGAGGAGTTATATTTTAATGTTAGACCCAAGAGTTCAGCTACCTTTCCGGTGTCTAAAGAGTTAAATTCCCTGGCCAGGGAGGCTTGGTTAAACCCTGATAAAAAAAAATTAAATTCCTCAGAGGTTTTTATCTACCTTTCCCCTTCCAGCTGAGGACAGGAAGGTCTGGGAAATCCTCCTGTCAGTCGATACATCTGTATCCAGACTGTCTAAGAAATTGGTACTGCCTGTTCCTGGGGCTATATCTCTGAATGAGCCAGCTGACCGTAAAATTGAGACAATACTCAAGGCAGCGCAACGCCTCACAATAGTTTGTGGGTGGATCTCCAGGGCTTTAGTAAAATGGTCTGATAATGTTATTGATGGTTTAGACTCTCTACCCCGGGATGAGGTCATTACTCTGCTGCAACATATTCAGGATGCTGCAAATTTTATGAGCAAGGCTATTAAACAGTTGTGTAAGATAAATGGCCGCACTACTGCGATGGCTGTCTCAGCATGAAGAGCTCTGTGGTTTCATCAATGGGTGGTGAACGCTGATTCCAAAAAGGTTGCAGAAAATCTTCCTTTTACAGGTGATGCCTTGTTTGGAGATGAATTAAATAAGTGGATCTCCCAAGTAACGGCTGGTAAGTCTACCTATCTGCCGTCGGCTGTGCCACCTGCTAGACGTTCTTACTCCGGACCCTCCTTGCAGTCCTTTTGTGTGGCAAGGTTTAGAGGCAGTGGCCGAGGGGGCTCCACCACTTCCATCTCGTGGTAAGTCCCGTAAACCTGCACCTGTTGTCTCCCTGGACCAGACCACCGGATCCCCTGCCGCTAAGCCTTCCACGTGACAGTTGGCCCCAGCGACAAGGCGACTTTCAGGCATGGGTTCCCTTCAACACTTTGCCCACGTGTGGGCAGAGTCCTGCCGGGATCTTAGTGTGAGGGACCTCATTTCCCACGGACACCAGTTGGAATTTCAAGCACTCCCTCCTCACAGGTTTTTCAAGTCGGGCTTACCAGCTTTACCCGCAGCAAAAGTTACTGTCAAGCTGCTTGGATTTCGGAAATCCGAAGTTGTGGCTTGAGACTCGGTGTCGGTAACTTTCAACAGGATAAGCCGGGCAGGCTGAGTAAAAGTCTTTTTCATACAGTAGGTCTCCTGTGAAGCTACTGCTGGAGCTGTAACTAGGAAATTCTGTAAAAGCGAATGGATCGGCAGAGCCCAGCTGCCCGAGCGCGAACACCTGGCAGGATCCGGGAGGCAGGTCAGCTGATGACCGGAATGAGCTGAGGGTTCAGGGAGCAAAGGTAACAGGAGGATCAGCTAATGTGCTGAAATGACTAGGAAATCCAGTGAATCAGAAGAATTCCAGGAACAGGATGCTACAGGAGCAAGGCTGTGAAGCACAGATTAACTAGCACACACAACGCTGTGTAAGAGACGTTGCACTGGCGATTTCTCACCCAGAAAGCCTCAGGTTTATACCTGCAGGCTGTTTCTCATTGGCTTTGCAAGTCACACTGGTCACTGGATGATTTGGGTCAGGTGACCCTTCCAAGATGCCCGCACCCATACTGCAACTCTGCAGCTGGAAGCTGCACTCACACATGCTGCTGCCTCTGCCCCCTGGCCTCCCAGACCTCCCAAGCTGAGACCAGAGCCAGCAGCCTGCACCCCTTCCGGAGGGACAATGCCAGAACATCCGGACAGGTAAGTACCGGGACTCCCGGGACCCGATCCACCGGACCGTGACAGTTACCTTGCAAGAGGCTATTCAAAAACTTTTGAAAACAGGGGTGGTAGTTCCTGTACCTCCTCCATTACGCAACAGGGGTTTTTACTCTAGTCTTTTTGTCATTCCCAAACCAGACGGTACGGTGCGCCCCATCTGCGGGCAGTGGTGTCCGCTCTGGAGGTAGGGTAGTTCCTGGTGTCTCTGGATGTCAAGGAGACTTACCTACACATTCCCATGTGGCCCCTTCATCAGGCTTACCTCAGGTTCGCCATTTTGGACGACCATTTTCAGTTTCAGGCCTTAACTTTGGATTATCCACTTCTCCGAGGGTCTTTACCAAGGTCATGGCGGAGATGATGCTGCAGCTGCGTAGGATGGGTGTGAAAGTAGTCCCCTATTTGGACGATCTCCTAATAAAGGCTGTGTCCAGGGAGCATCTACTGCACAGCATCGATCTGACTACTCACGGATCATGGGTGGATCCTAAATTTTCAGAAATCTCACATGGAACCGACCCAGCATCTTCAGTTCCTGGGTATGATACTGGATACGTTATCTCAAAAGGTGTTTCTCCCGATGGACAAAGCATTGACTATCGAGGCTATGGTCTACTCGGTGCTCAGTCCTTGCAGGGTGTCCATACATCTTTGTATCTGATTACTGGGCAAAATGGTGGCTGCTTACGAGGCAATCCAATACGGAAGGTTTCATGCCCGGCCATTTCAACTAGATCTGCTGGACAAAAGGTTGGGTTCTCACATTGATATGCATCAGGAAGTGACCCTAAATCCGAAAGCCCAGATTTCTCTGTTATGGTGGCTTCAAATTCCTCACCTGGTAGAGGGTAGAAGTTTCAATATCCACTTGTGGATTCTACTGACAATGGATGCCAGCCTCCGGGGTTGGGGAGTGCTGACCCAAGGGACCCAGTTCCAAGGGTTATTGTCAGTGCAGGAATCGGCCTTACCGATAAACATCCTGGAACTCAGGGCAATTTACAATGCTCTTCTACAAGCCTCATATCTCCTGAAGGGTCAGGCGATCCAGGTTCAATTGGACAATGCCACGGCGGTGGCGTACATAAACCGACAAGGGGGTACAAGAAGCAGAGTGGTGATGCGAGAGGTATCAAAAATCCTCCTTTGGGCGGAGGCCAACGCAAGGGCCATCTCAGCCATATTAATTCCAGGAGTGGACAACTGGGAAGCAGACTTCCTCAGCAAGCACGACCTCCATTCAGGGGAATGGGGCCTACATCCCCAGGTGTTTCAACAGTTTGTTCGCCGGTGGGGCTGTCCGCAGATAGATCTGATGGCTTCTAGTCTCAGCAAGAAGCTATGCCGTTACTGTTCCAGAATGAGGGATCCGCAGGCTGTAGCAGGGGACGCGCTGACGACACTGTTGACGTACCGGTTTGTGTACCTGTTCCCTCCTCTACCGCTGATCCCAAGGGTACTAAAAAGGATAAGAAGGCAAAGCATTCAGGCAATTCTAATTGCCCTGGATTTGCCTCGACAGGTGTGGTACTCGGACCTCCTGGCCATGTCTCTGGAGGATTCCTGGCCTCTGCCACTCCAAGACGATCTTCTTCAGCAAGGTCCGTTCGTCTATCCAGACTTACAGCAGCTACATTTGATGGCTTGGACGTTGAGAGGGAGATTCTAGCGAGAAAGGGTCTTCCCTCCCAGGTTATTTCCACCATGGTCCAGGCCAGGAAGATGGTGACGTCGAAACATTATCATCGTATCTGGAAAAAGTTTCCTGGTGTGAAACTAGAAAGGTTTCTACCATGGAATTTAGAATTGGTCGTTTTCTACTTTTCCTGCAAGTGGGAATGGATATGGGCCTACGTTTAGGCTCCATCAAAGTGCATATTTTGGCGCTCTCTATTTTCTTCCAGAAACAACTTGCCATGTTACCAGAAGTACAGACTTTCCTGAAGTGTATTCTTCATATGCAACCTTGGGACCTCAATGTGGTTCTGTCCTTTCTCCAATCGGATTGGTTTGAACCCTTACATAGGGTGGAGTTGAAATTTCTCACCTGGAAGACGGTAATGTTATTGGCATTGGCATCTGCCAGATGTGTCTCTGAATTAGGGGCCTTATCCTGTAAGAGCCCTTATTTGATTTTTCATGAAGACAGGGCGGAACTTAGGACTCATCCTCAGTTTTTGCCTAAAGTAGTGTCAGCTTTTCATGTGAATCATCCTATTGTGGTTCCGGTGTTATCTGATGCTTCCATTGGTCAAAGTCCTTGGATGTGGTCAGGGCTCTGAAAGTTTATGTCAAAAGGATGGCCAGTCATCGGAAATTTGACTCGCTGTTTGTCCTTTATGATGCCTCCAAGATTGGTGAGCCAGCTTCTAAGCAATCTATTGCTCGTTGGCTCCGGTTGATAATTCAACAGGCCTATACTTCGGTAGCTCTGCCTTTGCCGGCGTCTATTCATGCCCACTCGACGTGGTCGGTGTGCTCTTCCTGGGCGGCTGCCCGGGGTGTATCGGGCCTACAGTTGTATCAAGCTGCAACTTGGTCTGGTTCAAACACGTTTGTTAAATTCTGTTTTAAGTGCCAGGCTCCAGTGAACCCGATCGATGCCCTATGGTACTAAAGTACAAGATCCCAGTTTCCACTATGGACTAGGAGAAAAGGAATTACTGGTAGGTATTAAAATTTCTATTATTTACAGCTCTTGCATTGTAACATGGATTGTCCAGGTACAAAGTTACTCACTTTTTTTGCTTTACTCCCACCTAAAGATCAGCCCTAATATATGCTCTCACAATTAAGATTGCATGTATCAGCTGTTGCAATGAATTACGCAAACAACCCCTTACTGTACTACTCAGCCTAGGCTAGATTACCTCTTCCCTGCCCCATCATACCACTACATTCACAAGTGGACTAAGTGTCAGATTCACACAAATCTGTATATACATGCCGCCAACTCAGCATTCTAAAGTATTAGTCTTGTTGGTCGCTATTGGTTACTGCACATTTGCACTTTTGTTCTGTGTTAGCCCCCAGTGACTGCTTCTCTTGCTTTGCTTGCAGAGTTTCCTCACAGTGGCCAGTAACCTCACAGATCCCTGCTACTTCCCGCTCTGGAAAAGCCCCAGCAGCCCACCCGCTTCAAAAGTGCTGCAATTTGTGGAGCAGTTCAGCCAACTTCTGCAGGTCAACTACGGAACCTTTGAAATTGATGTAGAAAACATCTACTTAAGGGGCAGCTCCTATGAAAAGGGGCGTTCCGGCCAAACCTACGAACAGACATTTGACAAATACCTTGGGGTGGGAGTGTCGATAAATCAACAAACCATATCTTCACTGCTTCAAGAAAGTGATGTTAAAATCGGAGATCTCCTACCAGGAAAAACTGAGAAACTCAATGACTTGCAAATAAATAGTCTTGTACAATCGACCTCTATAAGGCTATCAGATGGAAGGCCTGCATCCTCCAGTATATTAATGTCATTCAGGATAAACAACACAGATGACAGGTACTCTCAGCATTGTGTTTTCTGGGACTTCCCTGAAGACTCATGGTCGGACGTTGGTTGCACATCAAGCATGGTGACCAATACCACCAACTGCAGCTGCAACCACTTGACCTCTTTTGCCGTGCTCATGTCTATTAATGTGGAATATTATGCTATAATTGATGAGATTACCTATGTCGGGCTTGCGGTTTCCATTCTTTCCCTCTGCCTTTGTGTCTTGGTAGAATGGTTTGTATGGAGAACTGTAGTAAGAACAAACATTTCGTACTTTCGGCACATCTCTCTGGTCAACATTGCAGTGTCCTTACTCTGTGCCGATGTCTGCTTCCTGTCATCTGCATTTCCTTCCGTTATAGTCGAAAAACTCATCAGCAACTCCATAACCTTCTTGAACCATTTCTTCTACCTGGCCCTCTTCTTCTGGACCTTTGCCCAGAGCGTGATGCTTCTCCACCAGCTTTTGTTTTTGTTCCACCACCTGAGAAAGAGAGTTTTTATTTCACTTTCATTCTTTGTTGGCTATTTTGTCCCCCTGATCATAGCTGCTGGGACTTTTTTGTATTTCTACCCGAAAGGCAGATACAGCCATGCCAACGTGTGCTGGCTAAATCCACAAAGTGGCGCTATTTATGCCTTCGCTATACCAGCTGGGTCCATCATTGTGTTTAACCTCTTTACACTGCTGGTAGTCATCGCCAAGTTGTCCAGGCCATCTGTTTCTGATGCAAGCCTTCCAGAAGACAGGGACACAGCTAAAAGCATCTTGAAAGCTATCCTAGTATTGACACCAGTCTTTGGATTGACATGGTCTTTTGGTTTTGCTCTACTGACTGATCTTGATTATCTGACGAAGCAGGTTTTCACCTATGGATTTGCTGGGATGAACGCTTTTCAGGTAAGTCCAAAGGAGAGAAGACAGAGTGAAGTGGGTCAAATTTCTTGGAGAGAAGTTAGGGCAGGAGACAATTTTATTTTCTGTACTATTTAAGGAAATGTAAATTCTCCAGCTGATAATACGGTGGTTTAGAAATGTTTTACCTTTCAGCATTTGCTGATTGAAGCTGTTGTGATAAGTTTAATGCCTATATAGAGAGGTATGATTCTGAAACAGAGCTGTGTGAGTGGATAGCGATAAATCATAACAGTACAGGTGATTATACTGAGAACAGGAGCGAGTGCTCAATTATAACAGCGCCGGAGATTATACTGATAACAAGTGCCCATATTATAACAGTGCAGAAGATTATACATTAGTCGTAATCACGAATCCAACGACTATATCTCAGCCAATCTGGTAACCTACATACAGGGGCAGTGGGCAGCCCCGGCCCCTCTACATCATACCTTGTGCCGGCAAGTGGGTCCCTCGTCCTCTGTGGCACCATCTTCCCAGTGATAGTCGGTAGATGGTGCATGCACACAAAAGAGCACAGTGCCAGAATCTTTGTCTTCACTGTGCGGCGCCATCTTCCTGTAGATGTCACTGGGAAGATTGCATAGCTGAGGATGAGGCAGGAGGTCATTATTCTACCTGTGTACACCACACACCGGGCCAGATTCAGATGGTTCCGGTATGAATGGTCGACCATGTTATGGTCGACAGTCATTAGGTCGACCACTATTGGTCGACATTGACATGGACACATGGTCGACACATGAAAATGGTCGCCACATGAAAAGGTCGACATGAGTTTTTTAACTTTTTTTGGTATCGTTTTTTGCGTAAAGTGACTGGGAACCCCAATTAGTGCACCACTTCCCCTCGCATGGCTCACTTCGCTCGCCATGCTTTGGGCATGGTGCCTTCGCTCCGCTACCGCTTCGCTCGGCACAGATTACCGGTCCAATCGTAGTCCACGTGGATCGTAAAGTATGGAAAAGTTCCCCAAAAGAAAAAAAGTTAAAAAACTCATGTCGACCTTTTCATGTGTCGACCTTTCATGTGTCGACCATGTGTCCATGTCGACCTAATGACTGTCGACCATAAAATGGTCGACCATGTGAACGGATACCGATTCAGATGGGGTTGGAGTTGCTATCACTTTCTTGGAAGCAGCAGTGATAGCGCTGTATGGTAATGCAGCAGTAGTGATCTGACCTGTGTCCTCGGATGCAGCATCGGATCTCTCACCCATCACGGGGTGGCTTGTGGCACCCATGGTGCAACGCAAGACGCCCATTACAGAAGCCAGGAAATCTCCATCCTCCGACGGAGATCACTGGCCTCTTCCCTCCCCCATAATGGCGGTAACAATCGTAGGGTGTCACCTCACCCCCCCCCCCCCCCCTGCACCCATCGTAAATACACCTATGCTTTCATATGTGTCTAAATGGAACACAGTGGGGTAAATTTACTAAGGTGGGAGATTTTTAGAACTGGTGATGTTGCCCATAGCAACCAATCAGATTCTACTTAACATTTGTCTAGCTGCTTCTAGAAGATAATAGATACAATCTGATTGGTTGCTATGGGCAACATCACCAGTTCTAAAAAATCTCCCACCTTAGTAAATTTACCCCAGTGTTTCTCAGGCATGATGATGAGTGACACGATCAGCCTGTCTGTCGCCAAGACCGCTCCGAATAGATGAATGTTTTTTAATAGGATATGAAAACAAATAAAAGAGTAACAGTTCTTTGAGTTAAGTATAACTTTAAGGTAGAACTGTTCTACTCTACAATGAAATTTGTATTCAAAAACTAATAATAATAATAATAATTATGTTTTACCACTATAGTGACACTGGCGAAACGTCTGTTATCTTTTGTCAGATACTGCATTATTAAGTGAAAAGGATTATTATAATCTGTTATATGTATGGCGCCACCAAGCAGCCGTAGTGCCCTTCAGCTAGTATAGTATAAATCCCCAGGGCTTTATGCAAGGATGGACACAAAGCAGCAGCAGCTGCCATGGTTGCCACAGCCACTACTGCTAATACCACAGGAGCCTCCTGCCGGCTCTGTGCGCCGCAGCTGTGTCCAAAGGTGCAGCCATCGCTTCACTTGCAAGAACATCGACCGCCTGAGTAATCCAGTGATTAGCAACTTTTTATGCTTCTTGTCACACCTAACAAGATTTTAAAATAGCCAAGGCACACCATCAGTCCACCATGGAAAAAGAAAAACCACACACATTGTCCCCCACTGGAAAAAAAACACACATACACACATATTGGTCCCCACAGGGAAAAAGAAACACATGCATATTGTCTCCCACTGGAAAAAAAACACACATACACACACACATATTGGCCCCCAATGGCAAAAAAATACACATGTTGGCTACGACAGTAATTAAATAGAAACTCTGGCCCCCACAGTAATTAAAGACATTGGCTTCCACAGTAATTAAATGCATTGTCCCCCACAGTAATAAATCAAATACACTGATCCACACGTTAACTACACACATTGGTCCCCACAGGAAATAAATAAAACAAACAGGAGCTCAGTTGTCCCTCTCCCTCAGGGCCAGGAGTTTCTGCAGCCTCAGACGTGGGAGTGTCAAGAGCCTGTCACAATGAGCAGTGATCAGCACTGGGCGGTCGTAACAGCTATGTTTCCATAGATATGAAGAGTCCAACACTGCTCAAGCCCGAAATCATAAGATGATCTGACAGGCTTCTCCGGTGGCACACTTGAGAACCTCTTGTGTATGAGCCATTAGTGTGCTGCAGCACAGCAGTTGAAAAATGCTGGTGTAACCCTCAGGTTTCTCAGATGGCCATCAAAGATCCATGGGTGAGGCCAGTAAATCTGCGTCGGAAGACACAGATACTGGCCTTGTCACTCCCGGAAAACAGGGGCAACTTCAAGAACGCTGCCGGGTGACAGCCCATCACCGCCCACAAACAGCAGTAGCCTGTCTGCCAGGCTGTGGCTTAGGGGGCACTGCGTGCAATGACGCATGTGCAGACCTCCCACCATCGGTCTTGTACGCAAACTATCAGTTTGAGGTGCGAAAAATAAAACAAAGAAACAATAATACTGTTGAGTGAGAGTAACAGAAGCAGGAAATAACCCCGTGCGCTGGGAGGGAGGGCAGACAGAAAAGATCAAAGCCACTGTCTGTGTGACAGGGACAGTGCAGGATGAAAAGAACCAAGATGGCAGAGGGCCCGGCTCATGAGCAAGGGATGTATATATAATGGGTGCAGGGAGTGCAGTGCAATGCAAAACAGTTTCAGCGCAGCAATTCCCTCTCCCCATGTAAAGTCCCAGCGGCGCCATCTTTCCTGTGACACACTGAGAAGTTGGTGCCTTGGAAGAAGCTATGGATGCCAATGTGGTGAGCGGTTGGGAGGGGGGGGGGTAAACCTGTGTGGCAATACGGGACATAGATGAGGAGGGCAGAGGGCATTAGGAATGTGAGGAGGGCTGGTTGGTTCAAGCAACCTTTGAATCCATGCAGGCTGATAGAAGATGCATCAAAGTATGGGAAGCAAAAATCTTTTGATTACATAGTCAGACGGGTGATTGTGGAATTGCGTGTCGTAACAATCTAATATTTATTGTATGTGTACATATACGCCATACTGAACATATGTCGCCAAATGATCTGTTTTGCAGGGCTTCTTTATTTTGTTGACTTGCATCACAGAGAGAAAGGTAAGATTCATTTATTCCCAAGATTCTAAGGAATATACTGGGGCCCCGTTTATGCAGTGCAGACCGAGCAAGACGCAGCACAAATCTCTCCTAGGACAAGACATGTGCAGTGATTAGCGGAGGAGGAAATGTTTTGCGCCAGCAGCTGGAAGGCGTACGAGGAATGAGAGTACGGAGTAGGTGCTTCTGTGCTCATCGTTCTGTAATGTAGTGCAGGAAGCTATTGGGGTGGTCAGGGTGCATTTTAGGGGCACTGCCATTGTCATCTATAGATAAAGGGTTTTATAAATGTCATCACAATTGTTTGGAAAAATGGGCGCCCATTGTTCAGTGTGCCACATATTTGCTTATGCACTAATGCTAATGATTATTCTATTTATTTCTACTTTATTATACTTACAGTATTTGCACTTTTTTTTTTTTTTGTTAGGCTACTCAGTACTTTTTAGCTGACAGACCCATGTATATTTTATTTCTTCCTCTTCCTCTCACTGGAGAGATCTCCACAAATCTCAGCCCCAACTATAATGCTGTCTATAGTTGGAGCTGTTCCAGCCATTCTCTATGTATCCCATCTAAATGACTGGTGCTCGTTAATACATGTTCAACCGTGGCAAAATAAATAGGTCCAGTGACATGGAGAACAAATGTAGATGTCTCTCCCCAGTGCTGGGATTTAAGCGCTGAGCTGATCACACGTTGCCATATCATTCTGCAATGATCGCCCCTATAGCGCTAATACCACTGATGCAATGTCATTGTTGTTCAATCTGCATTTAGGTGCGGGAAGCGATCTTCAGCAAGTCATCATCTTCGGTGAGTCTCCTGTATGATTGCAGACTGAGGGCCACATTCTGATTCGTATGATTCTGTGGTCACTTTTCCCTATGGCCGCCGCATTGTACCTACCGGCGTATGCTAATGCAATAATCAGTCAAACTGAGGGGGAGATGTATCAAAGCCTGGAGAGAGATAAATTGGAGAGAGATAAAGTACCAACAAGTCAGCTTCTTAAGCTGGGTGCACACTTGGCAATATATCGGCCAATATATCGCTAGCTGGTTGGCGGGTGTGTACACTTGATATGTCTGTGACATAGCACGTCGTCTTTGACAGACATACTGTAGCATGTCGTCAGTGCAGCACAGCCCATGCCTGATACATCTGCAGATATATCACCATATCTGGGCATGTGTTCGGGCAACCGACCAACCGCCTGTACACTTGATGCAGAGACTGATGTCACAGCTGGGCGGGCAAAGTCCAATGCCCACCCAGCAGGATGAGAGGACCGACATATCCCTTGTTGCAACCGCCATCGCAGTTCACTCGCTGTGTGTGCGCAATGCATGCACAATAAGAAAATATTGACCGATGTGTGTACAATAGCAGCTTAACGACCGCACTTGAATGAGCCTCTGAGTGTTGATTTCTAAAAATAATTATGCCCCTCCCCTATGCTGCTGCTTGACAGTGAGAACGCTAATATGATCCAGTAGCCTGTCCAATGATTGACTTGGGTTTATTATGCACATGCCAGCAGTTGTAGCGTAATTAGCCACCAGTGAAAAGAAAATCATTCTAGAGCATACGAAGACACTACCTCTGCAGTTCTCTCCGTCAGGCTTGGACTGGCCCACAGGGGAACAGGGGAAACCACCGGTGGGCCCCACTGCCTGTGGGCCCACCTCCTCCTCTAGGGATTAGGTTCCAGACTGTGTCCTAGTGCACTTTAATTATACATAATACATGTTACCATATACTGCACAGGACTTTTGGCCCAGCCCATGCACTCTCTTATGGTTAGCTGGGCCTCTGTGGTGGCTGGACACACCTCCACTATTGCCTGGCCACACCCTTAAGCATGGGCCCCTACCACTGCATTTCCCCAGTGGGCCCTTCTTGCCCCAGTCCGACACTGCTCTCCATAATACTCTCATACTTTCCAAGTACGGATTCAGTATGATATCCCAGTTGTCGGGATCCCGGCAGTCAGGAGACCGACTCCAGGATCCCCACAATACCAGCGGCGAGCGCCAGTGGTGCAAGTAGAAAAAATGTCTTACGGGTACTGTGTGCGCGTGCAAAAAAATGGGTGTGACCACATGCCACATGGGGCGTGGCCAATGAAAATGGGGGCGTGATACACATGTGGGGGGAGGGGCAGATACACGTATGACCCCAATAGTTCCAGATACACATTGCCCCACAGTGCCAGATATACATTGCCCCACAGTGCCAGATACACATTGCCCCACAGTGCCAGATACACATTGCCTCACTGTGCCAGATACACATTGCCCCACAGTGCCAGATACACATTGCCCCACAGTGCCAGATACACATTGCCCCACAGTGCCAGATACACATTGCCTCACTGTGCCAGATACACATTGCCCCACAGTGCCAGATATACATTGCCCCCCAGTGCCAGATACAGAAATGCCCCCACAGTGACAGATATAAATGCCCCCCCCCAGTGCCAGATATCTCCCAGTGCCAGATATCCCCCAGTGCCAGAAATAAATGCCCCCCTCCCAGTGCCAGATATCTCCCAGTGCCAGATATCCCCCAGTGCCAGATATAAATGCCCCCCCAGTGCCAGATATCCCCCAGTGCCAGATATAAATGCCCCCCCGGTGCCAGATATCTCCCAGTGCCAGATATAAATTCCCCCCTAGTGCGATATCTCCCAGTGCCAGATATAAATGCCCCTCCAGTGCCAGATATCTCCCAGTGCCAGATATCCCCCAGTGCCAGATATAAATGCCCCCCAGTGCCAGATATCCCCCAGTGCCAGATATAAATGCCCCCCAGTGCGATATCTCCCAGTGCCAGATATAAATGCCCCCCCCCCCGTGCCAGATATCTCCCAGTGCCAGATATCCCCCAGTGCCAGATATAAATGCCCCCCCAGTGCCAGATATCCCCCAGTGCCAGATATAAATGCCCCCCCCGTGCCAGATAGAAATGCCCCCACCCCCAGTGCCAGATATCCCCCAGTGCCAGATATCCCCCAGTGCCAGATATAAATGCCCCCCCCCCCCCCCCAGTGCAAGATATCCCCCAGTGCCAGGTATAACATGCCCCCACCCCCACCCCCCCTGCTCACCGCTGCCGCTGGCCGCTGCCGTCCTGTCTGTGTGAGGGAAGGAGAGCGCAGCCTGCACCTCTCCTTCCCCTCAGTCTCCGGCGGGTGTCTCAGTTTAATTCAGCGCCGATCCGTGAGCCAATCAGAGCTCGCCCCCTCGCTACCCGTAAGACATTTTTCCTAACAGAACTCTCAAAGCTGAAAGTGGACAAATCTATGGGGCCAGATGGGATACATCCAAGGATACTAAAAGAACTTAAAGAGGTGCTGGTAGCACCATTGACAGAATTATTCAACCAGTCATTAGCTACAGGAGTAATTCCAGGGGACTGGAAAAGAGCAAACGTAGTCCCACTGCACAAAAGTGGAAGCAAGGAAGAGGCAAACAACTACAGACCAGTTAGTCATACATCAGTAGTAGGGAAATTGATGGAAACACTCTTAAAAGAAAGAGTTGTAGATTATCTCAAATCCAACAATTTACTGGATCCCAAACAGCATGGATTCACTGGGGGGAGATCAGGTCAAACAAATCTTATTGACTTTTTTGACTGTGTGACTAAAGTGATGGATAAAGGTGGAGCCATGGATATAGCTTATCTAGACTTTAGTAAGGCTTTTGACACAGTTCCACATCGCAGACTGCTAAATAAACTTGAAAGTTTGGGATTGGATATTAGGATTATTGAATGGATAAGATCTAGGTTGAAGGATAGAAAACAGAGAGTTGTGGTAAATGGAGTGCATTCACAGGAGGGAAATGTTACCAGTGGAGTACCCCAGGGATCTGTACTTGGACCAGTGCTTTTTAATATCTTTATTGGTGACATTGCAAATGGCATTAAAGGGAAAGTATGCTTTTTTGCAGATGACACAAAGGTATGCAACAGGGTAGACACACCAGGTGGGGTAAAACAAATGATTGAGGATCTAGGTCAGGGGTGGGGAACCTTTTTTCTACCGAGGGCCATTTGGATATTTATAAAATCCTTCGGGGGCCATACAAAAATTCTCAACTTAAAAAATTACCCTGCCCCCCAGTAGGTCTGCCCCTTAGAGGTACTGTGTGTGTGCCAAAAAAATGGGTGTGGCCAGTTAAAATGGGACGTGATACACATATGCCCCCAATAGTGCGGTGCCAGATCCACAATTGCCCCCACAGTGCCAGGTATACAAATGCCCCCACAGTGCCAGGTATACAAATGCCCCTCACAGTGCCAGGTATACAAATGCCCCTCACAGTGCCAGGTATACAGATGTCCCCACAGTGCCAGGTATACAGATGCCCCCACAGTGCCAGGTATACAGATGCCCCCACAGTGCCAGGTATACAGATGCCCCCACAGTGCCAGGTATACAAATGCCCCCCACAGTGCCAGGTATACAGATGCCCCCACAGTGCCAGGTATACAAATGCCCCCACAGTGCCAGGTATACAGATGCCCCCACAGTGCCAGGTATACAAATGCCCCCACAGTGCCAGGTATACAAATGCCCCCACAGTGCCAGGTAGACAGATGCCCCCACAGTGCTAGGTATACAAATGCCCCCACAGTGCCAGGTAGACAGATGGCCTCCCCCCTCCCCTCCGTGCTGCTTACCGTGGGACACGGAGGAGAGCGCGGCTGTCGGGTGAAAGCGGCGGCGTGTAGTACTTCAAACCAGCCGCCGGTTCGAGAGCCAATCAGTGCTCGCGGACCGGCAGCCGCGGCTCCTGATTGGCTGCCGGTCCGCGAGCTCTGATTGGCTCACGGACCGGCGGCTGGTTTGAAGTACTACACGCCGCCGCTCCCACCCGACACCCGCGCTCTCCTCCCTGTTCAACTTCTGACAGCTGAGTCACGCTGCCGCCGGACTGAGCGGCAGCGTGTCTCACTGACACAAGCTAGTGGGCCGGACCAAACGGCTTTGCGGGCCGTATACGGCCCGCGGGCCGGAGTTTCCCCACCCATGATCTAGGTAGACTAGAGGAATGGTCAAGAGTCTGGCAATTACAGTTTAATGCCAAAAAATGCAAAATCATGCACTTGGGTCTCAAAAATCCTAAAGCTAAATAATGTATTAATGGCACTATACTGGAAACTACTGAGGAGGAAAAGGATCTAGGAGTCACTATTTCAGATGACTTAAAGGCAGGTAAGCAATGTAACAAGGCAATGAGGAAGGCTAGTCAGATGCTTGGCTGCATTGGGAGAGGAATCAGCAGCAGAAAGAAAGAAGTAATAATGCCACTGTATAGGTCATTGGTACGGCCTCATCTAGAATACTTAGTGATGTGCACCGGAAATTTTTCGGGTTTTGTGTTTTGGTTTTGGGTTCGGTTCCACGGCCGTGTTTTGGGTTCGAACGCGTTTTGGCAAAACCTCACCGAATTTTTTTTCTCGGATTCGGGTGTGTTTTGGATTTGGGTGTTTTTTTCAAAAAACCCTAAAAAACAGCTTAAATCATTGAATTTGGGGGTCATTTTGATCCCATAGTATTATTAACCTCAATTACCATAATTTCCACTCATTTCCAGTCTATTCTGAATACCTCACACCTGACAATATTATTTTTAGTCCTAAAATTTGCACCGAGGTCGCTGGATGGCTAAGCTAAGCGACACAAGTGGCCGACACAAACACCTGGCCCATCTAGGAGTGGCACTGCAGTGTCACGCAGGATGGCCCTTCCAAAAAATACTCCCCAAACAGCACATGACGCAAAGAAAAAAAGAGGCGCAATGAGGTAGCTGTGTGAGTAAGCTAAGCGACCCTAGTGGGCGACACAAACACCTGGCCCATCTAGGAGTGGCCCTGCAGTGTCACGCAGGATGGCCCTTCCAAAAAATACTCCCCAAACAGCACATGACACAAAGAAAAAAAGAGGCACAATGAGGTAGCTGTGTGAGTAAGCTAAGCAACCCTAGTGGCCGACACGAACACCTGGCCCATCTAGGAGTGGCACTGCAGTGTCACGCAGGATGGCCCTTCCAAAAAATACTCCCCAAACAGCACATGACGCAAAGAAAAAAAGAGGCGCAATGAGGTAGCTGTGTGACGACTAAGCTAAGCGACCCTAGTGGCCGACACAAACACCTGGCCCATCTAGGAGTGGCACTGCAGTGTCAGGCAGGATGGCCCTTCCAAAAAATACTCCCCAAAAAGCACATAACGCAAAGAAAAAAAGAGGCGCAATGAGGTAGCTGTGTGAGTAAGCTAAGCGACCCTAGTGGCCGACACCAACCGCTGGCCCATCTCGGAGTGGCACTGCAGTGTCAGGCAGGATGGCCCTTCCAAAAAATACTCCCCAAACAGCACATGATGCAAAGAAAAAAAGAGGCGCAATGAGGTAGCTGTGTGACGACTAAGCTAAGCGACCCTAGTGGCCGACACAAACACCTGGCCCATCTAGGAGTGGCACTGCAGTGTCACGCAGGATGGCCCTTCCAAAAAATACTCCCCAAACAGCACATAACGCAAAGAAAAAAAGAGGCGCAATGAGGTAGCTGTGTGACGACTAAGCTAAGCGACCCCATTGGCCGACACAAACACCTGGCCCATCTAGGAGTGGCACTGCAGTGTCAGGCAGGATGGCCCTTCCAAAAAATAGTCCCCAAACAGCACATGACGCAAAGAAAAAAAGAGGCGCAATGAGGTAGCTGTGTGAGTAAGCTAAGCGACCCTAGTGGCCGACACAAACACCTGGCCCATCTAAGAGTGGCACTGCAGTGTCAGGCAGGATGGCCCTTCCAAAAATACTCCCCAAACAGCACATGACGCAAAGAAAAAAAGAGGCGCAATGAGGTAGCTGTGTGACGACTAAGCTAAGCGACCCTAGTGGCCGACACAAACACCTGGCCCATCTAGGAGTGGCACTGCAGTGTCACGCAGGATGGCCCTTCCAAAAAATACTCCCCAAACAGCACATGACGCAAAGAAAAAAAGAGGCGCAATGAGGTAGCTGTGTGAGTAAGCTAAGCGACCCTAGTGGCCGACACAAACACCTGGCCCATCTAGGAGTGGCACTGCAGTGTCAGGCAGGATGGCCCTTCCAAAAAATACTCCCCAAACAGCACATGACGCAAAGAAAAAAAGAGGCACAATGAGGTAGCTGTGTGACGACTAAGCTAAGCGACCCTAGTGGCCAACACAAACACCTGGCCCATCTAGGAGTGTCACGCAGGATGGCCCTTCCAAAAAATACTCCCCAAACAGCACATGACGCAAAGAAAAATGAAAGAAAAAAGAGGTGCAAGATGGAATTGTCCTTGGGCCCTCCCACCCACCCTTATGTTGTATAAACAGGACATGCACACTTTAACCAACCCATCATTTCAGCGACAGGGTCTGCCACACGACTGTGACTGAAATGACTGGTTGGTTTGGGCCCCCACCAAAAAAGAAGCAATCAATCTCTCCTTGCACAAACTGGCTCTACGGAGGCAAGATGTCCACCTCATCATCATCGTCCGATTCATCACCCCTTTCACTGTGTACATCCCCCTCCTCACAGATTATTAATTCGTCCCCACTGGAATCCACCATCTCAGATCCCCGTGTACTTTCTGGAGGCAATTGCTGCTGGTGAATGTCTCCATGGAGGAATTGATTATAATTCATTTTAATGAACATCATCTTCTCCACATTTTCTGGAAGTAACATCGTACGCCAATTGCTGACAAGGTGAGCGGCGGCACTAAACACTCTTTCGGAGAACACACTGGAGGGAGGGCAACTTAGGTAGAATAAAGCCAGTTTCTGCAAGGGTCTCCAAATTGCCTCTTTTTCCTGCCAGTATACGTACGGACTGTCTGACGTGCCTACTTGGATGCGGTCACTCATATAATCCTCCACCATTCTTTCAATGGTGAGAGAATCATATGCAGTGAGAGTAGACGACATGTCAGTAATAGTTGGCAGGTCCTTCAGTCCGGACTAGATGTCAGCATCAGCAGTCGCTCCAGACTGCCCTGCATCACCTCCAGCGGGTGGGCTCGGAATTCGTAGCCTTTTCCTCGCACCCCCAGTTGCGGGAGAATGTGAAGGAGGAGATGTTGACGGGTCGCGTTCCGCTTGACTTGACAATTTTCTCACCAGCAGTTCTTTGAACCTCTGCAGACTTGTGTCTGCCGGAAAGAGAGATCCAACGTAGGTTTTAAATCTAGGATCGAGCACGGTGGCCAAAATGTAGTGCTCTGATTTCAACAGATTGACCACACGTGAATCCTGGTTAAGCGAATGAAGGGCTCCATCCACAAGTCCCACATGCCTAGCGGAATCGCTGTGTTTTAGCTCCTCCTTCAATGTCTCCAGCTTCTTCTGCAAAAGCCTGATGATGGGAATGACCTGACTCAGGCTGGCAGTGTCTGAACTGACTTCACGTGTGGCAAGTTCAAAGGGTTGCAGAACCTTGCACAACGTTGAAATCATTCTCCACTGCGCTTGAGACAGGTGCATTCCACCTCCTTTGCCTATATCGTGGGCAGATGTATAGGCTTGAATGGCCTTTTGCTGCTCCTCCATCCTCTGAAGCATATAGAGGGTTGAATTCCACCTCGTTACCACCTCTTGCTTCAGATGATGGCAGGGCAGGTTCAGGTTTTTTTGGTGGTGCTCCAGTCTTCTGTACGCGGTGCCTGTACGCCGAAAGTGGCCCGCAATTCTTCTGGCCACCGACAGCATCTTTTGCACGCCCCTGTCGTTTTTTAAATAATTCTGCACCACCAAATTCAAGATATGTGCAAAACATGGGACGTGCTGGAATTTGCCCAGATGTAATGCACGCACAATATTGCTGGCGTTGTCCGATGTCACAAATCCCCAGGAGAGTCCAATTGGGGTAAGCCATTCTGCGATGATCTTCCTCAGTTGCCGTAAGAGGTTTTCAGCTGTGTGCGCATTCTGGAAAGCGGTGATACAAAGCGTAGCCTGCCTAGGAACGAGTTGGCGTTTGCGAGATGCTGCTACTGGTGCCGCCGCTGCTGTTCTTGCAGCGGGAGGCAATACATCTACCCAGTGGGCTGTCACAGTCATGTAGTCCTGAGTCTGCCCTGCTCCACTTGTCCACATGTCCGTGGTTAAGTGGACATTGGGTACAACTGCATTTTTTAGGACACTGGTGAGTCTTTTTCTGACGTCCGTGTACATTCTCGGTATCGCCTGCCTAGAGATGGTATTTGGTAACGGGGGCACACTACCTCAAGAAATTGTCTAGTTCCCTGTGAACTAACGGCGGATACCGGACACACGTCTAACACCAACATAGTTGTCAAGGCCTCAGTTATCCGCTTTGCAACAGGATGACTGCTGTGATATTTCATCTTCCTCGCAAAGGACTGTTGGACAGTCAATTGCTTACTGGAAGTAGTACAAGTGGTCTTCCGACTTCCCCTCTGGGATGACGATCGACTCCCAGCAGCGCCAGCAGCAGTAGGCATTACACTCAAGGATGCATCGGAGGAATCCCAGGCAGGAGAGGACTCGTCAGACTTGCCAGTGACATGGCCTGCAGGACTATTGGCTTTCCTGGGTAAGGAGGAAATTGACACTGAGGGAGTTGGTGGTGTGGTTTGCGCGAGCTTGGTTACAAGAGGAAGGTATTTACTGGTCAGTGGACTGCTTCCGCTGTCGCCCAAAGTTTTTGAACTTGTCACTGACTTATTATGAATGCGCTGCAGGTGACGTTTAAGGGAGGATGTTCCGAGGTGGTTAACGTCCTTACCCCTACTTATTACAGCTTGACAAAGGCAACACACGGCTTGACACCTGTTGTCCGCATTTCTGTTGAAATACTTCCACACTGAAGAGCTGATTTTTTTGGTATTTTCACCAGGCATGTCAATGGCCATATTCCTCCCACGGACAACAGGTGTCTCCCCGGGTGCCTGACTTAAACAAACCACCTCACCATCAGAATCCTCCTTGTCAATTTCCTCCCTAGCGCCAGCAACACCCATATCCTCATCCTGGTGTACTTCAACACTGACATCTTCAATTTCACTATCAGGAACTGGACTGCGGGTGCTCCTTTCAACACTTGCAGGGGGCGTGCAAATGGTGGAAGGCACAAGCTCTTCCCGTCCAGTGTTGGGAAGGTCAGGCATCGCAACCGACACAATTGGACTCTCCTTTGGGATTTGGGATTTCGAAGAACGCACAGTTCTTTGCTGTGCTTTTGCCGCAAGTCTTTTCTTTTTTCTAGCGAGAGGATGAGTGCTTCCATCCTCATGTGAAGCTGAACCACTAGCCATGAACATAGGCCAGGGCCTCAGCCGTTCCTTGCCACTCCGTGTCGTAAATGGCATATTGGCAAGTTTACGCTTCTCCTCAGATGCTTTTAATTTTGATTTTTGGGTAATTTTTTTACTGATCTTTTGTGTTTTGGATTTTACATGCTCTGTGCTATGACATTGGGCATCGGCCTTGGCAGACGACGTTGATGGCATTTCATCGTCTCGGCCATGACTAGTGGCAGCAGCTTCAGCACGAGGTGGAAGTGGATCTTGATATTTCCCTATTTTTTTAACCTCCACATTTTTGTTCTCCATATTTTGCGCACAACTAAAAGCCACCACAGGTATACAATGTAGATGGGTGGATAGTATACTATTATTACTTATACTTATGGATGACGAGTGACGACACAGAGGTAGGTACAGCCGTGGCCTACCGTACTGCTGCTTATATATATAATATACTGTATAACGGACCTGGTGGACACTGTCAGCAGACTGCTAAACTAGGATGAAGAAAAAAAAAAAAAACACCACAGGTATACAATGTAGATGGATGGATAGTATAGTATTATATTACTTATGGACGACGAGTGCACTGACTACACAGAGGTAGGTACAGCCGTGGCCTACCGTACTGCTGCTTATATATATAATATACTGTATAACGGACCTGGTGGACACTGTCAGCAGACGGCTAAACTAGGATGAAGAAAGAAAAAAAAACACCACAGGTATACAATGTAGATGGATGGATAGTATAGTATTGTATTACTTATGGACGACGAGTGCACTGACGACACAGAGGTAGGTACAGCCGTGGCCTACCGTACTGCTGCTTATATATATAATATACTGTATAACGGACCTGGTGAACACTGTCAGCAGACTGCTAAACTAGTATGAAGAAAAAAAAAACACCACAGGTATACAATGTAGATGGATGGACAGTATAGTATTATATTACTTATGGACGACGAGTGCACTGACGACACAGAGGTAGGTACAGCCGTGGCCTACCATACTGCTGCTTATATATATAATATACTGTATAACGGACCTGGTGGACACTGTCAGCAGACTAAACTAGTATGAAGAAGAAAAAAAACATAGGAGTATTTTTCAGGCAGACAAACGTATACTGGACTGGTGGTCACTGTCAGCAAAACTGTGCACTGTACTCCTGCTATAACTGCTCCCCATTCCCCACAATTAGGCAGTGTGAGCAGAGCAGTGCACTCAGCACAGATATATATCATGCAGCAGTGCAGCACACTGAATGAGCACAGATATGGTGGAGCGTTTTTTTCAGGCAGAGAAACAAAGGATTAAACTCACTGGTGGTATAATCAAAACCCTGCACTGTACTCCCTAACAGCTGCTCCCCATCCCCAATCCTCCCCACACTTATAACTAACTAAGTCACTCTGTGTTCTACTATAACGGAGAGGACGCCATCCACGTCCTCTCCCTATCAATCTCAATGCACGTGTGAAAATGGCGGCGACGCGCGGCTCCTTATATAGAATCCGAGTTTCGCGAGAATCCGACAGCGGGATCATGACGTTCGGGCGCACTCGAGTTAACCGAGCAAGGCGGGAGGATCCGAGTCGCTCGGATCCGTGTAAAAAAAAGGTGAAGTTCGGGCGGGTTCGGATTCCGAGGAACCGAACCCGCTCATCACTAAGAATACTGTATTCAGTTCTGGAGGCCATATCTTCAAAAGGATATTAATACATTAGAAACTGTACAAAGGAGGGCAACTAAAATGGTGCATGGCCTACATCACAAAACATACCCAGAAAGACTAAGAAATCTCAATATGTATAGTTTGGAGCAGAGAAGGGAAAGGGGGGACATGATAGAAACTTTCAAATATATCAAGGGTTTTAACAAAGTCCAGGAGGGAAACATTCTCCAAATGAAGAGAAGCAATAGGACACGAGGACATGCACTGAGACTGGAGGGGGGGAGGTTCAGGGGAAATTTGCGGAAAAATTATTTCACAGAAAGGGTAGTGGACAAGTGGAATAGCCTTCCATCAGAGGTGGTAGAAGCTAAGACAGTAGAGCAATTTAAACATGCATGGGATAGACACAAGGATATCCTTACACAGAAAAAAGGATCAAATAAGGTTAGAGATAAAAATAATATAAAAAAAAAAGAAAAAAGGGGCAGACTAGATGGGCCAAGTGGTTCTTATCTGCCGACAAATTCTATGTTTCTATGATCCTTGGATTCAGAATCTACCTTGATGGGGCTTGCCTGTGACAAAACAGGACGTTGTTTGGTGGATCTAAGGTGGGTCAACGGAGATTTAGGGGGGGATAAATCAAATCTATATAAGTTGCCAATAGCAACCAATCAGATTCTAGTTATCATTGTATAGAATGCACCTGACAAATGATAGCGAGAAGCTGATTAGGCAACTTCTCCAGTTTAGCCTGTTATTGTAAAGAAGAGTTTTGCGGCACAGCAGTAACATAAGGCGTCTGCTGGTTCCTAGGATGACTGAACGCCCATCACGATATGGAAACCTTTATACAATATATACTATACACTTATAATTATAATGCATTACGCCATCAGCTTCATCCTAATATGGACTCCCTCTATATTTTATTTTACAGCCAACTTCCACAACCACGCTCGCTTCTGAGCTCTCCAGCAAGACGTCTTCCTCCATAAAGAAAGAGAAGTGATGGTCATTGACTGGAAATGATGCTGCAACATGACCAACTACATTATATGCTTTACCAGAGGACCCAGAGCCAGAGACTCAAACATATCTCTTACGCACAAGCGAGTTCTGTCCTTCCAAGATCTGGATCCGTGGTTTCTATGCCACGTGGGCATACGCTTGTGGATGCCAGTGTGTTACTGCCTTGGTAACCATATATAAGTTTACACAAATGACTTTATTCCACTGTATGTATAAAGTCCTGCACATTATATCTGTATAAACAGCAAATTCATTAAAAACACGTGCATTATAAGACGCGCACCCCCATACTGTCCGCACCGGATATTATGGATATTATGGGATCTGTAACATGTCATTTAAAAGATAAAACCTGTTTTTGCCTTTTAAATTACTGACACTTACTGTCGGGATCCCGGCGACGGTATGCTGAGTGCCAGGATCCCGACAGCCGGCATATCAAATACCTCCCCTTTCTGAGATCTCACCGATGACTGCAAGTCACAGGCTATTACATTAGCCCCTTGAACATCTAGGGCCGGATCTAATGAGGCACGAGCTGGCCAGAGGTGCGGGTTCCCGGACAAACTTTTTTAAAATGGCAATCATTTACAGGGTATGGTTTTGCCTTGTACATGATTGTCGCTTTAAAAAAAAAAACATCTAACTTCGGCCGGGAACCAGCATCTCTGACCAACTCGGAGTTTATTACATCCGGACCCTAATATCTAATTCTGTAATCTAATCCCACGTTCATTGACCCAAGTCTGGCGTATGTCTGAAAGGTCCAACCCAGGTTGACAGTCCCTGGTCGCTATCAGAGCTTTTCACAGGACTTGCAGCCTCAGTCAACAACCTTGCTTATGTCTTGTTGAGCCGGGTGAAGACTAAAAGAAATTCATTGGTCGGGAACAGGTCTTGGAGATGACATCATGAAGATGACATGGAGATTACATCATCTCCCAGCTTTACTGTTAAAACGTCCCCTGCTGCCGCAATTATATTTATTTCTATTCAAATGTAATTGCCTATCATCTTATTTACCACGCTGAATATTTCTGCATCCGGTGAACTGGCACTGTGTGCAGCCATCTGAGGATCATTAAAGACAATTTTTACATTGATGGTCTGCAATCACCATAGGCACGGGCCCCGCGAGGATCAAAAGTAACCAAATACCCTTTTTTTTTTTAATTTTCTAATTTCCTTTTCCAAGCAAGACTCTGTCTCATATCTATCGAAACCAAATGTCTCAGATTAGTGGGTATTTGCAGAAATTGTGGCAAATCAGTACAAAGGATTTTATTTTTGCACTTAAAAAAAATTCTGCATACAGTGGGGTCGTCGCAAGTGGGATTGCGGGCATGATATTGTATGAGTATATTCACCTATATGGAGTTACAGTATATGCATCTTGTGGCCGGACTGCCCTAACCCATACCCTTACAGTAGTTTCTTATTACTGCGCACTTGAAAACAGACGTGATTACACGCATGCACAACTCTACATGAGAACGCCATATTAAAGCCCCATATTACCCATCATATATTCATATCAGCATGTGCGCAATCCCGAAGCGTGCACAGTGCAAAAACATGCAATGGTCCCGACTCAGAGGTGGAGACAGTGGGGCTGTCGGACGCAATTGGTCAATATTTTAAGTCTGTGCGCGTTTCCCGAGGATCCCCACACAAAGACACAGAATGAAATATTACATATTACTGATGTTAGAAATGTACGGCGCACAATATTCTGGTGACGTACAGAACATGCAACATACTGTCAGAGCCGTCTTAACAGCAGTGTAGGCCCCTGGGCACAGCAATGAACTGGGGCCCCTAACCACCCATCAGCAGCAGGGATCGGGGGTGGTATCAGTGGTAGCTTTGATGTCCCGTGGGTGGAAGGGGTGTTCTGTCTTCTGCTCAACATGTAGGACCTGGAGCAATAATTTCTGCTAATTATTCCTTTACTGCACAGATAGAGCGTTAGGGAGAACACTAAACTGTAGAATGTGGGACATTGGGCTGAATGAAGGGGCCCCGGTACATGACTTCCAGGGTGGTAGGGGGTGTCTAATACGCAAGGAAGGGGTCGATAGTGGAGTGGGCTTAATATTCATCATTTTCTGGTGGGAGGGCAGCTTGCTTGACTGCAGATATCTCCAGTTCCTTCAAACAGATTTCTTAGTTTTAATGGGAAAAAATCAACTAGAAAGTCCCACCTTTCAGGAGATACTGGGGACTTGGGGATCAGACTTCAGGAGCCAGAGCAATCCACCAACGAAAATATAAAACAGCATATTAGGCGTGTGCAGCTGGAGCAGGGACCAGCTGCTGGAAGGCTGATATCTCTGGTTCTGGGCATAGTAGAGACAAGCTGCTAATGTCCACCAAGAGGGGAGAGTCCCAGCTTTTGAAATATGTCCTCAGAAAAACTCTACATCAGACAGAACCCGAGATATCTGTCTGGGAAGGAAAATTAACAGGTATGGATGGGGACCACTACTTTGAAGTCGGATATCTCTGGTTCCCCAGGGCCGATTTTCAAAAATCTGGTACCTCTGGAAAGAGGGGACCCTCAGCTATCAGTCTAGGGCCCTTTTACCCCTGGGGCCCTTGGGCAAGAGCCCATTGAGCCCATACGTAAAGACGGCCCTGCATACTGTATGTTCTACTAGCTACATGCGTGTTGCCTGTCAGTGTCTAAATCCAAATCAGACTTTATTCTTCCTAAAAAGTCAGTCACATGAATGTTGACCTAAGGAAATAATTTGTTCTCAGCCAACCCCGCAAATATTTATCAGAACAGCGGCTGTTAGATATATTTACATATGAGACAGTGCTGATAGATTTCTGGCACGTAACACTGGGCTGCTGGCATGGGATACAACATAGGGGGTCATTCCGAGTTGATTGTAGCTGTGCTAAATTTAGCACAGCTACGATCATCTTCCCTGACATGCGGGGGGACGCGCAGCACAGGGCTAGTCCCCCCACACACACACACACACAAATACAAACGCATTGCACTGCGGCAATGCCTTTGTATTTGAGGATTAACTCCCGGCCAGCGCAGCTCCTGCGGCTGGCCGGGAGTTAATTGTTGCTGCCGCTGGCCACAGCGGCTGCGTGAGGCGTCACGCAGCCGCCGCGGCCCGCCCCCCCAATGGTCCGGCCACACCTGCGTTGGCCGGACCGCTCCCCCTAAATGGTGGCTTAACGCCGCCGTCCAGCGCCCTCCTGCCGAGCGACCGCCTCTGTCTCAGAGGCAATTGCTGGGCAACGAAAGCTACCATGCGCCTGCGCACTGCGGCGCATGCGCAGTTCCGACCCAATCGCTGCGCAGCAACAAACTGCAGCGAGCAATTGGGTCGGAATGACCCCCATAGGACCTTATTCATGTTTGTATGCAATTGCCATTCTCTAGGTGGTATATATTCAAGATACTGGCTATCAGAATCCCAGCAATCAAAATACCGACGCCGGTGTCCAGACACCCGTCAGAACACCGACACCTGAATCTAGAACAGGTCAAGATCCCGACGCTGGAATCTCAACAGCCAGGATCACAAAGGTAAGTACAGATGGGTCCACGGTTATCTTGAGTAGTTTTCTGTGCCTAGTCACAACATGATTTATTAGCATAAACCCTTTCAGCTATTGTTCTCAACTGCAAAACAATACAGAGAATACAGCAGGGGATTAAGTCATTACAGCAGGGGATTAAGTCTGACTGGCCAGTCACAGTTAATTCTATTAACCGTCAAGATAAATGTGGATACATTTATATAGCCAAGAAGCTTAGCGTTTGGCTGCCCGCGTAGAAGGGGGAGTTAGATGACAACCAGGTGGGTTAGGGTTTAGCTGTATGGAGGGGGGTTAAAGGTTAGGCACCACTGGGGAAGAAGGGGTAAATTTAGGCACTAAGGGAGAGGTTAAAGTTAGGCACTAAGGGGGGAGGTTAGGGCCCTGGCTGCAGTAATGGAGGGTTAGATGGGTTGGAATACTTTGTACCTCATACCTGTCGGGATCATGACCGCCTATTGGGATGCCGGAGTCGGTATTGTGACCGACGGCATACCGTCCCATCTAGGCTACAGAGCTGCTAATGTTAGCAAGTGTTGCTGTCGCCCAGAAATGAAAAGAGACGCCCACCGGACTCATCACAATTGCTTACATATTGGTCACTTGACCTATATGCCAAAAATGAAGAACATTGGGGCTAAGTATTGGTTTATGACTACGCTGATTGGACACAGCAGTAGCGATGTAGGAGCCATGTATTTGTACATACGAGTTGGCAGCTGACGGCAAATACACACTTTGGAAGCGGCCTGAAACGTCTGCATTTTCCAAACCTCATTGTAAGCGCCACATGTGCAGTTTGCCTATAAATCGCTCTGTTGCATGATAATCAGCCATTGCGTACAAACATGAATTAGGCCTACAAACCATACTTGCCTACCCTTCCAGAATGGCCAGGCGCTCCCGAAAATCGGGTGGCCCTCCCAGTCTCCAGGGAAAGCGGGCAAGTCGCCTGGAGCCAGAATTCAATTGTCCACACTCGTCCACAGCTGCACACTGCTGTCCACTTACCCAGCCACTGGGCGAGGCAATGATGAAATTTGCGCAGAATTGCGTCATCGTTTCCGCTTTGCAAAGCCTGTAATCTGTGCATTGCATAGTGGGGGGGGGGGGTGCAGGGCCACAATGATGATGCGATTGCGCCTCCATACTCCCCGTTCCACCCACATATGCTGGTCACCCACCCTGTTGTGCCAACCTGGGGGCAGACACAAAGTCGGCAAGTATGCCACAGGGTTGTGCATACTTGCCGACTTTGTGTCTGCCCCCAGGTTGTGACCTACTGGGACACTCTCCCTCATTCCTCCATGGGCCTAGTGAAATGGCGGGGCAGGGGGTGTGATGATGCATTTCACAGAGAATTGCATCACCGCGTCTCCAGGCATGTGTGGACGCCCCCTGCACTTGTCAATTGCATCAAAATGTAAATAAAGCATTTTTTATATCATGGATAATGTTAAACAGATGTTTATTTTCTTTATTCTTTATTGGTCATTTACACACAGTGGAGACAGCCATTTTGTTGGGTGAACCAACATTAGTGTCAGCCATTTTGTGGGCTGAAGCTGGAGAAAGTAGACATGGCGAACAGATAAGGTGCTTTCTTAAGAATATGGCCTCATCCCACACGATGATCAACAGGAAGCATTTTCAACCAGAATTTCTTTTTACATTCGATGCAAAGATCGGCCATCCGTGTGGTGATTTACTGTTTCCCCAGTCTGTATAGACTGATGCTGCTTCTGTAAATACTGTACAGTGTTTTCATCATCTTCTGCTCATCACGGCCAGTACAGAGATAGTGAGAGCGATGGTTCCAGCTACTCCTCCAATCATCATCCCCAGGACATTTCCGTGTAGCTGGGCAGTCTCACATTGCATGCCGGTGTAGTAGAATGCCTGACTGGATGCACACCTGCAATGGGACATCGATAAGTGAATGACTGGCCATCATCTACACAGTTTCAGTGTCTGTGGGTACAGATAGTGTAGTGCAGGGTGTGATGTACACATGCCCCCCCCCCCCCCCCCCTACATGGGACTTACCTCTCTATAGTCCAGCAGAGGTAGCAGCAGCACTGCACAAATCACTGGGAAAATAGTATGGAGCCCATTTTCCCGGCAATTTGCGCCATACGATTTGTGCCATTTTTCTGGAGACCTACTCACTATGGTTGGTCATGTATTCTCTGCGCTGACACACATTCTGTGGGCTAAATAGATTTGCAGGAAGCGGCGTGACTCAGGAGAGACATTCATGAGATTTAAAGAGGCAATAAGTTTAAGGGTAAAACCGGTTTGGTTTAACTAATTGCCCCTTTAAATCATGATGGAATGTGCGCCATCTCATGCAAATCGCAAGATATTACATTTGGCCCTGTTTCTGTGATTACTGCAGTGATACAGAATGTGATTGTGCTGCAATAATAAGATTTAAGCCACCGGGAGTGGTGGCACAAAAACCACCTCTCCCGGCTGATTTAGTTTCACCTTCTGCAGACGGCACAACACTGACTGTGAAATCCCCTGGACATCTTACACTTAATTTCTTATATACAGTAACTGTGGAGTCACCAGACCAAAGGTCATTAAAACACTGTAGTGGGAAATCCGCAATCGTTCTACCTGTACCGCCCTCCATACTGTGCTTCTGAGGGTCAAAATGGCTGCGCATTTGGAGAAGAATCTACAGGACAGCAAAGATGGCGGCCAGCACGTAACTGGGCATGACGCCATTATTCAGTGAGTCAGTCATTTCTCCACCGTATGCCTCTTGGTAAATGTGGAGAGGTGGTGATAAGCCCTTTTTCCGGGGGAAATGCTGAAAGGGGTTATCACTGCTTGATAAATACAACCTTCAGTTTATGTTACAAGTCCTGTATTAATATGACAATATACTGTAGTAATATAGGGGGTCATTCCAAGTTGCTAGCTCTGCAGCGATCAGGCAAAAAAACTGCACTTCTGCCCATGCGTATGCGGCGCAATGCGCACGCGCGTCGTACTATTACAACGACAGTTGTAGCTTCAAACAAGGTCTAGCGAAGCTTTTCAGTCGCACTGCTGACCGCCGAGAGATTGACAGGAAGTGGGCGTTTCTGGGTGTCAACTGACCGTTTTCAGGGAGTGTTTGGAAAAATGCAGGCGTGCCAGGAAAACGCAGGCGTGGCTGGGTGAACACAGGGCGTGTTCGTGACGTCAAATCCGGAACTGAACAGTCTGAAGTGATCGCAAGCGCTGAGTAGGTCTGAAATTACTCTGAAACTGCACAATATTATTTTGTAGCCGCTCTGCGATCCTTTCGTTCGCACTTCTGCTAAGCTAAAATACACTCCCAGTGGGAGGCGGCATAGCGTTTGCACGGCTGCTAAAAACTGCTAGCGAGCGATCAACTCGGAATGACCAACATAGTCCCCATTGTAGGTAATAAAGTGCTTCTTTTGCAGCCACAAAGTTCCTTGGTGACTTGTAATAATGTAAACTTCTAGGAAGCAACAGAAGCCTATTTTTCCTATCTTCCATTATAACATCCCAGGAGAAAGTGTGGAATGTGTTATATAGACCCATCCACTTCGCCAAAAAAACATAAGGATGGGTTTCCCGGTTTCTGGGAAGGGGGGCTTAGCCTGGGAGAGTAGGAAAGTTTGCATGTAACCTTTCTGCAAGTTATATGCAGTTAATCCTGGAACATTTCCAAGGTCATCTGCTGGTCCAAGTACTAGACACGGAGTGGGGATTGGGAAGCTGAGAACGGAAAGCTCTGAAAAGTGGGGACTCTGGTAGGGATCCGGGTGTGTCTTTAGGTAACAGGCACCATCTGGGCAATGGTTGTCCCATCTGGGTTTGGAGAAGGAGGGCCTGCGCAACCCATCCTATCATCCACCACCGATAACGGAAACCTTTTCTATACAGTCATCCGTACAAGAGCTTTAATAAGTGTCCCTCAGTGTTTCCTAGGGCTGTGAGACAGACGACTCTGCCTTGACATCAGTTAAGCGTGTTGTAGTGAAAGCTATACATGTCTATATGGGAATGCTTGTGAGACGTGGGTCATACCTGCAGTTGGCTCTGCCTTTCTCAACGACACACACTCCGCCATTCAGACAGGGATTATCGTCACACTGGGCTTCCAGTGGTTGGATCTCATAACCTTCAGAGTCTCTTGGATCCTCCAAAGAGCGTTTACTTCTGTCGTTCACTTTCTCCTCCTCCACCACCAATGGTTCAGACACTTGGATGGGTACTTCAGTCTTTATGAGGTGTGTGAGGTCTGAAATCCAGAATACAGAGGACAAAGACTTAGATACACTGATTTAAGCCCTTCCGGAGTGAAGACCACCCCTTCCGGACCATAAGTGTTTCTCCCCACCTGACAAACCTAAACTTGTACAATTTCTCTGTAAGATAGACATAAATATTGTATCCCACAGTCTATCCAAATTAATTCTAGATAGTTGTTTTGGGACATATTCAAAAGTATGTTGGTGCTATATAAGTAAATGTTAATAAATATTATTTTTATTTGGATATAGCAAAAAATAAAAATAAAGAAGTAAATAGGGCGTTACTGTAGCGGTGGTTTTACCTGTAGTTATTGTAATGCAGGGAAGACAAAATAATATATCGATACATATATTCAAATGGTAACATCCATAGGGATACCTAGTCGTCTGCTTTATTACAGATTGTGCTATCAAGATTATAAATGTATATAAATGTTGTGGGATTTTTTTTTATTTTACGCTATTAAAACATTTTTCATTAATTTATTTTTAACTGGAAAGGGCATGGGCAAATTGTGTCGGGGGCGTGGCCAGATCGTGTTGGGGTGTGGTCATGCTTACTTGGCACAGGCTTGTCACCCTACACCTCCCCCCACCCCCCCCCCCCCCGTATCGGTGGTGACATCATCAGGTAACAATCTTAGAGGCTGGAGCTATACCCTACAAAGAATCATAGCTGTATGTACTGTGTTCCTGATTCTGATGTGGGTGGTATTGCCCAACCGCCTGGAAGTAGCAGTGCAATGCCATCTGACCAGCATTCAAATGCTATAGGAGGCGTCTATATGAAATAGTTGGCGGCTTTTGCAATCTGAGTGCTGCGCCCGAAGACATTGCGACCATTGGTTGCTGCCCTTGGCCAGTCTACGTAAGCTGAAGCTTACTCAGACTGACCATCGGACCAACACTGGTGGGTCGAATCAGGATCCTACGGCGCTGGGCTCGGCTAGAATAGAAAACAGGGACGTTTATGTGCAGAATTCAATGCTCTGCTCTATGCATGGATTATTCATCGTTAACATTTCACTGTGAAGCTGATACTGCATTAATCTCATAAGGAACATACATTAGTTGGCAGCCAGTAGATAAACAATGGGGATCAGTACGAAATTCCGCTGTACGGGATCCCGGCGGTCAAAATACCAACACCGGAATCCCGACCAGCACAATCGTGGGGAGCGGAACGCAGACCCTTGCGGGCACGGTGCCTCGCTACGCTCAGCACACTATTTTAATCTCCCTCTATGGGTGTCGTGGACACCCACAGGGGGAGAATATGTCGGGATTGTGCCGGTCGGGATTCCGGAGTCGAAATTTCGACTGCCGGGATTCCGTCCGGCGGGATCTTGACCGCATCCCAAACAATGAACCTATAATAGGAAAATGGTAGACAATTATTTCCACAGCGCTAGTAGACTGGTTTCCTATTGCACTCTATTATCAGTGGGCATCCAATGAAGAATGAATGATGGAATGCAGAAAACGTACCTGTAAACTCCACAAACACAATCAGATCGTCGTTTTTCAGAAAACTCCTGCGGTGCAAATTGAAGTGTGTTATAAACGTGGCCCAGCCAAAATCTGTGGTCCTGTAGCAGTTGCAGGACGGGTCCCACGTCCCAGTTTTGGAAGGTCTCTCCCATCGGGATATATTCAAAGCTGTCAAACCGAAAACAGTAGACTTGTTATAGGTTAAAGGTTAAAGTTTATTTACAACTGGAAATAAAAAGTAATAAAACAAGACTGGGTAATAACAGGGAGAGGTAAGAGGGCCCTGCTCGCAAGCTTACACTCTATAGCAGGCATTCCCAACCACGGTCCTCAAGGCACACCAACAGTGCAGGTTTTAGTGATATCCAGGCTGCAGCACAGATGGTTAAATCAAAATAACTGAGCTACTAATTAAGTCACCTGTGCTGCAGCCTGGATATCACTAAAACCTACACTGTTATAGGCCCTACACACTGGGTGATTTGACTGCAAGATATGAACGATCATATCGTGCAGTGTGGAGGCACCAGCGATGAACGATGCGCGGCCCCGCGCTTGTTCATCGCTGGTGCCCGGCGGCTGTGCATGCAGGCCAATATGGACGATCACGTCCATATTTGCCTGCAGTTCTATGGAGCCGTGTGACGGGGGGGGAGTGAAGTTACTTCACTCACCCCCCCCCCGCCGCCGGGTCGCCCGTATCCGCCGTCGGGCAGCTCGGCGGCGGATCTTTAAATGTGTAGGGCCCATTAGTGTGCCTTGAGGACCGTGGTTGGGAATGCCTGCTCTATAGGATAACAGGCGTTCAATACCATGAGGTTAAGAGTCACATGTTTATATTGGTCCAGGCAGATTAAAAGGATAAAAAGTGCTTGATGGGCTATATGACCCAGTTACACAGCAATGTTGGTCTGTGGCCAGAGGGATACATACAGTAGAAACGTAAAATGTGATGGCAAATAAGAACCACCTAGTCTGCCTCAAACACAAGTACATGTATTCATGTAACACACTTGGGTTGATTTTTGTCAGGAGCCAATTAGCCTACCAGTATATTTTTGGATTTCCAGAGGAAATCCACGCAAGTATGGGGAAAACATATCAATATCCACACAGTTCGTGCCTTGGTGGGAATCGAACCCATGACCTCAGTGCTGTGAGGCAGTAGTGCTAAACCATTACGCCATCTACATACCCTCCAACATGACCCGCCCCACTAGGTACAATATGCTCTGTTTCTGGACTTCCCTCTTAATTTATTATGGCCATCACCTGTGAAGAAACAGCTTTCTTATCATTCAACTAGTCCAACACAGGTGATGGAAATCATAAATTAAGAGGGAAGTTCAGAAACAGAGCATTTTGTACCTAGTGGGGCGGGTCATGTTGGAGGGTCTGCATCTATAGTGTCCTTTTTGTTTCAACATAGAAATAGAACACTTTACTTTTGCGTGAACTGTGCAAAGTGCAGGTAATTGTGTAGAATAGCTTATTGGTGGTTACTTGGGTGGTTCTGAAATTTGATAAGCTTGCCTGAAGAGGTGTGTTCTCAGGGAACACTTGAAGATTTGGTTGCTAGAAGAAAGTCTTGCTGAGCAAGGCAGGGCATTCCACAGCCTGAAACAAGCCCGTAACCGGGAATGGCAGAGAATACTGGGTGTGGATGAGGGTTGCTGATCTTATGCAGAGTCGGGAAATACTGTATTCTGAGACAATAAGATGATTTATCTATACTCTTCTATGAGCGTAATTTCCGTGTTTTTTTTTTTTTTTTATAAATCATTCTTTTAAAACAGTATTTTATGGGGTAGTATAAAGAATAAATTCTCTGTTACTGCACAGCACCAATTGGAAGTTTCCTGATGCATTGTGGTTTTTTTGAGTGATGGTCCTGTGAGGAATCTATGGGGGTAATTCCAAGTTGATCGCAGCAAGAAATTTTTTAGCAATTGGGCAAAACCATGTGCACTGCAGGGGGGGGGGCAGATATAAAATTTGCAGAGAGAGTTAGATTTGGGTGGGTTATTTTGTTTCTGTGCAGGGTAAATACTGACTGCTTTATTTTTACACTGCAATTTAGACTGCAGATTGAACACACCCCACCCAAATCTATCTCTCTCTGCACGTTACATCTTCCCCACCTGCAGTGCACATGGTTTTGCCCAACTGCTAAAAAATGTCCTGCTGCGATCAACTTGGAATTACCCCCCATGTTCAGTTGGTGAATATTTGGTACGTGGGCACATTTTAGATTCTATATATTGTAGGTCACTTTTTTATTTTCTCAATTTATTTGCACTAGGAGGCATCTTGTGTTTTTTTAATTTTATATATGTACTGTATATATATATATATATATATATAAATTTATTTTTTATTTTAAATAGGCGGTAATAATGGACAGTACTCAAGTACAACACACTATTATTGTTATCTAGGCTGGTTTTACAGCACACCAATCCCTCACCAGTTATAATCTGATCTGCTGACGTTGTGAAGCTTCTGCTGGAGGACATACGCAGACGTACATCTGGGTCCTGATCAACCAGCGTGATCATAGCCTGATAGTTCAACACTGGCCAATCCAAGGCAGCATCGTCTTCCCCACTGCACAGGTGGAACGATATACCGGTGTAACCAACGTAAGCCGAATTGTTTTGCCCATGGGGGTACAGGCCAATACCATATCCGTAGCCATCAGGGCTGTAGAAGCAAGGACTGACGAGGCGATCTCCTTTGACGGTTTCTTCCAGGGCCTTGCTGAAATTCCGGATGGTCCACACACTACTGGGGCAGGGGAGTTCCGTCAGCGAGATGTCATCAATGAAAATGCCGCCATTGGTAGTTTGATCATCGCCTTGGATGCCTTGGAACATATAGCGGAACTTCCGATTCACATTAAGCGGCACATGCGCAATTTTCCAGTCGTGGTTGTTGTCTCCTGAGTGAGGGCACATAAGGTATGATTTAGGCATCTTGTGTCATAACATCAAACTGAGTCAAATTAACGCTTAGGAGGCTACTTATAAAGTATTAAAGTGTTATGTATTGCTTATTTTTTTACCCTTTATTTATTTTTTAAACAGTTTTTAATGGTAATTTGAAAGCCAATTGGTCTGGAACCTTCTAAGGATTTAATGGAATTCAAATAAATGTGCTGAAAAGATTTTCAACTGTATACAAAGAGGGCCTGGCTGTGAGTCGGACGTAGAGTGGCTGTGTATACGTGATACCACGGAAACCAGTCACACTACATTATGCTAATGCACCCACCCGTAGGGCTAGTGCTAGGATCTGTATGGCTTGAAGCGGGAAGCCGCTCCGCCTACTGTTTCTCCGTCCAAACCCACAAGCATCATCATTAATATTGCCAAGTGCACCTGACTTAATCTGAGTGCAACTAGGAAAAACGTGGACAGATCTCTTGCGGGCGACTGCATCATTGCGTATAGCACACACAGGGGGAGGGGGAAGGGGGGGGGTCTGAGTACCCATAAACCTTCCTGACAGATGTTTTTTTTTTTTTTTTACAATGGTTGCGGCTGGCAGCATGCAATTATAGCCATGTGATTCGGTGGTCAATGGGGAGGGGTCGGGCCAATATGACATTTCATTATAAGCATGTCATTTTGTCCCCACTCCCTACAGACAGACCTGTGAATTGTGGCATTCTGCCATGAGGGGGCAGGGCCTAATAACATGGTGCCAGTCCCGCTCCCATATATAACCTGAAGCTGCTGCATGCATAGCCAGATTAAGGGGGGATGTAGGGCATACTGTACCCCAGGCCCATCTTTGTCAGGTGGCCCCCCGACCAGAGCACACTGACATCACTAGCTTTCCCTCTTAAGCAGCAGCAGAACCAGCAGCCAGAATGTGAGCAGGACAGTATGCAGTGCAGGCAGAGACACAGGAGTACCAGGTTTCATGAGCTACCGATCTAAGCTTTCCGACCAGAGGAGAGACAGGAGGGTGGAGAGAGCTTTAAGTGACACAAGCATCCCAGCTTCTCCTCCTCCCTGCCTGGGTATCTGAGTCCTGTGTAAACTTTTATGCAACTAAACCATTTGGGTCTAGAGACAGAGACACACACAGAGAGTCCTCCTGAGTCCTGTCCCAGTGTGTAAGTAGTACAGAGGCTGCTGCTATACTGTACTTGCATGTGACAAGATAAATTATTTTATTTTTCTATGTGTATTTTAAGGATAAGTTGTCTTTGTTCCACTACAAGAAAATTGTATATAATAGTTGTCTTTCAGTTAGGTGGAGCTATAAACAGTATCCAGGCATTATTAAACTATTAGTTATATACTAATAAACTAATATACACCATTTGTTTACATTTTATATACCCAATCCACACCTCCCACCATGACCCATTCCAGGAGGGACAAAATGCTCTCTACCTGGACTTCCTTCTTAATTTGTGATTGCAATCACCTGTGTTGAAATACCTTTCTTATTAATTAAATAGTTAAACACAGGTGACACCAATCATATAGTAAGTGGGAAGACCAGGTAGAGAGCATTTTGTCCTTCCTGGAATGGGACATGTTGGGAGGTATGCACAATCTAATATACACCCCCCACCTTCCACAGGGGCCCACCTGTCTTAAGTACCCCGGGTACCCCCAAAGGCTTAATCTGGCCCCGGTTGCATGGTATGTGTGTTATATATATTGCTACTGGTTGCCACCCAGGAATATTCATTTCATGCAAAGAGAGATCTGACCAGGATGTGTCTCAGAACCGGCCAGAGATATGTAATGATGCTTAATATCAATACTAAATCCTACATTTGCACACTGTAACACCGGGAGTGTTTCTTGACACTCCGCCACCAGTGCACCACTTTCACTAGCTCAATAGCAGGCACAATCTCTCCATATGAACATGGAATTTGTAGAATCATGTGTCCTAGAGGTTTTCAGAATATTTTGCACATGCGCAGAAGCAAATAATCGCTTTTATGTGAATATCACCCTTGTGTCCAGTTTACAACTCAGAACCAGGTACAGAAACTCTTCTATTTTACCTCTCATTCTGCACATATGTTTTTTCTCAGTATAACTGTTCTATTGTTTCTACAACACAAATGACGCAGCAATCACTGGTGACAACAACTTAGTACAACATACAAAGGTATGCATGCATGCAAACATAGCACTACTTCCTGAAGAAGGAACAAATGACGATAATATATCATCTGAACATTGAGCAAGAACAAGTCAACTACACGGTGAGCAAAGATCAGGACATAAAATAAATAACACAAAACACCACACGAGCATCAAACAGATCAATAACACAATAACAAAAGTTGCAAAGATTTGTAAACCAAAAACAGAATGCTTCAGAAAACTGACTTCATTTTCCTACCAAACTAATATGGTGCATCAATATATTGGCGCACTATGGCAGCATGAGAACAGAAGAATGGGCAAGCTATTGGCGCAACAAACAGGGTGTATAATCTCAACCACGAAAAGCAATGAAACCTCTAAAGAGAAGTAGGTAATGTGCAGATGTCACTGTTTGTAGTATGGAACATAAACCATAACGGCGGAGAGGTATGGCAGGAGTAGAAGGACGTATCTTAGCCAGTGGTAGAGTCATATGGAAACCGAGTACACAAGAATGCAACTGGAAGGCCATGGAAAGCAAGGAGTTAATGGTGGACAAGGTGCAACAGCACCATATGTTTGTTCGATGATGGAACCTTGGTACAGTCTAATAATCTATCATTAACAACACTTTGGGATCGATGGGGGTCATTCTGACCCGATCACACGCTGCAGTTTATCGCAGCGGTGCAATCGGGTCAGCACTGCGCATGCACCGGCGCCGCAGTGTGCCGGTACATGCCAGAAGGCCATCGCGCTACAATCGCCTCTGCCTGATTGACAGGCAGAGGTGGTCGCTGGGTGGGGGGGGTGGAACGGCGGCGTTTGGCTGCCATTTCGTGGGCGCGGTCCGCCCAGCGCAGGTGTGGGCGGACCGAACGGGGGCGGGCCGCAGCGGCTGCGTGATGTCACACGCAGCCCCTGCAGGCCGGGGAGCAATGAGTAGCTCCCGGCAAGCACGCTAAAGCTGCGCTGGTCAGGAGCTACTCTTGAAGCGCAAAGGCATCACCGCTGTGCGATGCCTTTGCACTTCTGCATGGGGGGGGGCGGCACTGATATGCGGGGTGGACTAGCCCTGTGCTGGGGGTCCCCCCGCATGTCAGTGTGAATGATCGTAGCTGTGCTAAATTTAGCACAGCTGCGATCATCTCGGAATGACCCCCAATGTACTTTGAGAAAGTGGACTGACATAAGGGGGGGATATTCAGTTGTTTGAAAATGAAAAGTCAGTTGGGTGTCTGTTTTTTAATATCTAATAGACAGGGGAAAAAAGAGACACCCATCCGACTTTTCAAACATTTGAATTCCCCCCAAGGTATCAGCCAATCAGCTCCTAACTGCCATGTTACAGGATATGTTTGGGGAAAAAATGACAGTTACTGGTTGGTTGATCCAATGGGTGTGATTTACTAAGCTGTGGAGAGAGATAAAGTGGCAGGAGATAACGTACCAACCAACCAGCTTCTGTCATTTTTCAAACAGCCTTTAAGATGACAGTTAGGAGCTTATTGGCTAGTACTTTATCTCTTGCCAAGGCTTAGTACACAGAACCCTTGATCTGCAATAGCCTCTCCCATAACACCTCAGGGCAAGCGCCATTCACCTGTAATGTACCCAGCTCAAAATATAGGGCCAAAGACATTAGCAAAGGGGCATCAAAGCAGCCTGACTTAAAATAAGGTTGGGATCCTGCAAGAGTTGGAAATTAGCATTGGCGCGGTGACAGTGCGATAGAAGTTCAGACCTTGGAGATCACCCTTGTAGCTGACACAAAAGCACTGGATGGAAGCATTCAGCTAAGCGGGGTGAATAAAAGTTCCTTGTGTCTCCGAGCCACTGACTGAGTATGTGGTAGAGGGGCTATAGCAAAGCCTATAACAGACATTAGGTGGTCAGATCACTGTGTCAAAGTATTTAAAAAAACATGGCACCGCACTGGTGGCAGCAGCTGTTGAAAGAGTGACCTCCACCATCTGCAAAGTGAAAAGGGGGCAAGCTGGTAGGAAACCAGTGCACCAAATGCAGACAACGCACACAGTAATAGCAACTGGGAAACAAGTGTCAATATGGTACTGCAGTTAAAGAACAAAGAAGGGCTGTCTACTGTATGTGAGTCTCAGCAAATATATGGGAGAGCAAAGCAATCAGCAGCATTCCGCTTGGAGGTATGGGCCTGCAATGCTGCAATACACCTTGCCTTCCACACTAGAAACTTGTCTCTCTGGAAGGGTTAAAAAAACGGTTCACAAGTAAGTTATTCACAGCTGGATCCAACCCATTACATCATGACATCACACCACCGGCACTAGGTAGTACAGCACTGCCTGGAGCATACTAAGAGCTCTACGACTACTGGGTGCGTGCCCGGATCACCCCTCAGACACTACCCAGCGCTACTGGTTGTAGGGTGCCGTTCCAGTGCAAGCCAAATGTAGGTACCTTATAGCAGCGACGGTGCTACCCACAGGAACCTGCGCCCAGTGCAACAGCACCGACCGCATACCCCAAATTACGGCCCTGAATGTCTTAGTTTTCAAAAATACAAATCTGCAACAATAGAGAGGGACAGCAGACCCCTCTGGAGACCTCTCCATGAAGAACCTATCCACGAACTACAAAACAGAATGACCAAATGACCATACCTTGAATTGTTTCGATTTTTCTCAGCTTTCTAACGGTCCCAGTCCCATCGTCTGTGCGGGTCCAAACGGTGAGTTTGTCCTTGGGGCTCCCATCCATCTTGTAGAAGAACTGTAGACACTGCTCTGTCTTCTTGGGGTATAGAATACGGGACTCCAGGACAGCGGTTTTACCAATAGGTCCATTATTGGTTTTCAAGTACATAAAATATCCAGAGTCTGCATTACAAGTTTTGTCCGTGTGTTATTGTCTGTAATATCCTTGATGTATACATAAAATAAAATGACATTGCCTAAGGGACAGTCTTATGTGCTCTTCCAGACAAATGCCTCTACGGAAGTAAAATACAGCTGGCTAGAGATTTCATCTATCTCACGTACAGTATGGTGTCTATAGCATCAGCTACAGTATGTATGGTACACGTAAGTGATTCCATGCCACATATATTATTGCTGCAAGAAGGACTGCATACATTCTACGTCCCATCCTAACGCTCATCTTTTTTTATCCCTGATGAAAGTTTTATGAAGACACTGAAACATTGGAGAATGGACCTTTGCTTGTACATACAGTATATATATCTATGTCAACTCTAGGGTCCAATTACATAAGCTATACCCATGTCTTCTATTAACGGCCCTTTAAGTATGTTTAAAATAAATATTTTACAGGTTAGTTCCATAGTCCACTGTCAAGTACAATTGGACATAATCTGAAGCAGGCAAAGATCAATATTCTACATTCCTCTGCCTAATTATCTAAGAATTAGTCAATCGACCCTTGGCATGAGTAGTGAGCGCACAATCTGTATTTATAGGCCCGCTGTAAAGTCATAATGCGTGGACTTGGCACAAGGTCTCTGGTCTTGTGGGGTACATGTGTAATGACTCAGCAGTTTACTAGATGGAACTGTTACCTCTGCAGCGTCCACCCAAGGTATGGTCGTTAAATGATTCTGAAGTGCTCAGTTCATGGACCCAGTCGTCGTCATCGGTGGTTCCTTGCACCATGCCACAAATGTTGATGTACTCAAATGAGCACTGATCCAACAGTAACAGAGGAGTAGCTGCAAAGACACAACGCACGTCAGCTATATTCCCCTAAATGATCGCCAATCAGGAAAGAGATCCCAAGAGAGAAAGGATAGATAGATAGATAGATAGATAGATAGATAGATAGATAGATAGATAGATAGATAGATAGATAGATAGATGGTGATACATACTGCAGTCATACATCCGGTTAAGGCGCTCCAGGTCTATCTCGGAGAAGTCCAGCCGCTGTCCTATTATGTTATTGAAGGCAGGGATCTTGGCGGTGATGGTTGGAATATCCGGGTCCTTGTTGAAGGAGTAGGGGCCGTAGTGCATAACAGACTCATAATCATATGGAGTGTTTAGGTCGGTGATATAGTTGTCATCATACGTGTTGAAGTTGTGACCCATACCTGTACCAATGAAAGGACATTTAAATGACCACAAACATTTTTAAATATCAAATAAATGTATTTTCTTAGTTACCTTATTTAAGTCACTTGTCAGTATGTACAAAGTGTTTTTATGTTATTTATATCCAAGTGTTCACCAATTGTAATTTGCAATGGTTTTATGTGGTTATCCTTATAGGGAGAGATGTACTAAGCCGTGGAGAGAGATAAAGTAGTGAGAGATTAAGTACCAGCCAATCAGTTCCTAACTGCCATGCTACAGGCTGTGTTTGAAAAAGGACAGTTAGGAGCTGATTGGCTGGTACTTTATCTCCATCAACTTTATCTCTCCAAGGTTTAGTACATAGACCCCAAAACACCAACCAGTCAGCTCCTAACTGTCGCTTTTCAAACACTGTAACATGGCAGTTAGGAGCTGATTGGCTGGTACTATATCTTCCGTCCACTTTATCTCTCTCCAAGGCTTAGTACATTTCCTCCTAATCACTAAATTAATGCACACAAGCATGCAGTAGTATGATGTATTAATATCACTGTAGACACATTTATTTAATTAGAACAGCCTCTAGGAAAAACTTTTGTGCCTCAGTGATGCCTCGGTTTCCTCCTAGTATGTTGATTCCCATAACTATTGCTTCAGCTCACAATACGTCTGCATCTGCCTTGTGTAAGTGACCAAGAGACTTAGAAAACAGACTGACCGTCAGTAATTTGATCCCACCAGACCTCTACATAGTCATCTCGGTCAGTTCTCGACTGTTCATGATAAAATCCCAGTGCATGTAGAATCTCATGTTCCACAATGGCCTTGTGATCACATCCACTGCCGATGGAGAGGTCTTGGCCTGTATGGAAGTCCCCCACGTAGGACCAGCATCTGTAAAAGAAAAGAATATACTGTATAATAAATAAAAAATCACTATAGTGTACAAATGTAAAACCTGGTTGCAGGATAAAAGAAAAGGGTCACATATGCTATAGAAAAAATCAGATAACAAATTCCTATTGCAATGTATCAGGCATACAGCAATCCCTTAACTCAATATTGCAGATCCCAGCAGGCCCTGCTTACCAGACCATGCTGGAACTTGTTGTTCTTCAAGTGCCACCATGCCATGGCATGGCAGCAATTTTAATTGGGTATGACAAGGCTAGCTGGGACCTGTAGTGTGCTAGTAAAGAACACTATTATTTATTTCTTAACAGTATTTGTTAACCCCACACCCACTGCATCAGAGTACTATCAGAACGGGCCTTCATAGAGGATTTGGGTCCAGTTTTGTTTTTTGTGGACCCCACTTACCTAGTGATTACAGCTGGTTAGTGAACATTCACGAGGGATCCCACAGTCTTTGTTCCCCAATTTTTCCATTACCAGCCTAGGCTTTAAGCAATTTGGGGAGGGCGGGCTATACAGAACCCCTAAGACAGCACACACCCAAAGGATCTGAACAGTGATTTATCCAAAAATAAAGTCTGAATGACAACTCAGTGTTGGATGATCTTCTGTAGTGGGTTATCATTATCGCATAGTAAATCAGAGGTTTATATCCTTTTAGAGGTATATTCAATAAGTGTCGGAAGCTGCTGTCTTGTCGGAAAGACGGCAGCTTCCGACAGATTTAGGTCGGAAGGGGTTCCGACCTATTCATTAGGGGCTGTTTTTTCCTGACAAGTCGGAAATTCCTGACTTGTCGGAAAACACGTGAATCGGCGGAATAGCCATGGATCCACGTGCTTTTGTTGGAAACGCGGCCAAATCCGACAGGTTTTGGCCCCGTTTCCGACAATCTCAATCCAAGTTTAAAAAAAGTCGGATTGAGGAGATGAGACGGGGGAGCGGGGACATGTTTTGATGGGTGTGGGGATGGGGGAGGATTAGGAGGTAGAGACGGCGGGCTATGCGGATACCTCCTACCGCCTTCCCTTCCACTACGGGATGGCGGCACCTGAAGCAGCCTCCCTGCTCCTAGCAGCAGGACCTCCTCCCGTTTTCCCCTGTACGGCGGCTGATGGTCTGGCGCGGCTCAGCGGCAGCACCTCCTCCGGACTCCTGTTTCCCCCTGTACGGCGGCTGATGGTCCGGCTCAGCGGCAGCACCAGCACCTCCTCCAGACTCCTGTGTCCCCTGTGCGGCGGCTGATGGTCCGGCGCGGCTCAAATCCGACAGTCGGATTTGGCCTAATTGAATAGTTCTTTGTCAGATTCTTTCCGACAATGCTTATCGGAAAGGATCCGACTTGTATTGAATATACCCCTTAATGGGGGGAAATTAGGACAACAATTTGGGTCTTAAAGTGGTTTCGATCTTAGTGAATGGGTGGTATGCAACCCCACCGCTAGAACGCCAAAATCCCAACAGAAATTCAAAGCCTTCCACTCTTATCTTACATTTGTGAGACCCGTCCAGCCTGGCTCTGTAACACATAAACACATTGTTACACATTGGGGTAAATTTACTAAGACGGGAGTTCTATTTAAGATGGGGATGTTACCCATAGCAACCAGTCTGATTCTACTTCTCCTTTATCTAGCACCTTCTAGAACATAATACCTGGAATCTGATTGGTTGCTATGGGCAACATCCCATCTTAAATAGAACTCCCATCTTAGTAAATTTACCCCATTAGCTGTAAACCAATAGTTCCACCCCTTTTGAGGTTAAAAATCAGGACTGGAGAGCTAAAACTGGGACTGGGAGCAGCAGAGGACATGTGTGGATTGCCCTTTCAGTGACTTACCCTCCAAACTTCTGGAAATGTAGAAATGTAGATTCTTTTTCATAAGGTTTAAAATCCACACAGGACTTTAGACGAAACATGTCAAAGGCGTTGAGAATGACAGCTTTAGCATTCAGGTCTGGAACATGAAAGGGGCACAGCTTAGTTCTGAATATACTTTGAGCCATTTAAATAAATGTATTGTCATTATAAGGGGCAGATGTACTAAGCCTTGGAGAGTGATAAAGTGGAGAGGGATAAAGTAGCAGCCAATCAGCGGGATGCAGTCAATTTACCTATAATCAAAATCACAACGGTCAACACCCTGACAACCATTGACCGACAGTCAAAATCCCGACATGGTCAAAATCCCGACATTTTAAATACCGGCAAGGTCAAAATACCGACATTTAAAATATTGACAGGTCAAAAAGTTGACATGCGTTTTTCATGATTTTTTTTTTTATTGAAACCGACTTGTTCATGCTTTACCATCCCAGTGGACCTGGAGGGGGACTATAATAGTGTGCTGAGCGCAGCGAACCATGCGAGGCGACGTGGTACACTTGTACGGTGTCTATGTCAACCTATGTCGACATACACACCAAAAATCAATTAAAACCTTGTGTCGACTTTTTGACCTATCGACATTTTAAATATCGGTATTTTGACCTTGTCGGTATTTTGACCTTGTCAGTATTTTGACCTTGCTGGGATTTTGACCTTGTCGGGATTTTGACCTTGTCGGGATTTTGACCGTCGGTTAATTGTTGTCGGGATTTCGATTGTAGGTATTTTATACTGAGCCCCAATCAGCTCCTGTCATTTTTTTTCCAACACAGCCTGTAACATGGCAGTTAGGAGCTGATTGGCTGGTACTTTATCTCTATCCACTTTATCTCCATCCAGGCTTCGTACAGCTTCCTCTTAATGTGATGATGATGATGATGATGATGATGATGATGATGATGATGATGATGATAATGTACCAAAAGCAGAGAGAGAGGTGAAGAGAGAGACATGAAAGACAGAAAAATCATTTCCAGCTTATGGAAAAATAGAGTCAAGCAAAGAAGCAGTAAAACAAATGTATTACCCAGGTTATCAGCCAATATGTATGGGATGGGGAACTTCCACCGATAGGACTCATTTCGCAGAGCATTCCGTTCATTCTGTTGACAGCAAACAGTTCAGAGATATTTGAGCCATTTCCATAGACCTCAGCAGCAGCAGAAACTGCGTACACCCGGGTAAAAAAAACCAAGACACCGCCTTGGCGAGGCGTGAGAAATAATGTACAAAAATGGGCGGATCGGGGGACCATAGGCATCGTCCATCAGAGATGAGTGTCAGCACAGTGGCCAATATGAGACACTGACATTGCATGGACTAAATGACGGTGGACGAGATTTGTGACACAAAGTCACAAACACCCAAAGTGCTTTATATAAATGTACAGCCCGGATGTGTAATTAATGCTGATTTTTAAGCTACTGGCAATTAAGCAATCCTAAAGCCAGTGCCGGATTTCCCACTAGGCACGTGCCTATGGGCAGCACCTCCAGGAGCCAGGGCCGGATTTACCGCTGGGCAAACCTGGCTGTACCTGTCCCTCTGGCCCACATAAAAGCCGGATACTGTGGATGCTGCTGCTGAGCCGCACACGCTGTAGGTGATTAATGATCTCCCCCTCCGGTCACACTCACAAGGCACACATCTCTGTGCCCTAACCGTGCCCTATGCGCTGCCCGGACACGATCAGCTGGCCATCCTTTTTGCAGCATCTTGTGCACCGTCAACCCCCCCCCCCCTCTTCCGCCACTCCTTATTAGCAGCTGCGGCCCGCACGCTAAGGGAACTAATCTTAGCTGATCGATGTGGCTGCATAAGTGAGCGGCAGGGCCGGAGATGCCTGCTAAGTGGGCTGTGCAGCGGCAGCAGTACTGTGCAGGCCACAGCTGCACAGCCTCCACCTGCCTCGCTGGTGGCTCCTCAATACGCTATTGCACAGGTTCTCAAACTCGGTTCTCAGGACCCCACACGGTGCATGTTTTGCAGGTCTCCTCACAGAATCACAAGTGAAATAATTAGCTACACCTGTGGACTTATTAAAACGTGTCAGTGAGAAATGAGTACACATGTGTACCTGCTGGGTTACCTGCAAAACATGCACTGTGTGGGGTCCTGAGGACCGAGTTTGAGAACCTATGCGCTATAGTAGCAGAAGCGGGCTGCGCTGCGTGACCCGCTCCTCATCCTCCGATGGCAAGGCCGTTGCTGCAGGAGCCGTGAGCAACAGCGAGCTGCATGAGCATCAGGATGGTACGTGTTAGGGATGGCCATCGACCATCGATGATTCAAAATCAATGACCGATGGTAACTACTTTTACTATCGATGGGGAGAACCAGATGTTTTCCCACCATCGATGGTAAAGTGCTATCAAATATTTATTTATTTTTTTCCCTAGGGAGTCAGGGACACGGAGCATAGCTTAGCCCCCAGACACCCATGAAGCCACACCCCAGGCTCTGATTGGCCCGCGTCTTCCTCAATACTAAAGTAACAGGGACCATCGATGGGAAAAACCATTGATGGTTCCCTTACAGATGGTTGCCTACCATCAAGGTTATCCACCGATGGCCATCTCTAGTATGTGTTGTGGGCCCTTGGAGACTCCAATTATCAAGGTCAGCTAGGATGGCCATCAACCATTGATGATTACAAATCATCGATGGTCTATGGCTGATAGTAACTACTTTTACCATCGATGGGGGAGAACCAGATGGTTTCCCACCATCAATTATAAAGATAAGCCACTGATGGCCATCCCTAAGATCAGCGCACACTGAAATGTGAGTAATTCCTGAGCTGAGGCTCTGAGTGAACGCATGGAGACCTGACGATTCTGTCTTCACCCATTCCCCCACAGTCACCCACTATCTCCCTGTAACCCTTTTTTTTTATTTTGGGTGGTGGGGGGCAATAATGTTGGACCTGGGTGCAGCCAGACCTCTAATCCACCTCTGCCTAAAGCCAGACTATTGATGAAGGGGCGGGGCCACAGAGAGAGTACAGGCAGTAGCTGGTGTTATCACATGACATAGCACACACGGTAGAATTACACGCATAGACTTGCAAACGGTCATACGGCATTACTGAGGCTGGCAATGATCATGTAACACAATGACCCCCATTCATGATTGTATCATCAATTTACAAAGCTGTATACTCACAGGCAGCTTGATGTCTCCCTGGAACAGTGTCTGGTCTAATGACAAAATAGAACATAAGATATTTCAGCATAGTGTTGGTGAGTTATAAATTGTTGGTCATTATACAAAATAACGTAACACTGGACACATACTATTTATTATCCACATACTATATACAGTACCTATGTTATTATACACGTACGTTATACTTATGCTATTATACACATACTTGTGTTAATATGCACTATCTATCTATCTATCTATCTATCTATCTATCTATCTATCTATCTATCTATCTATCTATCTATCTATCTATCTATCTATCTATCTATCGCCTGCTCTGGGCCTTCCATTGGATGCTTTTGGAAGAAAACTTTAATGAACTGTAATTACTGACAGAAATAACCATAAATCATTGAACTAAAATAAGAGGCAGAAATGTTGGGAAGACCAAAAAATGTTATGTACCCAAAAGCCTTAGAATAGTAACATTGATAACTGAAGGAAAACTTTAAGTTTAAACCCATCTCACAATGAAAAACTGATTCTAAAACTGAACAGAAAGGAAACCTGGAGATCAGGGCTACTGGCAACCAGGGCCGGCAACAGAAATCTTGGGGCCTGGTACACTGACATCTCTGCGAAGGGCAAGGCCGTCCTACATGCTAATTGGTGGCCAGTGATCGCAAAATAACTGCGATCTCATCGCTGAGTGCAGAATTAATGATGACCCCCTGCATGCGCAGCTAGGCTGCCATTTTCTTCATCGGCTGCGTGCGATGTATTACGCATACTATATACCCATGTTATACACACAACTATTTACTATGTACATTACTTATGTTATTATACACATACTATATTATACCCATGTTATTACACACTATTTACTATGTATAGTACTTATGTTATTATACACATACTATATTATACCCATGTTAGTACACACTATTTACTATGTACAGTACTTATGTTATTATACACATACTATATTATACCCATGTTATTAGTACACACTATTTACTATGTATAGTACTTATGTTATTATACACATACTAGTATATACCCATGTTATTACACACTATTTACTATGTTATTATACACATACTATATACCCATGTTATTACACACATACTATATACCCATGTTATTACACACAACTATTTACTATGTACAGTACTTATGTTATTATACACATACTATATTATACCCATGTTAGTACACACTATTTACTATGTTAACTTATTATACACATACTATATACCCATGTTACTTATTACACACTATTTACTATGTTATTATACACATACTATATACCCATGTTATTACACACATACTATATACCCATGTTATTACACACAACTATTTACTATGGGGGTAATTCCAAGTTGATCGCAGCAGGAATTCTGTTAGCAATTGGGCAAAACCATGTGCACTGTAGGGGAGGCAGATATAACATGTGCAGAGAGAGTTAGATTTGGGTGTGGTGTGTTCAATCTGCAATCTAATTTGCAGTGAAAAAATAAAGCAGCCAGTATTTACCCTGCACAGAAATAAAATAACCCACCCAAACCTAACTCTCTCTGCAAATGTTATATCTGCCTCCCCTGCAGTGCACATGGTTTTGCCCAACTGCTAAAAAATTTCCTGCTGCGATCAACTTGGAATTACCCCCTATGTACAGTACTTATGTGATTATACACATACTATACTATACCCATGATAGTACACACTATTTACTATGTTAACTTATTATACACATACTATATACCCATGTTATTACACACATACTATATACCCATGTTATTAAACACAACTATTTACTATGTACAGTACTTATGTTATTATACACATACTATATTATACCCATGTTATTACATACTATTTACTATGCTATTGTACACATACTACATACCCATGTTATTACACACATACTATATACCCATGTTATTACACACAACTATTTACTATGTACAGTACTTATGTTATTATACACATACTATATACTCATGTTATTACACACTATTTACTATGTTATTATACACATACTATATACCGATGGTATTACACACAATTATTTACTATGTACAGTACTTATGTTATTATACACATACTATATACCCATGTTATTACACACATACTATATATCCATGTTATATTACACACAACTATTTACTATGTACAGTACTTATGTTATTATACACATATTATATACCCATGTTATTACACACATACTATATACCCATGTTATATTACACACAACTATTTACTATGTACAGTACTTATGTTATTAATTTACACATACTATATACCCATGTTATTACACACAACTATTTACTATGTACAGTACTTATGTTATTAATTTACACATGCTATATACCCATGTTATTACACACAACTATTTACTATGTACAGTACTTATGTTATTAATTTACACATGCTATATACCCATGTTATTACACACAACTATTTACTATGTACAGTACTTATGTTATTAATTTACACATGCTATATACCCATGTTATTACACACAACTATTTACTATATACAGTACTTATGTTATTAATTTACACATGCTATATACCCATGTTATTACACACAACTATTTACTATGTACAGTACTTGTGTTATTATACACATACTATATACCCATGTTATTACACACAACTATTTACTATGTACAGTACTTATGTTATTAATTTACACATACTATATACCCATGTTATTACACACAACTATTTACTATGTACAGTACTTGTGTTATTATACACATACTATATACCCATGTTATACACACAACTATTTACTATGTACAGTACTTATGTTATTAATTTACACATGCTATATACCCATGTTATTACACACAACTATTTACTATATACAGTACTTATGTTATTAATTTACACATGCTATATACCCATGTTATTACACACAACTATTTACTATGTACAGTACTTGTGTTATTATACACATACTATATACCCATGTTATTACACACAACTATTTACTATGTACAGTACTTATGTTATTAATTTACACATACTATATACCCATGTTATTACACACAACTATTTACTATGTACAGTACTTGTGTTATTATACACATACTATATACCCATGTTATTACACACAACTATTTACTATGTACAGTACTTATGTTATTAATTTACACATGCTATATACCCATGTTATTACACACAACTATTTACTATATACAGTACTTATGTTATTAATTTACACATGCTATATACCCATGTTATTACACACAACTATTTACTATGTACAGTACTTGTGTTATTATACACATACTATATACCCATGTTATTACACACAACTATTTACTATGTACAGTACTTATGTTATTAATTTACACATGCTATATACCCATGTTATTACACACAACTATTTACTATGTACAGTACTTATGTTATTAATTTACACATGCTATATACCCATGTTATTATTACACACAACTATTTACTATGTACAGTACTTATGTTATTAATTTACACATGCTATATACCCATGTTATTACACACAACTATTTACTATGTACAGTACTTATGTTATTAATTTACACATGCTATATACCCATGTTATTACACACAACTATTAACTATGTACAGTACTTATGTTATTAATTTACACATGCTATATACCCATGTTATTACACACAACTATTTACTATGTACAGTACTTATGTTATACACATACTGTAACTGTATACTTATGTTATTACACACATACTATATAATTATGTTATTACACACATACTATATACAGTACTTATATTGGTATAAACAGACTTTAAGCCAAGATTGAGTTCATTGTTTGCCCCCGCCCCTTCTCCTTCGGACCACCCCTCAAACGCTTCCAGCCAGCTCTAAATTACCATTCTTGGCCAGACCACACATCTGTTCTGTCTGATGATGGTAGCGTGACCATCAGTGCTTCTCCAGCTTTGGCTGAACCATAAGACTCTGCATACCGTGCCAAATAGGGGAAATGTCATGCAAAACAACAGGTGCAAGAAACTAAGGGGGAGATTTATCAAATATTGGAGAGAGACATAGTGGAGAAGTTGCTCTTAACAACAAACCAGCTTCTAATTGTCACTTTTCTAGCACAGTCTATAACGTGACAGTTAGGAGCTGATTGTACTTTATCTCTCTCCACTTTATGTCTCTCCAAGGCTTGATAAATCTCTATTAGGCTGCAGCATGGTGTCCTCTCACTGAAGCCATGAAGATGGAATTGTGGGTTACACACCTTTGGTCAGAGGCGTACAGACGCCGGCATATAGTATATGGCTAGTGGAAGTGTGCACTGGTGCCGATAATAATAACGAGCATCAAGCCATGTCTACAGATAGACAGGTGGTCCACTCTCAAAGATGAGTGCTGTCTAGGGATGGCCATCAACCATCAATGATTAATGACCGATGGTGAAGACTCTTGCCATCGATGGGGAAGAACCAGATGGTTTCCTGCTATCAATTGTACAGAACCACCCAATGACTCTTTTTTTTTTCTACAAGGTACCGGCTCACTAAACCTGCAAAACACCACACCCAGGTTCTCATTGACCCATGGGCCAGTCAGTGGAAGAACAGGGATGACCATTGGTTGGTGAAACCATCTTTGGTGGTCCATTGCATAATTTGCAACAATCGATGGTCGCTTGTCATTTCTCCATCGTTGGTAAACACACCACTGCCCATCCCTAGTGTTGCTCTGCCTATGGGGAAATACGGACTAAGGGCCTGATTCAGTGATGGATGCAGTTATTACTGCTGTTGTGATTTTGTACGCAGCAGCTGTGCTAAAATATAGAAAAGCTGCAGGAGCCACCTTGAGATAAAAGACGCCAACTGACGGCTTCTGTGGCCCGCTGCTGCGTCAGAAGATGCAGCGTCGGATCATCTGCGTGTCCATCAGACATCTGAGCAACATTAAGGTTACTCGGGATATCAGGTGAAATCACGCTGCCGGTGCCAAGGACGCAGGAAATGACTGAGAACATTAATGAGCCAGTGTAAATATTTAATTACCAAGTCCCTGAAAGTGGCGCAAACACTATCAAGTGCCTATCAAATAAAACAGCCCAGAGACGGTAGGAGGAGGAGGATGGGAGTTGCAGTATAACTAGACATGCACATTGGCATTTATATGGTACTTTTATGTTTATTAACCACTTAAATACAGTCATGTCTACAGCTGTGCTAGTAGTGATTACTTACCCTTATTTAAGTCAGGGATGTCTATAAAGTCGCCGGCATCTTCTGTCGGAGGAAAAGAACAGTTAATAAAATACATTATTTTCCCTGACATCATATAATACATTTATATATCCATAGACACACATATGTCAGTGTTTGCACCAATGTCATAGATAAAAGCAATATATTTTGGATTTGTTGTTTTCATCTTACCAAAATCATTTGGTCGCTCTTTGATCTGTGGAAAAGAAAATGGAGAAATTCAGCGTTTAACTCAATGATTTATTGCAGCGTTCTAAAAACTATGCAGTAACAGAACTACAAGTGCCAGCCTACCCATAAACCCTGATTTCATGCAGGTAGGCAAACTGCGACATGTTGGTACTTGTGGTTACACCGTGGCTGCAGAGCCACTAGTAGCGCTGACCAAATGAAATACCAGATTACATCATCTGCATTGATGAAAGGATGTAAGATATCCGGTCACACTGACTGAACCATCCGGCGCTTACCGTAAAAGCCGACAAGTTCACAAATACAATGACAAGGCAGCTGAGCCTGAGAATCGCTGGGGACATCATCTCGTCTCGGTGGAGAAGACTCGCTGATGCGCTCCCTCCGCAGTAACTTATAGGAGCTGTTTGGACTTTGCACAATCAGCAATTTCAGGTTAACTAGTTTTTGTCTTTTACAGCTGGTAAGGACACAATTACTTTTATCTTGATCTAGCAAATTGGCCCTAAACCAATAACTAACACTTGGTTATCATCCTCAGTTGATGGAATATTAACTTTTATTCTTGACATAATTGTCCACACAGCTCAGAGCTCTTCATGTTACAGTATCATGAACTCTCGAAGCACCAGGGATGTGTTTTAAGTATGGGGAATGGAACACATGTGGCAGGTTACCGTCCCAGGAGCAATGATAGTACAGTAGCTAGATTGTCGGACTGGGGCATGGAGGGCCCACCGGACAAATGCAGTGGTAGGGCCCATGCTTAAGGGCTGTGGCCAGCCACCACAGAGGCAGGTAACTGACCGTGTGCAGCCTCCTCCGTCCAGTCCCCCTCCTCACTGCCACCACCACAGTAGAGTCTGAGCACTAAAGAGCACAGACTCTATTGCACGTGTCTTTACTGTGTATGCGCAAAACACCGGGAAAATGGCCGCCACACCATTTTTCCAGTGATATGTGGAGAGGTGCTGCTTCTGACGGGGGAGAGGTGAGTATTGAAAAAATGGGTTCAGGGTATGCAGTGTGGGTCACCCTGGACTCAGGGGCAGTTCATTATAGATACGCTACTGGTGACAATGTATAATGAAAGTGCACAGTCTGGAACCTGACATTAGAGTAGGGGTGGGACCCACCAGGGATTTCCCCCTGTACCCCTGTGGTCCAGTTCGGCCCTGAGTATCTAAGAATCTTCGTATACACTGCAAGTATCCAGTTCATGTTGTGATAACGACTTAAAGGACAGAGGTGTCAATATCTTGCCTACTGTTCTGCCACCATCCTTGTACCATTATAGTGCTATCATTGTATAAGCTGGGTACCAGGTACAGTTTTGGGCACTGTACCGTAAGAAAGACCTTAATAGGTCTCAGGGTGAGGGAAAATGTTCAAGGGCCCATACTGAGAAAGGGAGGAGCTGTGACCAGCGCTGTGTGGGTGTGGCCAGTGTCATGTGGGCGTGTACATCCCCAACACTATCAGCTCCACTGTCTATCTCACAAAAAAAGTTAAACATTTTAGAAATTTTGTGAGAAAACTAGAAACACAATTTTAATACTTATGACTTATGGCTGACTGCATGGCCAGCTGGGCGGCGGGTCATCGGCATGCTTTTATGATGGTGGGCCTATTTTGATGTGGGGGCCTGGAGCTGGAGCTCCATCCGCCTCATTGTTAATCTGTCCCTGGCTATACAGTATGTTATTCAGTAATAAAATCATAGTGAAAAGCAATTTAAAAAATATTCTGATATTTTCTTGCTACAACAGAAATAAAAGTGGCTTCAGTTCAGTCAATTGCAAATAAGAACATAAAACGAAACAACATCCAACAAGCAATAGAACTACAGTATCTGATATACTGAGCGTTTTCTCTGTGATTGTCGCTTGTGCGCCTCTTCTGGGGCATCTCTTGTCACTGTCCACCAGCAGTCAGCAAGCACAGAAGCGTTCCACCTACCCTGATATCCTCCTTCCATTGTGGAAATGTCCCGGTGGAATCGCTCACTGTGTTCGTCACTCATTGCTTCACACTCCAGATGAGAGTCCATAACTTGGATTTTGAGTGACATGTTGCAGCCTAATTAATGATACTACTCAGTTTCCACCTCTTCTGGTACCCATGCAGCCATGCACAACACCTTAATACCCCTTTCAGACAGAAATGTCTGAAAGTCCCGGCAATTACTTGGCATTTCAGTGCCGGGTCGTTTTGCCAGGACCTGCCTGACCCCCCCTCCCCTTTCACACAGACATGCAAATTACCACGGGTGTTTCGTCTGTGTGAAAGGGTCAACCCGTGTCATAATTCCCGGGTCTCCGACTCTGGTAAATTCCAGGGTTGAAGTTCCAGGAACTACAACACGGGTTGACCCTTTCACACAGAAAAAGGACCCGTGTGTTTCATGAAATTACCGGGTGGAACTGCTGGAAGGGGTATTACAGGCTATCCCATTTACTTGGGGGACTCAGTTGAAATTTTCATCCTTAACCACTTAACTGAAGATTTTTTCCCCAAAAAAACACTCAGAAAATGTCGGGATTTTTAATGAGTGAATTAGGGGGAGAACACGAATTTAAACCTATGCAAAATTATTTTAGCAAAAATAAACTAAAAAATTATTATATATTTTTTAAACATTGAAACATCGGCTAGAGCATCTCGACCATGGGAACATCGGCCCTCATTCCGAGTTGTTCGCTCGGTATTTTTCATCGCATCGCAGTGAGAATTCTCTTAGTGCGCATGCGTAATGTTCGCACTGCGCATGCGTCAAGTAACTTTACTAAGAAGAAAGTAATTTTACTCACGGCTTTTTCGTCGCTCCGGAGAACGCATTGTGATTGACAGGAAATGGGTGTTACTGGGCGGATGTACGGCGTTTTAGGGGCGTGTGGCTGGAAACGCTACCGTTTCCGGAAAAAACGCAGGCGTGTCTGGAGAAACGGTGGGAGTGCTTGGGCGAACGCTGGGTGTGTTTATGACGTCAGCCGGGACCGAAAAGCACTGAATTGATCGCACAGGCAGAGTAAGTCTGGAGTTACTCAGAAACTGCTAACTCGGTTTTGATCGCAATATTGCGAATACATCGGTCGCACATTTAAGATGTTTAGATTCACTCCCAGTAGGCGGCGGCTTAGCGTGTGTAACTCTGCTATAATCGCCTTGCGAGCGAACAACTCGGAATGAGGGCCATCGAACATCGGTGACATCGTGACCATTGTGACTTTACCTTTTGGAGCCAGGACAGCCGCCAGCTACACGGGGGTTAGGGGGACTTGGGTAGGTTGATTTACACTTCCCCAGCGGCTGCTATTGTCTGCAGCCGCCGGGGCGGTGGGTGGGGGGAATCCAATGATCGGCAGCACGGCAACACTGGGATAAGGTGCTGGAAGACAGAGGGACTTTACATTCCCTCTGACAGCAGCAGCGGAGGGAAGTTTCCCTTCCCTGACGCTGCTAACACTGCTTATCTGACTGGTCACATCCTGTGCGACCAGGTCAGATAAAACACTGCCTGGTGTGGTCACATCTGATGCCACCATGCCAGGCAAGTGGTTAAGAAATTAATGAATTTACAGACCAACAAAGATTCCTTCCCCAACTTTAGCATCACTCAGAACTGGATTTTTTCCTCTCAGGTACTTAATAGCTTGACCATCTTTGTTCATCCCCTATACAAAGTTTTTCATTAGTTTGAGTTTGATGTGTAAAGGGGGCAGAAGAATTTTGCTTCGATCAGTTGGCTAAATCTCAGACCCAAGAGCCTGCTGAAATTAATTAAAAAGATGAAACTATTCTCATGCCAGAAACATTTTAGAGATTATTAAAAGCAATGGAAGGGTTCAATTACTAAAAAAAAGTAGTTTTTTTTTTTTTTTTTTTTCTGTGGAAAAGGGGATTTTAAGATGACCTAATTTAGCAGAAAGGTCTCTCATACAAACTTTTCATATCAAGGTCAATAAAGGGTACAAGTCATCATCACTTGCCAGAGCTGGCCCTAACCAATATGATGCCTTAGGCAAGATTTTGGCTGGTGCCCCCTAGCACGCCACTAGTTTTGCCTCTAACCCTGCACCCCTTTCCCAGCACCATCACCCGTCAGTCATAGCAGTCCTCATTTTGGTGCTCCTACCCCCTATACTTTAAATAGGAACAGTGCGCACTTTCGGCACACAGCCCAAAAAAGGGGTGTGTTCTTGCTGGGAAGGGGCATGGCCACACAATAGTATCCCCAATTCAAATTACACCACACAGTATTATGTGATAAAATGTTACTCACGTTACATCACACAGTAGTACCACTTTACCTTATAAACATTACTAATCACAGTAGTGGCCCTTATTCACATTACATCACACTGCATTGCTCCTTTTTCACATTACAGACACCATATTGCTCTTTATTCACATTAGACCACACAGTAGTGCCCTTTCTATATGTTACGCCACACAGTAAAGCACCCTATACACACAGTGCCACACATTAGTAATGCATTGATACACATAATACCACACAGTAATGCCCCTTACACATTATGCCAACCTTTATTAATGCCCTTATACACATAATGTCCCTTACACATATGCCGCACATTATTAATGCCCTTATACACATAATGACACACATAGGGCCCTTTACACATATGTCGCACATTATTAATGCGTATACACATGACACACATAATGACCATTACACATATGCCAAACACTACTGCACAACCAACCCACCCGCACACAGCACTCACATGGCCGCTGCCTCTGCTTGGATACAGATGTGTCCTCGTACATCTTGTCTCAATACGCCATGCAGCAGGAGATGCCTGGCATGAGTCAGCTGGCCGCTCTGCTAACGTTGGGTGTTTTTTTTAAATGAAAATGTGTCTTTTTTGCATTACTATGTGGCTAGGATGCACAAGCAGCTTCTGCTGATTAAAATGATATGCGGCATGCCTATATTCTGTGCGCTACTGTATATGCATACGAAATGCTACGTTACAGTGATTTCCAGGAATACACTGTAACGTAGCATATCGTATGCAGATACAGACGCAGTCACACACAGAATATAGGCATGCTGAATATCATTTTAATCAGCAGAAGCTGCTTGTGCCCCAAGGCATTTGCCTAGTTTGCCTATGCTTAGGGCCGGCTGTCAGTTGCGGACAGTGCCGTTTCTTGCGGCGGGCGAGCCGTGCAATCGCACGGGGCGCCCGCCGCGGCACTTTGCAGCTCCCTTTATCCCCCTCCTCCGTCTTCTCGAGCACTCCTGCTCGAGGGGCGGAGTTTCGCGGAATGACGCTGCTGCGTCATGACGCAATCGCGTCATTCCGCAAAACCCCGCCCCCCGAGCAGGAGTACTCGGAAGACGGAGGAGGAGCAGACAAGCTGGAAGGAACCGAGGAGACGGCCGGCGCGAAGAGCGGGAAGATCCTGATTGCTGTTCATGGGTAAGTAATCTCGCCCCCCCTTCCTCTCCCCCCCCACTTGACACTTGCCTGCCGTACTGAGTAAAGTGGAGACACTTGCCTGGGGTCACTTGCCTGCCATAATGGGGACACTTGCCTGCCATACTGAGTAAAATGGGACACTTGCCTGCCACACTGTGTAAAATGGGGACACTTGCCTGCCACACTGTGTAAAATGGGGACACTTGCCTGCCATACTGAGTAAAATGGGGACACTTGCCTGCCACACTGTGTAAAATGGGGACACTTGCCTGCCATAATGGGGACACTTGCCTGCCATACTGAGTAAAATGGGGACACTTGCCTGCCGCAATGTGTAAAATGGGGACACTTGCCTGCCGCAATGTGTAAAATGGGGACTATTGCCTGCCGCACTGTGTAAAATGGGGACACTTGCCTGCCATAATGGGGGACATTTGCCTGCCGAACTGAGTAAAATGGGGACACTTGCCTGCCGTACTGAGTAAAATGGGGACTATTGCCTGCCGCACTGTGTAAAATGGGGACTATTGCCTTCCGCACTGTGTAAAATGGGGACTATTGCCTGCCGCACTGTGTAAAATGGGGACACTTGCCTGCCGCACTGTGTAAAATGGGGCTATTGCATGCCACACTGTGTAAAATGGGGACACTTGCCTGCCGCAATGTGTAAAATGGGGATTCTTGCCTGCCGCAATGTGTAAAATGGGGATTCTTGCCTTCCGCACTGTGTAAAATGGGGGCACGTGCCTGCCGCACTGTGTAAAATGGGGATACCTGCCTGCCGCTCTGTGTAAAATGGGGTCACGTGCCTGCCGCACTGTGTAAAATGGGGATTCTTGCCTGCCACAATGTGTAAAATGGGGATTCTTGCCTGCCGCACTGTGTAAAATGGGGATTCTTGCCTGCCGCACTGTGTAAAATGGGGACACTTGCCTGCCGTACTGTGTAAAATGGGGACTTCTGATTTTATTTTATTTTTTCCCCTGCGGTGGCCGTGATGATATCAGATGAGGCCATGCCCATTTTAATGAGGTCACGCCCCCTTGCCGGGAGCGCGAGCGCCTTGGCCCCCGCATGATTTTTCTTTTAATAGCTATGGGGGAAGGGAGCGCTTTTTTTTTTTTATATAAAAGGGGGGGGGGGGGGGCGCATTTTGAAATCTCGCACTGGGAGCCAAATTGGCTAGAAACAGCCCTGGTTGCGGATGGAGTACAGATGATTTTGCCGTCAGCATAGAGAAGGGTTCTTTACTGTAATGGCAGTTAAGCAGTGAAACGTCTTACCACATGAGGTGGTAGTGGCAAATGGCTTGATTATTCATCACTCTGGTGCTGGTGCAGGTGTTCATGTTCATTTTAGTGTTGTACCGCACATGAACCCTGATTATGCTTGTACAGAGTCGCACTAGAAATTAAAGTCACACACAAGGATAAGTATTATTTATTATTATTTATTATTTATTAACAGTTTCCTATATAGCGCAGCAAATTCCGTTGCACTTTACAATTTGAAATAACAATAACAAAATGGGTGATAACAAACAGTCATAGAGGTAGGAAGGCCCTACTCGCAAGCTTACAATCCATTATCAAAGAAGCGAGTCAGGAGAACATTCTGGCTCTGTAATGTTCCGATATATCCGAAGCGGCTTCACTTCATCTCATCGTTCTACTCTGCATGCGTGCTAGTATCGGTGGGTTTATCTTCCTATTTTTATTTTCTTGAAGTTATCTTTCTGTTGTGACTTTTACTTTTTATCATTATATTCTTGTAACTTTCTTTTTTCTGTAACATAAGATTTGAAGTGTTTTACTTGAATTAAATAATCTAATTTTAGATCTGGTTTCTGTTGTGTATCCAACCCAACTCTCTGAAAGAGGCATTACCAAAATATTAATAATTGTAGGTGCAGGCAAAAGCCATAAGTTTGCCTTGGGTCATACCCTAAATGTTTGTACTTTGGCTGGTGGCAGTGATTTTGTGTGAAATTAACACGTGCTCAGGTATCCAGAAAAGGTGTCACGTGGCAGGGATTCGCAGATTGGCGTATCTGGGGAATCGCCATGCCTAGGATCGTGACAAACTGACAAATAAGTATATTGAAAATATAGTGGGCGTTCCAGGGCGATGACAGAAAGGTATCTTAGAGCACGCGCTGAGATGGACCATGTTTTGGGTGAGTTATGGGAGTGTCACAAGCATGAATTGGTTATGTACAGGGATGCTCCATCACTCTCATAGGAGGCCAAAAGCAGATGGAGAAACTGCACCTACCATAGGGCTGGCACATGTTTTGATGGTGTGACCAGCAGTGCGTCTAAGCATGCACCAGGGCCGGATTAACAATGGGGCGGATAGAGCTGCAGCTCCAGGCCCCCCATTGAAAATAAGCCCACAGGAGTGACAGTGTTGACCGGAAATAACATTCTCCTGTCACACACTGCCAGTGCCAGTAACTGTCCTCTCTCCCATGTACGTCCTCCTCCGGCTCCAGCAGTAAACACTTTCATCTGAGATCTGTGCAGGCAGTGTGGTGGCCGCCTCTCCCCACCAGTCTCTCTCTCACTTGGGGTCCTGAGCCTGTCACTCACAGTCCCAAACTCCGGTCCCAAACTACAGGGGGAGCTGCTGCATGAAGCCTGGTGAGTTTAATGGCTTCACGATTAGTAGCATTGATTAGTGTGACTGTGTGTATACTGTTTATGTAGTGTATGTGTGTGCACTATGTGTGTATACTGTATGTGTGTATAGTGTGTGTGTGTGTGTGTGTGTGTGTGTGTGTGTGTGTGTATATATATATATATATATATATATATATAGTGTGTGTGCTGTATCTGTGTCTACTGTATGTGTGGTGTATGTGTACTGGATGTGTATACTGTATGCATACCTCTCAACATCTATGAAAGCAAACTCGGGAGTACCGCAATCGCGAGCCACGCCCCCATTTACCATCACTATGGGGGCATGGCCAGCACTCTCTGAGCTGCTAGCAAGCCCCCTCTCCTCCTGTCTCCACTGAATAGACGCTGTTCGCATGCACATAGTGTCTATTCACCGCTGCTCTGCTAAACAGGGCAGCGAGTGATGGGAGTCTCCCGACTGCCCCCCCCACCACCACCACCACCACCAGGGGACACTGCGGCCCGCAGGTGGGACAGCGGGTCATTCGCAAAAAAAAAAACGGGACTGTCCTGCAAAATCGGGACAGTTGGGCGGTATGCTGTATGCGTGTGTACTGTATGTGTGGTGTGTGTACTATAAGTGGGGGGGTGGGGGGGATACTTTACATGTGTGTAGTGTGTACTGTGTGTGTATATGTGGTGGTGTGGGGAGGTGAATGTGTTAGTGGGCACTGGGATGTTGAAATTGATCAATGAATGGGTAATGAGTGCTAGGTGGGAGTAGTTAATGGGTGTTACTGTGAGTGTAGTAAGGGGTGCTGTGGTGTGACTGTATTAATGAGCGCTGTAATGTGAGCGTAGTAAGGGGTTCTGCGGTGTGTGTAGTAATGGGTGCTGCTGTGTGAGTGTAGTATATTTAGGTGTGGTGCAGTGTGAGTGCAGTAAGGAGTACTGCAGTGTGTGTAGAAACGGGGGCTGTGGTGTGTTGTAATGGGGGCTACGATGTTAGTGTAGTAAGGGGTGATGCAGTGTGAGTGTAGTAAGGGGTGCTGTGGTGTATGTAATAATGGGGACTGCGGTGTGTGTAGTAATGGGCTGCAGTGTGAGTGTAGTAAGGGGGGCTGCAGTGTGAGTGTAGTAAGGGGTGCTGCGGTGTGTGTAGTAACGGGCTGCGGTGTGAGTGTAGTAAAGGGGGCTGCAGTGTGAGTGTAGTAAGGGGTGCTGTGGTGTGTGTAGTAACGGGGGCTATGGTGTTAGTGTAGTAATGGGTGGTGCAGTGTGAGTGTAGTAAGGGGTGCTGTGGTGTGTGTAGTAACCAGCTGTGGTGTGAGTGTAGTAAGGGGTGATGTAGTGTGAGTGTAGTAACCAGCTGTGGTGTGAGTGTAGTAAGGGGTGATGCAGTGTGAGTGTAGTAAGGGGTGCTGTGGTGTGTGTAGTAATGGGCTGCGGTGTGCGTGTAGTAAAGGGGCTGCAATGTGAGTATAGTAAGGCGTGGTGCAGTGTGAGTGTAGTAAGGGGTGCTGCGGTGTGTGTAGTAACGGGCTGCGGTGTGAGTGCAGTAAGGGGGGCTGCAGTGTGAGTGTAGCAAGGGGTGCTGCAGTATGTGTAGTAATGGGGGCTGCAATGTGTGTAGTAACATGGGCTACAGTGTAAGTGTAGTAAGGGGTGGTGTAGTGTAAGTGTAGTAAGGGGTGCTGCAGTGTGTGTAGTAACGGGGGTTGCGGTGTGTGTAGTAACGGGCTGCGGTGTGAGTGTAGTAAGGGGTGCTGCGGTGTGTGTAGTAACGGGGGCTGCGGTGTGTGGGGCTATGGTGTGAGTGTAGTAAGCGGTGGTGCAGTGTGAGTGTAGTAAGGGGTTCTGCGGTGTGTGTAGTAAGGGGTGCTGTGGTGTGAGTGTAGTAGCGGGTGGTGTGAGTGTAGTAAGGGGTGCTGTGGTGTGAGTGTAGTAAGGGGTTCTGCGGTGTGTGTAGTAATGGGTGCTGCTGGTGTGAATGTAGTGTATTATGGGATGGTGCCAGGGGCATAGCTATATATATTGGGGCCCCATAGCACAACTCCCCACCCTCGCTGGACTACACAGAGCTCTTTCTGGGTCGTCATCCCCGGCAGAGTACTCAGAGCTCTCTAATCCACCACCCCAGAGCTCTCTCTCTTCTGGGCGATTCTCTGGAATGCACGGGACAGTTACACAAATTCAAATGACTTCTCCAAAATACCAAGACTGTAGTGGTCTTAAGTTATAGGGTAAGACATTGCTACTAAGCAACTAAGTTTTCATATAACAACAATTTCTTAACAGATCAGTTTAAAAGGAAAAAAAAAATTAAAAGCATGTGAGGCACGGGCCTTTATGTTCACTTTCTGGAGAATCACCCATCTCCCCTCCCCCACCCCCACCCCAGCAGACTACTCACAGTTTTCCAGCTCATCAGAGAGGGCGGGTGGGTGGGTTAACGTGTGCCCACCTTAGCAGTATGCCGTGCCGCTGCACTACAGGCACATAAAATCTCCTGGCCTGCACCATCTCTCCATCCTCACGGGCTGATACAGGGAGGAGGCATGGCCGTGGTCCGGGGATGTCCGTGCAGGCTCAGTCATGCCTCCTCCCAGCATCAGTGGGTGGAGAAAGGGCCGACTGGGACAGTAGAGCAGATGTACCTGCAGTGCAGGAGCAAAGCACACTCTTGAGAAATGAAAAGCAGCTAAACGGGGCTCAGGAGGTGGCAGCAACTATGTGCAGGGGAGGGCTGGGCCCTGTAGGCAGCCCGGGGCCCCGTAGCAGCCGCATCCCCTGCACCTATTGTAGCTACACCCTTGGGTGGCGCGGTGTGAGTGTAGTAAGGGGAGCTGCTGTGAGTGTAGTAAGGAGTGCTGCTGTGTGAGTGTAGTAAGTGGTGCTGCAGTGTGAGGGGAACTTTATAGGAGCTGAAAGAGTGAATTAATGTGATTATGACTACCGGGATGAGGGATTGATAATGAATTGGAAAGGGATGGGTTAATGGAGGGCCAAAGAAGGCACTTGCCACAGCCCATGATGCAGACCACACCCCCACACCACTGGTCAAGCCCCCCCACATCATTAGTTACACCCCCAGCAGCTGCGCATAATAGGCCCTTTGGAAATTTCAGCTCCAGGCCAGTATGCACCTTAATCTGGCACTGTGTACCACCTGACCATAAGTGTTTTTAATTAGCATGGCTCTCTTAAATTTGCATACTGCATATGGGCAGTACGGATGGTGTAATGGTTAGCATTATGTTAGGGTCTCCTGCCCTGTGCTGCCACGTCGTCATGGCAACCGGGAGACAAGTGCTAGCGGAGTAACCTGAGCGCAGCTGATACTCCGGTTCGGGTCTTTTGCTGTGCAGTGGTTACAGGCTCTGTGCACGGCAGGGGATCCGGTGCTGGTTTTTGTGCTCACAGTCTGTGAGGTCTGAGTGGGGCGTGGACAGCACCTGCTTTATAAGGCCTCTTCTCAGGTTAAGCAGATGCTGCTGAATCTTTGTTGGTTAGTCAGTTCCTGAAAGTTAGCCAGTACTGTGTAGCTTTGTATTTGTTGTTGCTTACTGCAAATAGGCCTGGGGATTTGGTACTACACTCTGCCAATCCAGACCTAGCAGTAAGACTGGAGTCAGTCGTTTAGCTTGCTGGGGTTCTTTTACTACTCTGTGAACTTAGCAAGTTTGCGGCTGTATTCTAAGACTTGCCTGCCTAAATCCTGTCTCACTGTGCAAGGTGTTCAGGTGTCAGTTTAGTGGCAGTAAGCTGAACCTGTGCACTGCAAGTGAGGATTAGGATTGTGGAGACTCTCCTTGTGTCTATCATTCCATCTCTGACCAAGGAGTTTACTGCCACACCCGTTGGTAACCCTTTAGGGTTTTGCTGTGGCCCTTAGCAACAGCATTTCGGGTTCTCTACGTATTAAAACACAACATCTTGCTTTTTCCATCTGAGCATTACTAATACTAGGGAGACACCCAGTTTCTTAGCCTCTGGGCTTCTCTGTTCACTTTGTGTTTATTTTGTTACCCTATCACCTTCTGTGTACGTAATGTCATATTCCCCAGTCTGTCTGTGAGTTCATTTGTTTTGCATACCTATCCGTTCAGACACCAGTACATTCCTGCAGGCACTGGTGTGCATAACCGTTCAAACACCAGTACATTCCTGCAGGCACTGGTGTGCATAACAGTTCAGACACCAGTACATTCCTGCAGGCATTGGTGTGCATAACACATTACTGCCTCACAGCACTGAGGTCATGGGTTAGATTACTACCATAGCCCTAACTGTGTGGAGTTTGTATATTCTCCCCGTACTTGCGTGGGTTTCCTCCGGGTTCTCCGGTTTCCTCCCACAATCCAAAAATATACTGATAGGTTAATTGGCTCCCAACAAAATTATCCCTAGTGTGAATGTGTGTGCGTGTACATATGGTAGGGACTATAGATTGTAAACTCCACTGGGGCAGGGACTGATGTGAATGGGCAAATATTCTCTGTACAGCGCTGCGGAATATGTGTGCGCTATATAAATAACTGGTAATAATAATGATATAGGCACTATGAATGGTAAGTCCTGAATAAATCTGTACAATTTGCCAGTTTTAGGGATGAGTTGGAAGTGCGGGCCCCCCTGGGTTGGTGTGGCCTGGCTGCTTTGGTGCATCACATTGTAATACTTAATCTAGCAGATTTGTTAGCACCTGATTATTTTTATACTAATTCTGATTGGTCCAAGGTTATGGTAAAAGGCATGGGGGCTTCTGTCACCTGCCCTGCTGCAGTACTCTAGTAGTTTCCTGCTAGTATTTGCCAGCCATTCTTGCCTAGCTACTTGTCACTAGAATCCCTACCTGCACTTGCCTTTGCCAGTCCTGTGTCTATCTGCTATTCTACATTTTTATGGACTTAGGATTCTAAACCTGCTGTATTTGCCTACAGCCTCTGTACTATTAGTTATATTCCCGTCTGCGGCGTCCCGATGGTGAGAATCCCAACAGGGGCTAGGAACTTACCTTCCCCCAATGCCCCCCCCCCTAATCCTTCCTTTCCGCAGCATAAACATAACCCTTCCCCCACCCACACGCACACAGCCTAACCCTCAGTGGTGGTGCCTAAACCTAACCCTTCCTCCTGCAGCCTAAACCCAACCCTTCCTCCTGCAGCCTAAACCAACCTAACCCTTCCTCCTGCAGCCTAAACCAACCTAACCCTTCCTCCTGCAGCCTAAACCTAACACTTCCTCCTGCAGCCTAAACCTAACCCTTCCTCCTGCAGCCTAAACCAACCTAACCCTTCCTCCTGCAGCCTAAACCTAACCCTTCCTCCTGCAGCCTAAACCTAACCCTTCCTCCTGCAGCCTAAACCAACCTAACCCTTCCTCCTGCAGCCTAAACCAACCTAACCCTTCCTCCTGCAGCCTAAACCTAACCCTTCCTCCTGCAGCCTAAACCTAACCCTTCCTCCTGCAGCCTAAACCAACCTAACCCTTCCTCCTGCAGCCTAAACCTAACCCTTCCTCCTGCAGCCTAAACCTAACCCTTCCTCCTGCAGCCTAAACCAACCTAACCCTTCCTCCTGCAGCCTAAACCTAACCCTTCCTCCTGCAGCCTAAACCAAACCCTTCCTCCTGCAGCCTAAACCTAAACCTTCCTCCTCCGCAGCCTAACCCTAACACTCCTTGGGGGTACTTAAACCTAACCCCCCCCCCCCCCACTCCCCGCAGCTTAAGCCTAACCCTCCCATTCCTGGAGCCTAACCCTTCCCCTGCAGCCTCAACCTAAAAAACCCCTACCCCCTGCGCGTCTTACCTGTCTGCAGCCCAGCATAACCTCATTTGGGATCCCAGCGGTCGGGATTGTAATTCTTGTCAGGATGCCGAGATCCTGACTGGATTCCCTGTTTTCACCCCAGCCCATTAATTGTGCTTGCCTACAGATGTGTCCTCACACAACTTTGTTAAAAAATGCAGCACGGCGTGTTATTGCCGTGAAGCATACACATCGCAGGAACACGCACTACCAACAACCCTTTGATCCGTGATTGCAGCCGTACAAACTAACTTGTACCTATGGGTAATGGGAGTATAACATTTTGCTACCCGTGGCCATACAGTGCCGCTAACTCCCCTTCCCTGTGTACAGCAGTGAGAGCGTCCTATTCCTGCTGCCTGCGTTCCCCGTGCACAGCAGTGAGAGCGTCCTATTCCTGCTGCCTGCGTTCCCTGTGTAGAGCAGTGAGAGCGTCCTATTCCTGCTGCATGCGTTCCCTGTGTACAGCAGTGAGAGCGTCCTATTCCTGCTGCCTGCGTTCTCTGTGTAAAGCAGTGAGAGCGTCCTATTCCTGCTGCCTGCGTTCCCTGTGTACAGCAGTGAGAGCGTCCTATTCCTGCTGCATGCGTTCCCTGTGTACAGCAGTGAGAGCGTCCTATTCCTGCTGCCTGCGTTCCCTGTGTACAGCAGTGAGAGCGTCCTATTCCTGCTGCCTGCGTTCCCTGTGTACAACAGTGAGAGCGTCCTATTCCTGCTGCCTGCGTTCCCCGTGCACAGCAGTGAGAGCGTCCTATTCCTGCTGCCTGCGTTCTCTGTGTACAGCAGTGAGAGCGTCCTATTCCTGCTGCCTGCGTTCTCTGTGTACAGCAGTGAGAGCGTCCTATTCCTGCTGCCTGCGTTCTCTGTGTACAGCAGTGAGAGCGTCCTATTCCTGCTGCCTGCGTTCCCTGTGTACAGCAGTGAGAGTGTCCTATTCCTGCTGCCTGCATTCTCTGTGTACAGCAGTGAGAGCGTCCTATTCCTGCTGCCTGCGTTCTCTGTGTACAGCAGTGAGAGCGTCCTATTCCTGCTGCCTGCGTTCTCTGTGTACAGCAGTGAGAGTGTCCTATTCCTGCTGCCTGCGTTCTCTGTGTACAGCAGTGAGAGTGTCCTATTCCTGCTGCCTGCATTCTCTGTGTACAGCAGTGAGAGCGTCCTATTCCTGCTGCCTGCGTTCTCTGTGTACAGCAGTGAGAGTGTCCTATTCCTGCTGCCTGCGTTCTCTGTGTACAGCAGTGAGAGCGTCCTATTCCTGCTGCCTGCGTTCTCTGTGTACAGCAGTGAGAGTGTCCTATTCCTGCTGCCTGCGTTCTCTGTGTACAGCAGTGAGAGCGTCCTATTCCTGCTGCCTGCGTTCTCTGTGTACAGCAGTGAGAGCGTCCTATTCCTGCTGCCTGCGTTCTCTGTGTACAGCAGTGAGAGTGTCCTATTCCTGCTGCCTGCATTCTCTGTGTACAGCAGTGAGAGCGTCCTATTCCTGCTGCCTGCGTTCTCTGTGTACAGCAGTGAGAGCGTCCTATTCCTGCTGCCTGCGTTCTCTGTGTACAGCAGTGAGAGTGTCCTATTCCTGCTGCCTGCGTTCTCTGTGTACAGCAGTGAGAGCGTCCTATTCCTGCTGCCTGCGTTCTCTGTGTACAGCAGTGAGAGCGTCCTATTCCTGCTGCCTGCGTTCCCTGTGTACAGCAGTGAGAGCGTCCTATTCCTGCTGCCTGCGTTCTCTGTGTACAGCAGTGAGAGCGTCCTATTCCTGCTGCCTGCGTTCCCTGTGTACAGCAGTGAGAGCGTCCTATTCCTGCTGCCTGCGTTCCCTGTGTACAACAGTGAGAGCGTCCTATTCCTGCTGCCTGCGTTCTCTGTGTACAGCAGTGAGAGCGTCCTATTCCTGCTGCCTGCGTTCTCTGTGTACAGCAGTGAGAGTGTCCTATTCCTGCTGCCTGCATTCTCTGTGTACAGCAGTGAGAGCGTCCTATTCCTGCTGCCTGCGTTCTCTGTGTACAGCAGTGAGAGCGTCCTATTCCTGCTGCCTGCGTTCTCTGTGTACAGCAGTGAGAGTGTCCTATTCCTGCTGCCTGCGTTCTCTGTGTACAGCAGTGAGAGCGTCCTATTCCTGCTGCCTGCGTTCTCTGTGTACAGCAGTGAGAGCGTCCTATTCCTGCTGCCTGCGTTCCCTGTGTACAGCAGTGAGAGCGTCCTATTCCTGCTGCCTGCGTTCTCTGTGTACAGCAGTGAGAGCGTCCTATTCCTGCTGCCTGCGTTCCCTGTGTACAGCAGTGAGAGCGTCCTATTCCTGCTGCCTGCGTTCCCTGTGTACAACAGTGAGAGCGTCCTATTCCTGCTGCCTGCGTTCTCTGTGTACAGCAGTGAGAGCGTCCTATTCCTGCTGCCTGCGTTCTCTGTGTACAGCAGTGAGAGCGTCCTATTCCTGCTGCCTGCGTTCTCTGTGTACAGCAGTGAGAGCGTCCTATTCCTGCTGCCTGCGTTCTCTGTGTACAGCAGTGAGAGCGTCCTATTCCTGCTGCCTGCGTTCGCACAGCACTTTTGCCCATACTAAAGTGAGTGTGTGCATACGCATGCATACGTGAACGCCACGCTGTGCCGAGATTCTTTGTCTGCTATGCGAGCACATCACAGGCAAAGATATATGGAGGAAACATCTGTAGTTTCCAATGACTCTCTGTAGCTGTCTTAAGTCCTGGCAGCATCCCAGCACTGGGAGAACTTGCTTTTCCCGGGAACAGCGGCTGTTATAGATGAAATCCAGTATTAGTCTTCAGGAGTCATGTTGTGATATAGGCAGGCATAACATTCTGTCATACTTCCCCCCCCCCCCCCCCAGACCATGTGATGTCATGACATCACACTACAATAATCCTGTTGAGCATATATACATATATATCACTCTGAGAGCGCTTTTGTCTTTTAACCATTTATTATACAATAAAATACAATTGACTTTGCATTAATTAATCAATTACCATACATAAAATATCATAGGGCTATTTTGAAACACTATAATACCCTATATTCTAGGACTATATATAGTATCCTCTCATTTACCATTCATTGCTTTCAATTCTATGGCCAGCTGTTACTTAAATGAGAAAAGATACTTTTAAATCCTTTTTGTTTCCACTGCTGTGACTTGAGATGTTATAAGTCCAGATTGAACAAATGGAAAGTCTCTCCAGTAGATTATTTATATGAATGAGTATATTTATACCATATATTCCGAAATCTGTAGATGTTCCTGGATTCTGTTTTTTTAAATATATGCAGACTATGGAACAATGGTGTATTTCACTTCATCAAATTGTGGAAACTAGGGTTATTGTCCTTGTTAAGCACAGTTGTTAGGACAGCTGTCCAATTATAGGTGTTTTATAAATAGTAGATTCTCACCTCACCACAGTCACACACTTGGATGTATGTATCTGGAAAAAAGCAGTGCCCAGCTGCGGTCGCACGCCGCTGGATATACCTTTTGCTGGAGTCGCTTATTTTCCGGAACCAGTCACCTTTTCATTCCCCAGCCGGGGTCAGCGGTGTATTAGGTATGCGCGGCGGTGTCCGGCTGCAGCTACACGCCGCCAAGCCTCTCCTCGTTATGTGCCGCTCAGCTCTTTCTCTTACTGGGAAAGTATTCAGTGTTTCCACTGCGGCTCAGAGGTGAAGACACTGTCCCAGGTGTGCAGGTGTTTCAAAGGCCCAAATAGTGGATTGTCCTTAACGCGTTTCTCCGTTGTGTCCTTATAACGGTTTCCTCAGAAGGTATCATACCTTCTGAGGAAACCGTTATAAGGACACAACGGAAACAGTGGAAACACTGTATACTTTCCCTGCTTTTTTCCGGATACATACATCCAAGTGTGTGACTGTGGTGAGGTGAGAATCTACTATTTATAAAACACCTATAATTGGACAGCTGTCCTAACAACTGTGCTTAACAAGGACAATAACCCTAGTTTCCACAATAGTCTGCATATATTTATAAAAACAGAATCCAGGAACATCTACAGATTTCGGAATATATGGTATAAATATACTCATTCATATAAATAATCTACTGGAGAGACTTTCCATTTGTTCAATCTGGACTTAAAACATCTCAAGTCACAGCAGTGGAAACAAAAAGGATTTAAAAGTATCTTTTCTCATTTAAGTAACAGCTGGCCATAGAATTGAAAGCAATGAATGGTAAATGAGAGGATACTATATATAGTCCTAGAATATAGGGTATTATAGTGTTTCAAAATAGCCCTATGATATTTTATGTATGGTAATTGATTAATTAATGCAAAGTCAATTGTATTTTATTGTATAATAAATGGTTAAAAGACAAAAGCGCTCTCAGAGTGATATATATGTATATATGCTCAACAGGATTATAGTTTTTATATTGATACAATTTCAGAGTATCATGTGGGAGCGGCTTATAGGTCTATAAACCTTTTTAAGTGACCAGTTTTTAGTAAGAGTGTTTTTTGTTTTGTTTTTGTTTTGTTTTTTGCTTATATTGCACCTGAAATTATATATACAGGCGGATATATCTAAATAGTATAAATTATAATTGATTGGAATAATTACCCGCCTGCATATATAGTACCTGTAAAAAGGGAAATATATATTGTTTTGCATCACACTACAAGCAGGAAGACGGGCGATGGGTGTGTCCTAAGGATTGGTCTCGTTTTATGGCGTGCCACCAAATTTTTACCAAACAGGCTTTCATGAGCACAGATCAAGAGAGGAGGTGAAAAGGGGTAAAATAATGCTACATACTGTAGCACCATAAAATATTCAAAGATGGTTATATAATAAAAAAAAGCAGTAAATACCAGCACAGATTGAAATAAAAATAAGAATGTTTCAGTGTAAAAAGGAAATCATTAACTCTGGATTATTTATTTTCTACACTGATGAACCCCATGTATAATTCACCTGTCCTCTGTTTGCATGTGGTGATTAAGCCATTCAGTTATTTAAAGCTGCAGCGGAGGGATACTGGACATTATAGCATGTAGGATACCACAGTAATTCGGGTCATTAAGCCACCAGCACGGTTTTGGCCTAGAATCCTGAGACTCCAAGCTTCACAACATGTGGTCTCGCACCTGCTCCATAAGGCCTTACTGCCACCATTAAATTACCTGCCCATCTGCCATCAGGGTTCCCTTTAGCGCACTACATTTAAAGTAACAACACACTTTCTACTCAGGAGGTTGTTCAAACTTTTCCTGTTGAGTGTTGAGTGTTAGCAGCCATAACCCTGACAGGAGCCCAGACAATCCATAACAGACCATAACAAGGCTTGGGCAGAGCCCACCCATACAGACCAGCAGGAAAGATCCCTGCAGCTCCCGTTATGGTGGACTGCACTCATGGCTGGAACCTGTATCCTCAGAGTGGGATCCAATAAGTACTGAAGCACAGAACCCTTTCTTTTAAACCCAAAGTAGCCAATCAATGCTACTGGTCTGATCATGTGCCCAACGAATGACTCGATCTATACAAACTTTTAAAATACCTATAACAAGTATCACAAAGTGCTGGCAAAATCATAATAAGCATATAAAACAAATAAATACAAGATTCCACTATATAAAGATTAGAGGTGTATGTATGTTTTGGTTTTGGTTCATATTCATCATTAAGTTTTGGCAAAACCACCCTCAGGCGTTTTGGTTCGGATTCAGTTTTTGGTTTGGATTAAAAAAATAATAATTAAATTGATAATCATTGCTAAAAACGAAAAAAATAAAAAAAATAAAGCTAAAATCATGTAATTTTTGTAATTCAAAACATGAAATTTGAATTTAAAATCTGAATTCCAAACTGCAGAAATATCCAAACTGGGACTCTGTTGGGATCGGATATCTTCAAGAGACCCAGACAAGGTTTTGCTTTGGTTCGGATCCACAAATTCAGGTGGAATCAGATTTCTGGAGAACCGAACTGCACATCTCTAATTATTTTTTTTGTGGTCATTGCATACTTCATCCATCTTAGAGGGGGAAGGGGATGCTGTATTGGAACATTTTTAAATATTTTTATAGAATTTAACTTTTTTCTAATGAGTAGATTCTGTGCTTTCAGTTCAGCTACGCGCGCACATATCAGCAGAGGCCGGGCTGCCAAAGGGGCAAGTAAACTAGAGGCTGGCAACGCCGAAGTCGCGAGTTAACCAGAGGCTGGCCTGGCTAAAAAGGTGAGTTAGCCAGAGGCCGGGGTGGCTGAAGAGGTGAGTTATCCAGAGCCTGGCCCGGCTGGAGAGGTGAGTTAACCAGCGGCCAGTCTGGCTAAAGATGTGAGTTAACCAGAGGCTGGCCCAGCTGAAGAGGTGAGTTAACCAGAGGCGGCCCAGCTGAAGAGGTGAGTGAACCAGAGGCCGGGGTGGCTGAAGAGGTGAGTTAACCAGAGGTCGGCCCGGCTGAAGAAATGAGTTAACCAGAGGCCGGCCTGGCTGAAGAGGTGAGTTAACCAGAGGCTGCCCAGCTGAAGAGGTGAGATAACCCTTGCTGCTCCAAGACAGTTGATTCATTCATCACAAAAAGTTACACAGTTGCATTTTAAACAAATAGAGAATTGTTCTGAACTACTAAAGCAGCGATATTCACTCTCCTTTTCTGTCAATAGTCTAACGTGGAGAGGTCACTGTGCCAGAGATTGTGCTGCTGCTCTGTATATGCTAAATTATATAGATCAATAATTGCTGTTTATAGTATGGGGTTGTACTTTGATCTGTAGTCATAAGTTGGGATTTATCTTGAATGCAGCACTGGCTCAGAGGAAGGGAATACTGAGAGAGAGAACCTGGCAGAAATGCCGCAACGGGAGAGCATATTCTTTCATGGTGGTAGCCTCATCCATGGTACCACCTCTGCCTCCCTGGTGGTCCAGCTCCCCTCTTCTTCCATGGTGGCAGCCTCCTCCTTCCATGAGGTATCACCTCTGCCTCGGCGGTGATCCCATCCTCCTCCTCATCCATGGTGCACCAACCTCCCCTCCCCCCCACTGGTATCGTCTCTGCGACATGGAAGACCCAGGACCAGGAGCATCACTGTGACAACAGACCAGTTGGAAGGTGGGACACCAAAATAAAATTATAACTTGCCCCCCAACATAAAAACATAACAGGGTCTACTGCACATGCGCAGGTCTCCGGGAACATTGCGCTTGAGTCATGTTCCCGGTGATTTTTCTCCTGTGTATGCGCAAATCGCTGGGAGCATGGGTGGGTAGTAAACGTGGGTGCATGATGTGCAGTGTGGGCCCTCATGGACCCAGGGGTCTGAGTGCATCGCATACCCTGCACCCATTATAGATACACCACTGATACGGGCGTATATAATAGAGATGAGCGGTTTGGATCCCCTGGAATCCGAGTCTACCCAAGCCGTGGCTCGGGTGTTCCTGCCAGATCGAGGCCGAACGTCATGATCCCGGTGTTGGATTCTCGCAGGTTTTGGATTCCATATAAGCTGGGACTCGGTGCCACTTCACTCCAGTCACGCTGCTGTATGCTGTGCTGTGCTCTGCAGTGTCCTTCCAAGTGGCTTTGCGAAATACAAGTGCTGTCACTGTATCCATCTAAGGGACTGTGCTGCTGTCACTGTGTCCATCCAAGGGGCTGTGCTGCTGTCACTGTGTCCATCCAAGAGGCTGTGCTGCTGTCACTGTGTCCATCTAAGGGGCTGTGCTGCTGTCACTGTGTTCATACAATGGGGCTGTCCTGCTGTCACTGTGTCCATACAAGGGGCCGTGCTGCTGTCACTGTGTCCATCTAAAAGGGCTGTGCTGCTGTAACTGTGTTCATCTAAGGGGCTGTGCTGCTGTCACTGTGTCCATCTAAGGGGCTGTGCTGCTGTCACTGTGTCCATCTAAGGGGCTGTGCTGCTGTCACTGTGTCCATCTAAGGGTCTGTGCTGCTGTCACTGTGTCCATCTAAAGGGGCTGTGCTGCTGTCACTGTGTTCATCTAAGGGGCTGTGCTGCTGTCACTGTGTCCATCCAAGGGGCTGTGCTGCTGTCACTGTGTCCATCCAAGGGGCTGTGCTGCTGTCACTGTGTCCATCCAAGAGGCTGTGCTGCTGTCACTGTGTCCATCTAAGGGGCTGTGCTGCTGTCACTGTGTTCATACAATGGGGCTGTCCTGCTGTCACTGTGTCCATACAAGGGGCCGTGCTGCTGTCACTGTGTCCATCTAAAAGGGCTGTGCTGCTGTCACTGTGTTCATCTAAGGGGCTGTGCTGCTGTCACTGTGTCCATTTAAGGGGCTGTGCTGCTGTCACTGTGTCCATCTAAGGGGCTGTGCTGCTGTCACTGTGTCCATCTAAGGGGCTGTGCTGCTGTCACTGTGTCCATCTAAAGGGGCTGTGCTGCTGTCACTGTGTTCATCTAAGGGGCTGTGCTGCTGTCACTGTGTCCATACAATGGGGCTGTCCTGCTGTCACTGTGTTCATCTAAGGGGCTGTGCTGCTGTCACTGTGTCCATACAATGGGGCTGTCCTGCTGTCACTGTGTCTATACAAGGGGCCGTGCTGCTGTCACTGTGTTCATCTAAAGGGGCTGTGCTGCTGTCACTGTGTACATCTAAGGGGCTGTGCTGCTGTCACTGTGTCCATCTAAGGGGCTGTGCTGCTGTCACTGTGTCCATCTAAGGGGCTGTGCTGCTGTCACTGTGTCCATCTAAGGGGCTGTGCTGCTGTCACTGTGTCCAACTAAGGGGCTGTGCTGCTGTCACTGTGTCCATACAAGGGGCTGTGCTGCTGTCACTGTGTCCATCTAAGGGACTGTGTTGCCACTGTCTCTCTAAAAATTGTTGTATTTGTGTGTACTGTGCACTGCACCCCAGTACACTGTATTCCAGTACGCATGTGTAAAAGCGGTCTCACTCCACACAGCTGTGAGCAGAGCTACCATTTAAAAAAAGAATGCACCAATATATTGTTGTATAGTTTGTACTGTTCTCTGCACTGCACCCCAGTACGCTGTAACCCAGTGCAACTTTGTTCAAGGACAATTCCATCTTGCAGCACTTTTCATTTCTGCCACTGCTGTGTGGCAATGTTTTTCAGATGTGCTATAAACTGCCGTGTGTTTGTGCCGCTGCTCTTTCGCTTAGTAACCAGCCATCTCGCTGCAGCCTTTGGTCTAAAGCGGATGAACAGTATTGTGAGGTGGTCAAAATTGACTGGAAATGAGTGGAAATTAATGTTATTGAGGTTAATAGTACTCTAGGATCAAAGAAAGGCTAAATCATGTGATTTTTGGGGGGAAAAATCCAAAACCAAAACCAATCACGGCTGAAATCCAAAATCAGAAAACGAATTAGAAACAAATTCAAAACCAGCAAAAATGGTCCGGCGCTCATCTCTAGTATATACGCAATTCTGCATTGCCCGCTACTTTTCAGCAAAGAACCTCCCGATTTACTGCATGAGGCCCCTGGTTTATTACCACAGAAATGAAAAAAAAAAAATGTTTTAATGGGGGAATCCCCACTATAACTGCTTGATGGAATTTATTAAAGATGAAAAGCTGAAATCAATAGCAAATGCTTTAAATCCTATAATATAATAACTCTGCTCTGTTATGTTAGCAGACTTGCTAATGCTGCTGAATTTATTGACGGTCAGTCAGTAAAATGATTAGGTATTGGCAGAGTAATACTACTAGCACCAATAACAGCTTCAGTTGTCATTCCACAACTTTATGTATCAAGTGCTAGCGTCTAAAATCAATAAAACCATTCTGGAAAAGGGCAATCCTTCGCTTGTAACACACATTACTGTCACTGTATGACTAATACTTGCAAAACAAAACATATATTCTGTGTCCTGAAAATGCAAGCTGCAGAATGTTATACAATCCATATCAGTAACAGATATATTCCGCCACCTGGTGGAGAAGTGTGGTATAACAAATATTTATTACGACTTTTCAGAAGGGCAAAACCAGTTCTTAAGACCTCAATCATCTTGGATCGCTATTGAGAAAGAACTTGCTATTTTTTCAGTCATGCTTCTGCGTGTGAAGAGCCGCCCAGAAAGGTAAAAGGCGACCACCTATGCAATCGCAACACTGCATATGCAATCACAGAATTGCGATGCATACGCTTAAATCGAGTAACATGGGTTGACAAAGGGCTACTCAGAATAATGAGAATGCAGTTTTTAGTTGCAATCCATTGCAACTGACGTCAGATACACGCTTCGAAAACGGCCATAGTCCGCCTGCGATTTTCCAAAAACTCCCCACAAACGCCATGTTAAAACCCACAAGTGGTCGCTACCTGTCAATCGATCACATTTCATTAAATTGCGATCACAATTTAGCCTTTGTGCATTCACAATGCGTTTGCAGCGCATGCGGTGTGTGCCTATAATCGCCCGATTTGCGATTTTGCAACTGAAGCTGAATAAGGCCCTTAATCCACAGGATCGGTGCCCATCAATTTGCACAATGCGAGTAAATTTCTATTGAGACACATGGGTTTGTGGAACAAGGTGACGGCGTGCGTGCAGAGCAGTAGGGGCACTGGTGCTCCTCATTTTGCAGGATTGTGCAAAAAAATTAGATTTCCTTTTCCAGACCAAGATTACTGAAATGAGATAAAGAGGTAGGAACAGTTATTTACCAAAATGCACATTTCAGGTGCTGTGGCAGTGTGATATTTTTGCATAAATTCGCATTGCAAATTTAGGAAATACACATGAATGTATGAAGCTTACGAGAAAGCTCTGTCCCTGCAAATCCTCTTCACAAACTCATCGCTGTATTTTTCACGAAAAATACAGTGAGGTGTCCGTGCAAGCGCCACCACCAGCTACTGCTTCTCCCCACATCCCCACTGCCCCTTCTCTTACACTTACCAGCCTGGTGATCAGCGAACAGTGAGTTATCTCCTTCGGACAGCTGGGTGCTGGGCTCCTGGTCTGTGACAGAGCAGGAGACTCAGTGTCAGGGAAATATCATAATTTCACCTGTGAGCTGACCTCAGAGTTGAGTATTGTCAAAACTATAAATTATATATGGCTACGGACCCTGACATGACGTTGTAAAAGGGGATTGCATTTCTACATTAAAAGCAGATATTGCCAAGCTCTGGACATTGAGTTCTGATAAGCCCAATTAGTTTGTTATGTCAACAGGGGGCTCTGTAAACAGACCAAGGAAGTGTGACAAATGCTCCCTGCCTGAAAGTAATGTTCAGAAATTCTATTTCCTCACTAGCGTCATACACCTGGAGCTTCAACTCCATCCTTACGAAGATGTGACACACAGATCACAGGCCTTCTATAGATATTAAAAGGAGATTGATCTTCTACTGCTGGATATGAATGGGCCCAGCAGAGTAAGGGTTAACCTTTCCAAGAGGTGGGGGCTGATGTGCTGAGGGGCCTGGGGGACTATAACTACATTAATCCCTAATAGATCCTTGTTCATTCTGATGGAAGTGGCTGCCCATGCCTGGATGGATGTCTATTTTCTTCTGAAGCTTTCTAACACAGAACTTAGGGGCTAATTCAGACCTGATCGTAGATGTGCTTAATTTAGCACATCTACGATCAGTCACACAGACATGTGGGGGGGATGCCCAGCACAGGGCTAGCCTGCCCCACATGTCAGTCTCTGCCCCATCGTACAAGTACAAAAACATCACACAGCGGCAATTCTGTTGTACTTCAGGAGTAGCTCCCAGCCAGTGCAGCTCCTGCGCGCTGGCAGGGAGCTACTCGTGGCTACCCGGGTCGCAGCGGCTGCATGTGACGTCACGCAGCTGCCACGGCCAACCCCCCAATGATCCGGGTACGCCTGCGTTGCCCGCCCAGCGACCGCCTCTGTCTGTCAATCAGGCAGAGGTGATCGCGGGGCGTCACCGGCGCATGCGCAGTTCAGACCTGATCACTTCTGTGCGAAAATGCACAGCACCAATCAGGTCTGAATCAGTCCCTTAATGCACTACGTAAGAGTAATTAGGTTCTGATTTTCTTTATTCCCTTTTTGTTTATTGAGACTGCTAGTAACCTGTATATCTTTTCTAAAACTCCTTATACTCTTTGTAATCTTTTTACCCTTGTAAACCTGAAGATATATTAATTATAATAAAAATATAATTATTTCTGACTGCTGTGTTCTTGAACCCAAGTCAAGTGAACTCCATGTTAACTATTTTTTCATGAGATATTGAGATTTGTGGTTACAGGTAAAGCTAAAGATGCCTGCAATGTCCGTAATACATTGAAAAGTCTTTGCTGATGGCAGTGTTGATTCGCATGGTACTGGCACAACTCTCAGATTGGTGTGTCCGGAGAGTGGGGTGGCCGAAGTACGTGACAAGTGGTGGCAAGCGGTGGGATAGACAAATAACTTTTTACAAGAACTTGAGTGAATGGGAGTAATTCCACTTCACCAAAGTCAGAACTCGGGCTTACAAAAGACAATAGTTAGAAATGATATACTGTGAACGCAGTCTCTGTTCCCATATCCCTGTTTTGTTTTTTTCTAGTATTTTATTTTTGCGAAAATTAGATCCAAGATGACTAAGTCTAAGCATCTGATGAAGGATGATGGCAAAGCTGTGCGTGGGAATAGTGCATCGGCCTGAGCTGCTGAGACAGTAGGAGATGTACTGCGTACTGGACTGTTATGTACTGCGGGAAGTGATAGTGTCATGCTGATTTCTGATGTGGACTCAGTTATCGATGTGAGGCCTATGCATATGGCCTTGCATAAATATTCGCCGACTGTTATCAAGTATGGAAAAGATACAGATCATCATGATGGCTGCAAACCTGTGTGTGGGAATAAAGCATCGGTCTAGGCTGCTGAGGCAGTAGGAGATGTATTATGTACTGGACTGTTATGTACTGTGGGATGTGACAGTGCGACGCTGGATTCTGATGTGGACTCTGTTATCGATGTGAGGCCTTACTGTGGCTGCCTCAAATTTGGATCTTACCCCCCCCCCCTCCCCATTCCTGGAAACTGTCGGAGCTGCGTGCTGGACAGGGAGAAAGTGTTCTAGTGCACGAGATGTCACGCTCCGCGTAAGTTGTGGTTCCGACAACCGAGTTTTGGCTGAAGGGACAGCTACCTGTGAGGAGAGTAAAAGAGGTGGCTGAATGTATTTCCTCATCATGGGGTGGAAGCCAAACTAAGTGTTAACGTTGGCCGTAGGGGGTAAAGAAAAGGAGGACTTCCTAGGAAGATAACTGTAGTTTTAATGAATAATCAGGGTGTACATGAATATTGGAAAAATTAAAGAAACTGGGAGAATTAGAGTCTATGGTTAAATGACTTGAAGAGTGAAGCTGAAGAACTCCGGTAAAGAAGAACTGAAGACTGTGTTTTATGATTGAAAGACGAGGCTGTAGTACTTGGACTTTGAAGAAATGAAGACGTGGTTTGTGATTGAAAGACGAGGCTCAAGAACTTGAGCTTTGAAGAAATGAAGACTGTGGTTTGTGATTGAAAGACGAGGCTGAAGAACTTGGACTTTGAAGAAAATAAGATTTTACTTACCGATAAATCTATTTCTCGTAGTCCGTAGTGGATGCTGGGGACTCCGTCAGGACCATGGGGGATAGCGGGCTCCGCAGGAGACAGGGCACATCTAAAAAGCCTTTTAGGTCACATGGTGTGTACTGGCTCCTCCCCCTATGACCCTCCTCCAAGCTTCAGTTAGGTACTGTGCCCGGACGAGCGTACACAATAAGGAAGGATCTTGAATCCCGGGTAAGACTCATACCAGCCACACCAATCACACCGTACAACTTGTGATCTGAACCCAGTTAACAGTATGATAACAAAACACGAAGTAGCCTCTAAAAAGATGGCTCACAACAATAGTAATAACCCGATTTTTGTAACAATAACTATGTACAAACATTGCAGACAATCCGCACTTGGGATGGGCGCCCAGCATCCACTACGGACTACGAGAAATAGATTTATCGGTAAGTAAAATCTTATTTTCTCTAACGTCCTAGTGGATGCTGGGGACTCCGTCAGGACCATGGGGATTATACCAAAGCTCCCAAACGGGCGGGAGAGTGCGGATGACTCTGCAGCACCGAATGAGAGAACTCCAGGTCCTCTTTAGCCAGAGTATCAAATTTGTAAAATTTTACAAACGTGTTCTCCCCTGACCACGTAGCTGCTCGGCAAAGTTATAATGCCGAGACTCCTCGGGCAGCCGCCCAGGATGAGGCCACCTTCCTTGTGGAATGGGCATCTACATATTTCGGCTGTGGCAGGCCTGCCACAGAATGTGCAAGCTGAATTGTACTACAAATCTAGCGTGCAATAGACTGCTTAGAAGCAGGAGCACCCAGCTTGTTGGGTGCATACAATATAAACAGCAAGTCAGACTTTCTGACACCAGCCGTCCTAACTATATATATATATATATATATATTTTTAGGGCCCTGACAACGTCTAGTAAATTTGGAGTCCTCCAAGTCCCTAGTAGCCGCAGGCACCACAATAGGTTGTTTCAGGTGAAAACGCTGACACCCCTTTAGGAAGAAACTGGAGACGAGACCCAGTTCTGCCCTGTTCAAATGGAAAAATTTTTAATATGGGCTTTTGTAAGACAAAGCCGCCCATTCTGACAATCGCCTGGCCGAGGCCAGGGCTAACAACATGGTCACTTTCCATGTGAGATATTGGTCAACAGCATGGTCACTTTCCATGTGAGATATTTCAAATCCACAGATTTGAGCGGTTCAAACCAATATGAATATAAGGAATCCCAACACTATGTTGAGATCTCACGGTGCCCCTAGAGGCACAAAAGAGCTGTATATGCAATACACCCTTTACAATCTGGACTTCAGGAACTGAAGTTAATTTATTTCTAGAAGAAAATCTACAGGGCCGAAATTTAAATCTTAATGAACCCCAATTTGAGGCTCAAAACACTCCTGTTTTCAGGAAGTGTAGAAATCGACCTAGTTGAATTTCCTTCGTGGAGCCTTCCTGGCCTCACCCACGCAACATATTTTCACCACATGTGGTGATGACGTTGTGCGGTCACCTCCTTCCTGGCTTTGACCAGGGTAGGTATGACCTCTTATGGAATGCCTTTTCCCTTCAGGATCCGGCATTCAACCGCCATGCCGTCACACGCAGCCGCGGTAAGTCTTGGAATATACATGGTACTTGCTGAAGCAAGTTCCTTCTTAGCTCCCCAGGCCCTTAGTCCTCTGTGAGCATCTCTTGAAGTTCCGGGTACCAAGTCCCTCTTGGCCAATCCGGAGCCACTAGTATAGTTCATACTCCTCTATGTCTTATAATTCTCAATACCTTGGTTATGAGAAACAGAGGAGGGAACACATACACTGACTGTTACACCCACGGTGTTACCAGAACATCCACAGCTATCGCCTGAAGGTCTCAAGACCTGGCGGAATACCTGTCCCGTTTTTTGTTCGGGCGGGACGCCATCATGTCCACCTTTGGTCTTTGCCAACGGTCCACAATCATGCTGAAAAACTTCCCTATGAAGTTTCCACTCTGCCGGGTGGAGGTAATGCCTGCTGAGGAAGTCTGCTTCCCAGTCGTCCACTCCCGGAAAGAACACTGCTGACAGTGCTATCACATGATTTTCCGCCTAGCGAAAAATCCTTGCAGTTTTGTCACTGCCCTCCTGCTTCTTGTGCCGCCCTTTCTGTTTACGTGGGCGACTGCCGTGATGTTATCCCACTGGATCAATACCGGCTGACCTTGAAGCAGAGGTCTTGCTAAGTTTAGAGCATTATAATTTTGCTCTTAGCTCCATCTATGTGGAGAGAATTCTCCAGACTTAATCACACTTCCTTGGAAATTTTTTCCCTGTGTGACTGTTCCCCAGCCTCTCAGGCTGGCCTCCGTGGTCACCGGCATCCAATCCTGAATGCCGAATCTGCGGCCCTCTAGACGATGAGCACTCTGTAATCACCACAGGAGAGACACCCTTGTCCTTGGATATAGGGTTATCCGCTGATGCATCTGAGGATGCGATCCGGACCATTTGTCCAGCAGATCCCACTGAAGTGTTCTTGCGGGAAATCTGCCGAATGGAATTGCTTCGTAATAAGCCACCATTTTTACCAGGACTCTTGTGCAATGATGCACTGACAGTTTTCCTGGTTTTAGGAGGATCCCGATTAGCTCGGATAACTCCCTGGCTTTCTCCACTGGGAGAAACACGTTTTTCTGGACTGTGTCCAGAATCATCCCTAGGAACAGTAGACGTGTCGTCGGAAAAAGCTGCGATTTTGGAATATTTAGAATCCATTCGTGCTGTCGTAGAACTACTTAAGATAGTGCTACTCCGACCTCCAACTGTTCTCTGGACCTTGCCCTTATCAGGAAAGCGTCCATGTTTCTTTTAAGAAAAATCATCATTCCGGCCATTACCTTGGTAAAGGCCCGGGGCGCCGTGGACAATCCAAACGGCAGCGTCTGAACTGATAGTGACAGTTCTGTACCAGGAACCTGAAGTACCCTTGGTGAGAAGGGCAAATTTGGACCTGTATGTAAGCGTCCCTGATATCCAATGACACCATATCGTCCCCTTCTTCCTGGTTCGCTATCACTGCTCCGAGTGACTCCATCTTGATTTGAACGCTTGTATGTAAGTGTTCAAATATTTCAGATCTCACCGAGCCGGTTGGCTTCAGTACCACAATATAGTGTGGAATACTACCCCCTTCCTTGTTGTAAGAGGGGTACTTTGATTATCACCTGCTGGGAATACAGCCTGTGAATTGTGTGAGGGGGAGACGTCTCGAATTTCCAATGTACACCTGGGATACTACATGTAGGATCCCGGAGTTCCCTTGCGAGTGATTCTGAAACTCTTGAGATGACCCCCTACCGCACCTGAGTCCGCTTGTACGGCCCCAGCGTTATGCTGCGGACTTGGCAGAAGCTGTGAAGGGCTTCTGTTCCCGGGAATGGGCTGCTTGCTGCAGTCTTCTTCCCTTTCCTCTACCCCTGGGCAGATATGACTGGCCTTTGCCCGCCTGCCCGTATGGGGACGAAAGGACTGAGACTGAAAAGACTGTGTCCTTTTCTGCCGATATGTGACTCGGGGTAACAAAAGGTGGATTTTTCAGCTGTTGCCATGGCCACCAGGTCCAATGGACCGCCCCTTTATACGGCAATACTTCCATATGCCGTCTGGAATCTGCCTCACCTGACCACTATCGTGTCTTTGTCTGGCAGATATGTACATCACAATTACTCTTGATGCCAGAATGCAAATATGCCTCTGCGCATCACGCATATATAGAAATGCATCCTTAAAATGCTCTATAGTCAATAAAATCTTGTCCCTGTCAAGGGTATCAAAATTTTCAGTCAGGAAATCCGACCAAGCCCCCTCAGCGCTGCACATCCAGGCTGAGGCGATTGCTGGTCGTAGTATAACACCAGTATGTGTGTATATACTGTTATGATATTTTTCCAGCTTCCTATCAGCTGGCTCCTTGAGGGCGGCCGTATCTGGAGACGGTAACGCCATGTTTTTATAAGCGTGTGAGCGCCTTATCCACCCTAAGGTGTGTTTTCCCACTCGCCCTTACTTTTGGCGGGAAAGGGTATACCGCCCATAACTTTCTATCGGAGGAACCCCACGTATCATCACACACTTCATTTAATTTATCTGATTCAGGCAAAACTACAAGTAGTTTATTCCCACCCTACAAAATACCCTTATTTGTGGTACTTGTGGTATCAGAAATATGTAACACCTCCTTCATTGCCCTTAACATGTAACTTGTGGCCCTAAAGGAAAAATACGTTTGTTTCTTCACCGTCGACACTGGGGTCAGTGTCCGTGTCAGTGTCTGTCGACCGACTGAGGTAATTGGGCGTTTTTTACAAGCCCCTGACGGTGTCTGAGACGCCTGGACCGATACTAATTTGTCCGCCGGCTGTCTCATGTCGTCAACCGGCTTGCAGCGTGTTGACATTATGACGTAATTCCATAAGTAAGCCATCCATTCCGGTGTCGACTCCCTAGAGAGTGACATCACCATTACAGGCAATTTGCTCCGTCTCCTCACCAACATTTTCCTCATACATGTCGACACACACGTACCGACCTACAGCACACACACAGGGAATGCTCTGATAGAGGACAGGACCCACTAGCCCTTTGGGGAGACAGAGGGAGAGTTTGCCAGCACACACCAAAAGCGCTATAATGTATATAACAACCCTAGAAGGTGTTGTTTCTATATATGCGCTCTTAATATATATATATATATATATCGCCAATTTATGCCCCCCTTCTCTTTAACCCTGTTTCTGTAGTGCAGTGCAGGGGAGAGTGGGAGCCTTCCTCACCAGCGGAGCTGGGCAGGAAAATGGCGCCTGTGTGCTGAGGAGAATAAGCTCCGCCCCTTTCTCGGCGGGCTTTTCCTCCCGGTTTGTTTAATACTGGCCTGGGTTAAAATACATACATATAGCCTTAATGGCTATATGTGGTGTATTTCTTTTGCCAAATTCGGTATTTATATTGCTGCCCAGGGCGCCCCCAGCAGCGCCCTGCACCCTCCGTGACCGTGTCAGTGAGCCTGTGAGACAACAATGGCGCACAGCTGCAGTGCTGTGCGCTACCTCTATGAAGACTGAGAAGCCTTCTGCCGCCTGTCACCGGACCTCCGTCTCCGCCGTCTTCAGCGTCTGTAAGGGGGATCGGCGGCGCGGCTCCGGGACGAACCCCAGGCTGACCTGTGTTCCGACTCCCTCTGGAGCTCAGTGTCCAGTAGCCTAAGACTTCAATCCTCCTGCACGCAGGTGAGTTGCAAGTCTCTCCCCTAAGTCCCACGTTGCAGTGATCCTGTCGCCAGCAGGAATCACTGATTAGTTTAAACCTAAAAAAGACTTTTCTAAACAGCTCTATAAGAGAGCCATCCAGGTTGCACCCTACTCGGACGGGCACAGAAACCTAACTGAAGCTTGGAGGAGGGTCATAGGGGGAGGAGCCAGTACACACCATGTGACCTAAAAGGCTTTTTAGATGTGCCCTGTCTCCTGCGGAGCCCGCTATCCCCCATGGTCCTGACGGAGTCCCCAGCATCCACTAGGACGTTAGAGAAATGAAGACGTTTGCGGGAACCGCCGTTAGCACCTGGAGCTCCTCTACGACCTGGGACCCCGTGAGCGCTTCCATGAGTGGCAATGGACTTAGACAGCAGGACTGCAGCAGCGTTTAGGTAACCGATGGATGAGAGCAACCAGGACCAGGGAACCAGAAGTAACCTGGGAGCACAGAGCTGGAGAACTTTTCACAAGGAGGTAACTTGAAGCACTGGCACTCTCCCTCTGAGCCAGCCCCCTTTTGTAAGGGGAGAACACGCAGGATTGGCTGGACACAGATTGGGAACTTCATTGGTAATATTCTGGTCTCCAACATGGCTGCCCCAGCACAGGAGACATACTTAGCTGTTAGCACACAGGTTTAGCCAGCTTCTGTCTCTGAACCCCCCCCCGAACGAATACGAATCGCGAGAATCCGACAGCGTGATGATGACGTTCGGGTTAACCGAGCAAGGCGGGAAGATCCGAGTCTGCCTCGGACCCATGTAAAATGGGTGAAGTTCGGGGGGGGTTCGGATTTCGAGGAACCGAACCCGCTCATCACTACTCTGGACCTATGTGATACTGCTGGATCTTGCACAGAAGTGACTCTGGGTAAAAATGTAGTGCCCCGTGAACATTTTGCATCTTCTACTGTGACAGAGACTTGTGATAGTACCAGTGATATAAAATGTGTTGCTGCAGGAACTAACCCTTCTTTTCCTCAGGTGACACCTGCTGATTGGCATCTGGGTACAAATGTATGTGATTTTAAGGGTGATGTAAACCTGTGTGTTCTGGAAAATAACCCTTTGTCGTTACACAGGGCCGAATCTATTCTGTCAGAAAGTGCATGCCCCGATAATAGAGTGGTGTGGGGTGCAGTTAGCAGATTATGTTCCACCTGTATCAGTAGTTGGGTTGAAGGCTGTATGCAACAATATGTCCCGTGCCACCCTGATTAATGTGATAGGATGTAACCCTGTCTTTGCACAGGCATCTTACCACAAGGTGGGAATAGGTCTCAACACCTGCAACGTCTGTAATATGTTGAAAAGTCTTTGCTGGCGGCAGCGTTGATTCGCACAGCACTGGAGCAACTCTCGGATTGGTGTATCCGGAGAGTGGGGCGGCCGGGGTCTGTGACACTCAGCGATCACTGGTCCCCTGGGTGCAGGTATTTTTTTTTTTACTATTTACACCACAAAGCTAATCACAGGGGCCGGCTTCCAGCCCTGCTCTGCCTTTCAGAGCAGAGAAGAAGTCGGTGAACCCTGCTTACCATCATCTCCAGATAGCAATGTTATGGCAGGGCTCCCCCTGGTATTTAATTCCCCTTAGTATATTTCAAGCAGATTGCGTTTCCTGTTACAAGTATGGAAAAGGGCTTGGAGTAGTTTTACCACATCAATTTAGTGGAAAAAAAAATGGCTAAAAAGGGTCAAAAGAAAAACACACACAGGGGGTGATTCCCATTTCCACTCCATACTGTGCTTAAGTTATGCACAGATGCGAGCTGGGCAAGAGGGTCATTGCCAGGGGACAGTGGTATGTGTTGCCCTCAGGATAGAATTTGCTAGCCATGACATTATAGACATCAAGAAACCGAAAAAAGCCCTCCAAGTGCTAAAATATCAGATATTGCTAATTCTATTATATTATTAAGCATACATTTTAATGGAAAATATTTTTATTTAAAAATATCTAAACACAATTTACACATAATTCAATTAATATCTAAAAAAATGTGATTCCTAATACCGGTATACTACATACATACAAAACAACATATAACACACATTTGGGGGTCTTTCCACCTTAAAGGATAGTTAAATCCTTTGCACGTGCAGTTTAATATGTCCCAAATGTTTCCTGTAGTGTCCTTCTTGAGAATTTTTCCTACCAACTGAAACTCATGAAAATCATGTTTACTTCAAGAGCATTCCTAGATCATGCAGTGGAAGTCACTTCTAGAAGTTGGGAATCACCACAACTTACTTGTAATCCGTGGGTATCAGAGAAGAAAAAAGCATAAGATGTCTGCCGGCAGACGTGGTGTGGTGCTCTAGTATCAACTAGTTTCGCCTGTCTCGCAGGCTAGGCGAAACTAGTTGATACTAGAGCACCACACCACGTCTGCCGGCGGACATCTTCCCAACTTCTAGAAGTGACTTCCACTGCATGATCTAGGAATGCTCTTGAAGTAAACATGATTTTCATGAGTTTCAGTTGGTAGGAAAAATTCTCAAGAAGGACACTACAGGAAACATTTGGGACATATTAAACTGCACTGTAAAGGATTTAACTATCCTTTAAGGTGGAAAGACCCCCAAATGTATGTTATATGTTGTTTTGTATGTATGTAGTATACCGGTATTAGGAATCACATTTTTTAGATATTAATTGAATTATGTGTAAATTGTGTTTAGATATTTTTAAATAAAAATATTTTCCATTCAAATGTATGCTTAATAATATAATAGAATTAGCAATATCTGATATTTTAGCGCTTGGAGGGCTTTTTTCGGTTTCTTAACGTATTATTGGGGAAAGTGGATTCCCTTCATACTCCTATAGCAGCTTGTTCTATCAGATAGCGAAAAGCGCAGTCCTTTTGATTCTGTGTTTTCGATTATAGACATCAAAACTGCTCTCATCATATATTCTAATTTGGATTATTCATTATCATTTATTTAGTTAATGCCACCAATTTACTCAGTGCTGTAGAGATATGTCTTTCATGTCCCTGCCCCTAAATTCCCTAACACACAGCACACACGTGTACACACACTAGCTTTATATCAACAGCCAGTTGACCTACCAGTATGTTTTTGGAGAGTGGGAGAAAATCATAGCACCCGGAAAAAAAACCCTCAAACATATAGGGAGGACAGACAAACTCTGCACAGATTTGCCATGACCTCATTCATTCCTGGCCTCAGTGTGTTAGGCAGTAATGCCAGCTAGCCACTATGACACTGTGCTACAAATGCTGAGACCCATTTTTCCCCTCTGTGTGGCAATGAAACAGAGAAGTGCACGCCTTATTTCAATTTCAATCTTTAAACCACCCAAAATGCCGGGGAGACTCCTGACTTTTGGGGAGTTCTCCCGGAGGTGCTCCTGCATCCCAACCACTTCCTGAGTGAAGTGGGCAGGGCTGCGATGATGCAAATTGCATTGCCACACCTCCGCATCTGCCACTGGTCCCTCCCCTTTGGGTTCTCAAGGAGGTGAGGGTTATAAAATAGCCAAGTATGTTACAAGCACATAAAACAGCCGCATGTAATAAAAAGAGCAATCATATACAATAAGAGACTGATGTCAGTGCATGGAGGCAGATGGCGAGTTTATACAGACGGAGAATGTGCAGACATCTTTGCCTATCTCTGTCCTATTCTGAATAACGCAGAACTCGGTCGGATTTGCTGTTCCATTAAATTGCCCATTTTGGGAGAGCAATTTTGCATCTGACTTACAATCTGCCCCTAAATCCTACATTTCATTATACCGTACTAATACTGTAACCCGAGCCATGTTTTAGGAGAAGACAAAACTATTTATTTTAATAAAAAATGGGAGGCGGTAATGTGGCAGGAGGCTTGGCGTGATGTTACACTGCTGCTGCACAATGCGCGCAATTCATTGGCTGCGGCATATTCCAGTACCGGGGTAGTAGGCGCGCACTGTGTGAGATGTACCGGGCGCACCATCCAGGTTCACCACCAAAGCAGATTTCCGTACCCGGTGGGTGTCTCTGTTTAGCAGTAATCTGCTTTTGTTACTTGTTTGTCTTTCTGTGCCCAGATGTATCTATCGGCCGGATTTCTGCTTTGTGCCTGAAGGGAACGTTTTCCTGCTTAGTTTCATGTGCTCTTATTTTATTGCTGAGGAACTCTGACTTCTTGGCTTCCCAGTCCTCATCCAACTCGTCCAAGGGTTCTCCTTTAAGATCTGCATCAAGTCGGTAATCTCTGCATTCCACCTCCGCCCTGCAAAGGAAAATGAGATTTACTACAATCCCAGTGACAGTCTGGAAAATCTGGGTGTGATATATCTTGTCGACGGTCACAATGTTACATTCAATATGTCAACATGGTTGTAATGTTGATATTTATGTAAAGTTGACATTTTTTAATATGCCGTTCTAATTCTGTCTCTATCCCTAACCCTAACGGTCACCCTGACCCAATGTCAATCTCCTCCTGGGCCGTAACTAGGGGTGAGTGAGCACTGCCATCGTACATGGGGGGTCATTCCGAGTTGATCGCTCGCGATTTTCGCAGTGCAGCGATCAGGTAAAAAAATGGCAAAACTGTGCATGCATATGCACCGCAATGCGCAAGCACGTCGCACAGGTACAAAGAGGATCGGTGCTGGGCGATGGATTTAGCGAAGATTTCATTTGCACAGCCGAACGCAAGGTGATTGACAGAAAGAGGGCGTTTATGGGTGTCAACTGACCGTTTTCTGGGAGTGTTTGGGAAAACGCAGGCGTGTCCAGGCGTTTGCAGGGCGGGTGTCTGACGTCAATTCCGGCTCCAAAAAGACTGAAGTGATCGCAAAGGCGGAGTAAGTCCAGAGCTACTCTGAAACTGCACAAAATGTTTTTGCAGAGCTCGGCTGTAAAGACGTTTGCACGCTTGCAAAGCGAAAATACACTCCCCCGTGGGCGGCGACTATGCGTTTGCACTGCTGCTAAAAGTAACTAGCGAGCGATCAACTCGGACTGACCCCCAGAGTGCAGGACTCTGTGTGCAGCAGAGTCACCGCCCCAAGGCTCTTGCTTCAGGTCAGCAGGGTGATTGGAACAGCACCCTGGCGCCAGGATCTTTGCTGCAGTGCTGCCGGAGCTGCAGTGTATACAGCCGATTAGAGCATCCTCAGGATGCTCCAGTCTGCACTGCACTTTCCGGTGCTGCCAGCCCTGACCCCCTGCATAACGTAATGACGCAATGCACGCAACATCATATATTTGCCCTATACACCACAGGCGGGGCTGTATTAAGAGAGGAGGGGGCACATGTGCAGTCTCTGTCGGGCCCCCCGCCTCTATAGCCGGCAGTGAAGTAGACTCTAAGCACTAGGGTCACTAGTATGGGATGCGGTCAAGATCCCGCCAGACAGGATCCCGGTGGTCGGAATCCCGACACCGGGATCCCGACCGACACAATCCCGACATATTCTTCCTCTGTGGGTGTCCACGACACCCATAGAGGGAGAATAAATTAGTGTGCCGAGCATAGCGAGGCACCGCGCCCGCAGCGTGGCGAGCGCTGCGAGCCCGCAAGGGGCTGCGTCGTGCTCGTCCCCCTGTCAAGATTGTGCCAGTCGGGATCCCGGTGTTGGTATTCTGACCGCCGGGATCTCACCCGGCGGGATCTCGTACTGATCCCACTAGTATACCCTAGCGCTCTGCCAGAGACTAATGTGCATGTGCAGGTCTCCGGGGAAATGGTGCAGTGGCTGTGCAGCACTGCTTCCTCCGACGCAGGCCTCCAGAGGGGTAAGTATTCAAGAATTGGGTACGTGGTGTGTGGTGTGGGCCGCTCTGGAACCAGGGGCCCGTATACCTATTATAGATACGCCACTGACCACAGGGGTAAGGCTGACGATAACACCCCTATACAGTGGCAAACCTGACAGATGTCACCGCTGCAATGTCTGGACACCCGTTCAGATATAAATCATTTTAAGAAAATGTTTTGTTCATTCGCTAATAAAATATTAAAAAAATTCCTTCTGCTCAAATGTGTTTTGCTGATTATTTTTTTGTATGTGCCTGCGATCTGTCTTTTCTGTATTGTACGCTTTTTCTCTTGTCGTTAGATTGAGAGTTAAAAAAAAGTTTTAAAATAATAGTTTTCAAATAATTTTGTACATTTTAAAAAAACAAATGCACCTATTTTAAAACCTTTTTTTTTTTTTTTTTTTTTTTTTTTACTGAAAGCCAAAGCAGACTCAACTGTGCTGGGACCTAGAAACTATTAACATAGAATTTGACGGCAGAATTTGGCCCATCTAGTCTGCCCCTTTTTTATCCTTTAGGTAATCTTAACCCTTTTTGGTGCTTAGTTCTTTGTAGGATATTTATATGCCTATCCCACGCATGATTAAATTGCTCTACTGTCTTGTTGTCTGCTGCTCTACAATATATTGGGTTTAATAGTGGCGATAAATGATTACGGAATAAATAAATCAGCCCAATAATTATGGCCAGGGCTCTAACAATCAATAGGCCCTGTATATTACTGAAAACTTACAGTACTCTTCGTTGGTTTAAAAAAAAAACTGTAGTTCAGTAGTATAACCAGCAGGGGTCCCGATGCGACTTGCAATTGCAAATAAACGTTTAATGAGAAAATATAATAACAGTTACACATTTATATAGGAATGTACCTATTACTATTACTTGTATAGCGCCACCATATTACATAGCCCTGTCCAGGACATTTTCAGCCGTTCACATAAGTCCCTGTCCTGTTGGAGATCATAGTCTAATTTCGCCGCCATACAAACACCAGCATCAATTTTATGCCAGAAGTCAATGAAACTACCAGATGTTTAATGAATGAGGGAGATAACTGGAGCACCGGGAAAACCCCACGCATACATGAGAAGAAAACACTACACAGTGCATCGGTCATTAAAGAAACCAAAGCCCCAGTGCTGTAAGGCAGTGCTAACCAGTGTGCTACCGTGCTTTCTAAGCATCAGTTAAATGTTTGTACTTGTACAAGATTTTACATAGCAGTTGCACATAAATGGTAGAATAGCACTGTATATACTGACCTATGGTATAATAACCTCTCTACAGGAAAAACAGCTGTGTGATTACGGCTTACTTCAGTAAAACAATGTACTGTATGGGATTTTAAGATGGACCCTGTTATACCCCAGGCTGCTTCAGTGGTGAATTTAACATGGTATAGGTTGCCCTGCGCTGCCCCTAGAGACTTATGTGCTCGAACTGCACCCACGGGCATGGCGTTTCACCATCAGGAGGGAGAGGACTGGTTTGCGTGTCTCCTGCCAGTTCTAAAACCTAGCAAAGGGCATCCCTGCAACTGGTCACATGACCAGCGGCTCCTAGTCACTCATAGGCTGGGATTCACGTAACGTGCACCTAGCGGCCTAGCCTATCAGTGACTGGGAGATATTGCCTGAGGTGATCAGGACGGTGCAGAGGCTTCAGGCAGGGCCACAGGAGACATACAGGAGACAATGGAAGGTGATCGCTAGCCCTGAAGTGGGCCCCCCGACTTCCTCTAGGTTCTGATTTACACGCCCCAGAGCACAAATAAGCAGTGCCGCGGTCCTCTCTCTCACAAGGTCCTGCTCCAGCCTAGGGACATATCTCCAGCAAGAAAAGCACAACAATGTACATAAAAGGGGAAGGGCTGGAGTGCATGGCCCCTCGCTCCTTTGTTGTCTATCCCCCCTCACACATGTGGGAACTGCTGCCGACGCTGCTGGTGGAGCAGCAAATAGCAAGAATGGAAGACTCTGAGTGCGTGTCTGACTGCTGCTGGGATTTGGGTGTTGGTAGTGAATGCGAGCAGAGAGGTGTGAGGGGGCACCAACAACTACTTGGGCTCTGGGCTCATGGCATGAACTTACGCCCCTGAGCCTTCAGGTCTTCTATTCACTGCCTCTGCCAAGTGAGCTATAGGGATTGCCATTGAAGCGTTTACTGATGATGGTTGCTAACCATAGTTGATTGTTGGCCATCCCTAGCAAGATAAGTGAAAGAAGTGAGGAGAGGGTAAATGAAGTATGCTAAACAGGGCCGTCACAGCAGCATTGTAAGCCCTGGACAAAGCAATGCACTGAGGCCCCTCCCCATCCATTCACTGGAACCAATAAACAAGAGAAATCATAACATGCCCCTCCTGCGCTCCCACACTGTCTCTTCACATGCTTCCATACAATGAATGGCTGTCAGCACTCTGATTGGTGGACAGCTCCAGCCGTACACCAGTCAGCATGCTGACAACAATTCGCTGCCTGGCTGCAGACTGAGAGGCACTCTGATTGTGTGACCACCACCCACCCCTGCTCGGAGGCCGCTAGACTAGTGGGGCCCTAAGCAGTGGCCCAGTATGCCTATACATTAAGATGGCATTATTATTAAATGGCAATACTGTCTGGCACTACAGAGTTTTCAGGTGCCCTGTTACTAAATAATTATGGTGAACATGGCAGACTGTCCAGGATATTATCAGCTTCTTGGAAGAGAGATTATACTGTATGTTGGCAGAGTGTACTGGGCTATCTGGTGCACTGACGTCAGTCCACACACATTTTCATTAATGACCTAACAGTAGGTCTAGAGAGCATGGTGTCAATTTTTGCAGACGATACCAAATTGTGTAAGGTTATAAATACGGAGGGGGATGCTGAGTCTCTTCAGAATGACTTAGTTAAACTAGAAGCTTGGGCAGCCAAATGGAGAATGAGCTTCAGTATAGAAAAGTGTAAGGTAATGCACTGTGGCAGCAAGAACAATAATAACACCTACCTACTAAATGGGGAAATATTAGGGGATTCTGTACTGGAAAAAGACTTGGGTGTTCACATAGATAGCAAATTAAGCAGCAGTATCCAAAGTAGGACTGCAGCAAAGAAGGCTAATAAGATATTTGCATGCATAAAACGGGGAATTTACGCAAGGGATGAGAGTGTTATACTCCCATTATATAAATCACTAGTGAGGCCACATCTTGAATACTGTGTACAATTTTGGGCACCATACTACAAAAAGGATATCCTGGAGCTAGAAAAGGTTCAGACTCGGGCGACTAAACTAATTAATGGCATGGAGACGCTGGAATACGAGGAAAGGCTTGCAAGACTAGGCATGTTTACACTGGAAAAGAGGAGACTAAGAGGCGACATGATCAACATTTACAAATATATAAAGGGACAATATACAGAACTTGCGTGGGACCTGTTTTTGGTAAAATCAGCACAGAGGACACGTGGTCACTCTCTTAGGTTAGAGGAGAGGAGATTCTGAACAAAGCGAAGAAAAGGTTTTTTCACAGTAAGGACAACACGTGTTTGGAATTCCCTGCCTGAGAGAGTAGTAACGGCGGACTCAGTCAACACCTTTAAGAATGGGTTAGATAAATTCCTAATGGATAAGGATATCTAGGGTTATGCTGCGTAGTCACGCACTATAGTTAAAAAAAAAGAAAAAGAAAAAAAAAAAGAGGAATAAAACACAACAGCTGACATCAGCATCAGACAAAATTAGTCCAAAATTAATACTGCATAGGAGACCACAAATAGGTTGAACTCGATGGACAAAATGTCTTTTTTCGACCTTAGGTACTATGTTACTATGTTACTTTGTGACTTAAACAGCGTAGGTTTATTTAATGAACACAGGTGACTCAGATGTAACACTGATAGTGGTAATCAGGAGCCCATATATCACACAAGGTAACAGCATTAGGTAGTGGTACTTATCAGGATATGTCTATGGTGGTGAAGCATGGAGGACTGCACAGCTGTGCAGTCTGACTCCCACTGTAGAGAACATGATGCATGCTGGAACACTGTGAGTCTCTGTAGCTGAGATCTGCTCCCAGTCTCAGCTCTGCACACTTGTGCACCAGGACTATGGGGCAGATGTATTAACCTGGAGAAGGCATAAGGAAGTGATAAACCAGTGATATGTGCAAGGTGATAAATGCACCAGCCAATCAGCTCCAATATGCAAATTGACAGGAGCTGATTGGCTGGTGCATTATCACCTTGCACGTATCACTGCTTTATCACTACTCTGGGCTTAATACATCTGCCCCTTAGGGGCAGATTTATTAAGCTCGGTGAAGTGATAAAGTGGAAGGTGATAAAGCACCAGCCAGTCAGCTCCTAACTGTCATTTTTCAAATCCAACCTGTGACATGGTAGTTAGGAGCTGATTCTCTGGTACTTTATCACCGTGCACTCTATCACTTCACCAAGTTTAATAAATCTGCCCCTCAGTCTCTGTCACACTCTCCTCACTCTCTCTGAGATGGAGGAACAGGAACTACATCATAAGACTCCGCCTCCGAGTGACTCCTGGCACTAGAGGTCTAACGCTAGGGGATGCACCCATAGACTGATACACAGAAGGAGACAGGTACAGAGCATACCATATCCTAACACTATATACAGTAGCACGGGGATTCAACATGCGGTCCTCCGGCTGCTGTGTAACTACATATTCCAGCATGCCCTACCACAGTTTTAGCATGCCCTAATAGCAAAACTAGGTAGGGCATGCTGGGTTGTTTAGTCCCACAGCAGCTGGAGGGTTGCATGTTGAATTGCTACACAGAATATTCATAATTTGACATAAAATCTGCATGTTTATGTAACTGTATGAAAATAGCTGTGACGGGTTCCACAGAAAGATTCTGAGGTAATACCAGTAGGTGTGGTATAGAAGAGCTACACTGTCTAGATAGACAGTCATTAGGTCGGCTCCATATGGTCAACATGCATTAGGTCAGCAAGGTCAAAAGGTTAACAGGGTCAAAAGGTCAACATGTAAAAGGTAGACGGAGGGTAAGGTCGACAGGTACAAAATGTCGACAGGTAAAAGGTAGACGATGGGTAAGGTTGACAGGTACAAAATGTCGACATGGTAAAAATGCCGATATGACAATGGTTGACATAAAAACGGTTGGCGTGTTGTTTTTTAGTAGTTTTTTGGGTGTCATTTTGTATGTTTAACCATATCTCAGCACAACTAGTGGTAACATGTACTCTCGCAGGCTCGCCGCGCTTCGGGCAAGGCTACTATTCCTAATCTTAGTCCACGTGGATAGTAAATCAAGCAGAAGTTTGAAACACATGGAAAAAAAAAGTATGTTGACTATTGTCATGTTGACATTTTGACCATGTCGGCCTTAAGCACTGTCTACCTTTTACCTGTCAATTTTTTTACAATGTCGGCTTTTTTGTACCTGTCAACCTAATGCATGCCGACAAGATGGGGTTGACCTAGACACTGTGGACCTATACATTGGTACCGCATCCCAGCTCAGTGCGGAACGTGAGTGTTCTGCAAACATGAAACTTACGTCTCCAGAAACTTGACACAGTCTTTGTGGCCGTACATCTCTGCTATCCGGCGGGGGGTGTCCCCCTGTAGGTCTGTTGAATCAATGGGTGCATGAAGGGAATGGAGGGTGCGGAGAACGCCGAGCTTTCCCGATTCTGCCGCGAAATGTGCAGGAGTCCAGCCAATGTCCGTCCTTAGACAGGGCCGCGCACCGTAATCAATTAGCAGCTTCACGGTGTCGGACTGTCCTGCCAGAGACAAGAATGGTTTGGCAAAATGGATGAACATGAATGAATGGTGGGTTAGCTACTCCTTCACCGTGCATGCCATTACATCCTGTATACATGCAAAGGATCCCCCCTCTTCCAATATTGGGATGGGTACTATTGCCATCTCTCACTCTCCGTCCTCCCTCCTCTATTTCTCTGTCTCCCTCTGACACTTTTTCTCACATTTCTCTCCTCTTTTCTATTCCCCTCTTCTTTCTCTTCCGCTACTCTATCTCTTTCTCACTACCTCTCTCTAAACCTCTCATTTTACCCCCCCCCCCCCCCCCCCCACACACACACACACACCTCTCTCTATCTCTCTCTTTTACTTCAGGATCTCCTTCATTGTCTCCACATAATGGCCTACATAGGATCTATAGGAGACTGTATGTTATGCCAGAGCTCCCTGCAAGTGACATCACTGGCAGTGGTGGGAGGGGTTACCAGTCATTACCTGCCAACATGATGACATCATTTTTATCTGCAGTTAATTTTATTATTTAGAGATGACTACATAATTCCCAGTGCACTCAGGCTAGGACCCTCCTGTACCTCTGGAAGCTGCCCAGTGCAGGGCAGTCCTGTCATTCCAGTCAATGTCTTTGCAGTTAGGGTCATGCAGACCTTTCTTCAGGATCTCAAATACCAAATCGTAATCTCCGAGAGCGGCTGCTTGATGGATCTCAGTCCCATCAGCCATCTGGTGACTTCCTGTTGCAAAGAACGGAAAATAGATGGGTTATTGCGGTTTTAGTGCAATTTTTTGGACCTAAGTACACTGTCAGCAATAATAATAATAATAATAATAATAATAATAATTGTATTTATATATCGCTCCTTCTCCAGCAGTACAAGATGATACACTGGCAAAAATTATATATACAGTATATATATATATATATATATATATATACACATATACTGTATGTAGCAACTGGTAGCATGCATAGAGCAAATGGAGAGCATAACATGCGCATTTGATGCCCTATTTAAGATTAATTGCTGTTTATGCAGATACATTGTAGCACAGGACAGCCTATTACAAGCATCAAACATTTACTGATATGACTTAGGGGGGACATGTACTAAGCAGTGATAAAGTGGAGAAGTGAGCCAGTGGAGAAGTTGCCCATGGCAACCAATCACCTGCTCTGTATATTTTTATAGTACGCAAATTATTAATGTTACTTCAATAGGCAACTTCTCCACTGGCTCACTTCTCTACTTTTATCACTGCTTAGTACATCTTCCCCTAAGCTTCTAAATTATCCGACAAATTTAACAAAAAAATGTTTTTATCTTACTTTATCTACATCTTGGAGGTGCAGAAAGGCACTAAAAGGTCTCCAGCAAATCCTTGCAGTAACTGAAGTCAGGAGATTGCCTGGAGCTGAGAGTGGGTGTGTGTTGTTGTTAGCGGCTGCCATGGTAACCAGCTCCTCCCGCCTATTCATGCCCTGTCACTCATCTCTGTTCCTTCCTTGCAGGAATGTCTCAGATAAAAAAAAAAAAAGAATTACGCAGCAATGGGAGCAACTGGTTGGGGATGAGACATCATTAAATAGTAAATAATCACTCAATATTTATAAAGTGCATTGGCTTCCTTTATATTTCCATGAAGAAACACAAAGGCCAAAATTCTGCCATCAAAATATAGTTCCGCAGTTACAGTCAGGGCCGGCAACAGAAATCTTGGGGCCCGGTACACTGACATCTCTGCGGGCCCCCCCCCCAAGACCCCCCTTGCCCCCAGCATGCCGACACCAATATGCCTGGGCCTCCTGCCGGCATTCTGGCAGCCAGGATCCCGGCGTCGGTATGTTGACCGCCAGGATTCCGGCCGCCGGGATCCTATCTACGTCCACTCCAACAGCACAGACATTCTGCTCTCATCTGACATGCACATGCATGCATGCAGATGCATCCATATGTGCAGAATGCAGATGCATGCATAATGTGCATAATGTGCCCGCCTGCTTTCCGCCCCAAACCAATCCTAAAGCCCTATACATGATGCATGAAGGGATAAAAGCCTTACCAGCAGGCTGCAGCAGCAACACACTGACACTGACAGTGACACAGCCGCCGGCTCCGCGGCGCTCATTGACCAGGCTCGCCTCCCTAAGTCCCGCTGCAGTACTGTGTCCCGGGCCGCTCCTGCTTGGCTCTCCGTCCGGCTCCTCACTCACACAGCAGAGACAGGGAGGCCGTGTGCGGTGAGACACTGGAGGGGCGGTCCGGACGAGCATCCTGCTGTGTGACTGGTGCGCGGTGCAACGTCAGTACACTACACGGCACGGCCGGGGACTGGCTGAACGGATGACAGGTGACCTGGGGGGGGGGGCTGGGAGCACTGAGGAGTGAACACAGGACTCCGGCGGGGTGGGGGGGCGCGTGTGCTGAATTTTAAAAAAACGCAACCACACAGCGGGCGGCCAGCGGCTGCCGCGATGCCGGGAGCAATATATAATTATTTACACTTATGATGAAATGCAGCCGCCGCTGCCTGGACCTTGGGGCCCCTCACAACGACGGGGCCCGGGACGGGTGTCCCCTTTGACCCCCCCTGTCGCCGGGCCTGGTTACAGTAAATATAGTGGAATATTCCATGGAACAATTACGAAACTGTCCATAAAATCCCTATATTGCAGTTACTGTACCATGATGGCAAGAAATGTTGTGAAACGTAGCCCATACTGTAAGTTACAGAGGCTAACGCCATCTTGATTAGCGTCGAAACTTGGTAAATCTGACAGCTTTGCAACCTAATGGGGGGGGGGGGGGAGGGGGGCGGGTGCTGGGCGTGATACTTACTATTCCATGTATCTGGAAATACTGAATGATAAAGACTCTGTTGCTGTCCATAGTAAAAGTATTTTTGTATGATTATAGGTACCAGAAAACATGCCGGAGCATCCATCAGTGACGCTGCATGACAAATGTATGGCGTCACTCAGTTTAATGCTCGAACAACATGTGGCTCACTAGATGGTGTGGAACTACAAATCCCAGCATGCACTGCCAATTACAGATTGCCTACCTCTGGACATACAAAACATTGGCAAGGATGCAGAATAAACTGAAACTGTAAATATCCTCCTCATATCACATTTTAATTTTTTTCTTTAAAGTTGAACTTAAGTCCTGGGATAGTCCCAGGTTGTAAAGATATTGAAATGTTCCAATTATTAGGGAGGGGGGACCCCTTGCCTCCCCCACCCACCACCACCGTTCCGGTACCTATGTATGGCCGCACAGTGGGTCAGCACAGCAGGCCAAATGAATATTTATAACCCAACGCATTTTCATTGGATGTTTCTTGAGTATTGGGATAATTTGGGAGTCACATATGTAAATACCAAATTGCTTTCCCAACAAATATTTAAAATGCCTGCTCTAATATATACTGCAGACGCCAGGTGCATCTTATTACCATATACGATAAAAGTGCGCTGGACGTCTCAAAACACTACAAAACACTACATCCCTTAAGAGAAAAGAATACACCCACACATTGTCTGAGTTCCAAAGCTCATTGATGTATATATTTGTTATTAAAAGGTTATGTATTCAATATATCACACTGTACATATATTTACATGGTTACAATTTATACAGTAAGCAGTTAATACAAACTAAATCAAATACATACAGTTACAGGCCAGCATACAATACCATTCCCTCAATGCATCCTCCGCTCCATATATCTCTCTCTCTCAGCAAATAAATACAGGAACTGATCTGGCAACATCTCCACCATCGTCTGGGACAAAACAGCAACTCCTGTGTGTCTGATCAGCAATGTGCTATCTAGTTTGGGGGAGTGCACACATCTAGTCTAAGGGAGGGAACTTTCTCATTCATGATGAGTCACTGGTCTGTTCGTATGCTAACAAAGTTCAGCCTTGAAGACATCAAAAGGGCTGGCCTGAGTTTCCTGTCCACCAACTGCTTGGAATGTCCATTGTTCTAATAAGAGTGACTTTAGCTTTCATACATTTAATCATAACTACTTGTTGCAATGTCCTACAACTTAATAACAAGTATCAAATGAATCTACACATTAATCTGGTTACTGTAATACCAAGCACGACATGTCTATCTTGCTCTGCTCCAATAATACACATACATGACGTTACTCCATTATATAATTTTAAATCATTATGATGTCTGGCGCTTGATATGTTATAATTATGTGCTGTATGAAATATGTGTCCAATCTATCTCTGTGGCATGTCTGTGTAAATGCGTATGTTACCATATATTGCTGTGCTCGCTGCGCGTATTTGCAAGCATAGCGACTTATAATGTGGGGAGTCTGTATGTTCTCTCTATGTAATATTTTGACTTCGACACATACATAGTGAAATTTGGGCCAATATAGATTTGCTTTGTAGATGTCTGTCTCTTGATCTCCTGTTTTCTCTGTATCCACCGCTAAAAGGAGCTATGTAACTAAAGCAGGCTAATGTTCTAGCACTAATTATCCCATTTGCTGAGTAAGAAGAATAATTGGGTGATACAGGGAGGAATTTAAGGTCACATGATTGGTAGGGAAACTGTGATCACATGACTGAAAGATACATTTCTCCCTGTGACACTGGAGCAGTCACCAGCTGCAATGATTACCGTCCCTGTTCTGCAAATAAATATTTGGTTGTGACTCAGGAGGATCATTTGCTGCAATACATCTGAGTCATGGATTATAAAATATTAATATTGTGCAATCAGAGATTACCAAAAAGCAGGGCATAGTTCATTGCAATACACGGTTACACTGTGTAATGTTATCCCCGTACCGTAGGCTTCTCCTATTCAGGGATTCAGGGATGTCAGTATCTGGAAGTTGGACATGGGGAAAGAGGAGTCACTGGCTAGGGTAGCGTTGATCCCTTGGGCACTAAAGTCTACACATCCCAGATCCCACAATGACTGAGAAGAGGGTGAAAGCCTCGCCAATAGGAGATTTGAGACAGGACCACAATTTTACCAAGTGGAAGCAAACCCACACAACTAGCCAGGGAGCATAGGAGTCACTGGGGTAGTGACTGCAAAGTCAGAGACAGCCATAGCATTACACTCAGACTGAAGGTGATAAGCATGGTTGTACTGGGGTCCTACTGTAGTACTCCAAGATGCATTAAAACAGTGTAACATGCAAGGCTTGAGTCAAAACAAAGTGCTGGTACTCTGTCTTAGGGTTATAATAACCCTCAATAGTCGATTATTTACAGACATCAATGGTTTTTTTTTTTCTGTTGTTAGTGTTTGTTTCATTCAATGACAACTTTCCGATGTTCATTACCATTGAATGGTGCAGCAGATATGCTCTCGCAATGCTAAGATAAAGTTGAATGCAACTATTAAAAATCAGTCCCGGATATGGCATAATTGCGGGTCACTATTGTACATTCAGAAACTGGGACTTTTGCACACGCACGAACCATGGGTGTCATTCAGATTTGATCGCTGCTGTGCGTTTTCGCACAGTGGGCGATCAGATCCAAACTCCGCATGCGTATGCACCGCACTGTGCCGGCGCGATGGACGGCTGCAACGGGGATAGCCAGTCAGCGACGGGATGGTGCGAAGAATCCATTCGTACGGGCGTTCGCAAGGAGATTGACATGAAGAGGGCGCTTGTGGGTGGCAACTGACCTTTTTCAGGAAGCGTCCGGAAAAACGCTTGCGGGCCCAGGCGTTTTCTGGGAGGGTGTGTGACGTCAGCTCCGGCCCCTGATCATGCTGTTCTCATGGCACTGGAAGAGTAAGTTCTGGGCTGCGCACACACTGCACAAAATCAGTTTGTGCAGCTCTGCTACACATGGGATCGCACACTTGCACAGCGAAAATACACTCTCCCTGTAGGCGGCGACTATCTGATCGCAGGACCGCAAAAATCGCTTAGCGATCAGATCTGTAAGACCCCCAATCGTACTTCCATCAAACTTTTATTATGCAATAGCTAGGTAACATGACGGGCTTCCGATTCTTATTCTATCTTCTGTGTATAATGCTATGGGATGAGACTCATGATG